>NW_020537758.1:20943492-20960303 GCF_003426905.1 Ctenocephalides felis | reverse complement strand
TAAAAATACTATAAAACAAGTTACGTTGCATAAAAATATATCACTCAAATATCTATAAATTTCCTAAGTGGAGTATAAATTGCAAAGTGCTATTTTGAAATTAAAATACCCAGCATGCGACAATTGTAAGAATAACAAGGCGCGTTTACCAGGCGCCTTTGAACGACTCTAACGAGGGTAACATAAGCTCGAAGCTTAATTATGATCTCGAGATAACTAAACAAGCTGACTGTTATTCATTGTTAAGCATGCGAACCCGAATTGACATTAACCTAATGTCTAGAGTGGTCTACTGATCATATTATATGTAAATAGATATGAGTGCGATATCATCCTTATACATACAACATACAAATGTATATTAAGAATGCAAATAGATAGGGAACCACACTGCACTCAGTTTTTTGCACAAACTTTATTTCATAAGTTAAAATACAGACTGCACTATTGTTAGTACAGTGTCAAGCTTTGTAAAAAGAGAAAGTTTATGATAAATCTATGTGAACAGTTTATCTATAAACTAAAATTATGGATACACGGTTTATCCATAATTAAACATAATTTGGAATAAATATTGTTAATATAGGAACTTACTCTCAAGATGAGACATACTTAACAGACAAAATCGCTATAAAAAATCAGATAATTGATGTGTATATGTCTATGCAAATCGTCTTTTTATCAATATTCATAAAATTTTTCTTAAGACAAATCTCTGTAAAATAACTGATAGTTTTAATGAGCATTTTTGACCGCCAATGGAATTTTTAAAACTTTTTTTTCTGGTATTCCAAATCGCTGGACTTCCCTTTTATATAGGAACCTTCCGTTGTCTCTAAAACTGATTTTTTGTACTTTTTGCCCCGTATCTTTGAAACGTACTGTACCTGCCATTTTCCAAAAGCTGCACATGTTCCAGTCAATAGGAATCGAATGTTTTTTGAATCAGACAAATAAGTTGAGCCGCTTTGTTCAAAATCGTCGGCTAAAATTGTATATACCACACATAAATCCATTTTTTCTAAAGAATGCTCAAATGTTCAGAAATTCTGAAACGTAAAGATATGCCAAAATTTTAATTTTTAATTTTTGGACGATTATTAAACTAACCCTATGTGAAGTTAAAAATAAATATCCCATTAAAATTGAAATTTTTATTAGTAAAAATCATACTTTTGCAATACTAGGAATTTTATGCTACGTTTGAAAATATGTATAATACTCCTTTATAAATATTATTCGCCATAAACCCTTTAATAAAATAAATTTTAGCAATTGGCGCAAAGTTTTTTCCATCCAGTCGCCGGGGTAATAAATTTCCGTCGACAATTTAATCAATTTGCGTGTGGATGTCGTAGAGTAACGTCCCATTTGTATTCCGTGCGAGAATACTGAAGCGAAACACAATATACACGCTATCAAAATCCAATAAACACTACAATATTGAGGACAAACCTGCTGCCGGATTGCATAAATGCATCCAATAAATTACTCATTCAATGCTGTCGGTTCGATTTTGTTGTCTCTGACGTGTATGCGCTTGGACAAACACCTATTGTGAACGTTGCAATATGCTACCTAATCAGGGCTTCTTCAAATTTAAGCAGAAACAATCGATTTAATGTAGACAATAGTGTTTTTGAATAGTGCAACTGATGCATAATGATTCTGAGAAGTATTCCGATTTGCAACTGCACAAGGAAGAAGAAAAATACAGGTCGTGGGCGACTTACGCAAGAAGAAAAAAAATATGGAGTTGAAAGCCGAAGTAAAGGACACAGTTGAAGCAGAAGTTTGAGAAGTAAAAAGTGATATATAAATGAATCTGCTTTAGAACACCAGTAATTAAAATCATGAACAAAAATATAAAGTGAAGACAACGTATTGAAAAGAAGAAAGTCAATTATATCATATAATCATATTGGCTTATACTCCAGAAAATGGTATTTTTGTTCATAGTAAATCATTATATGATGTTATTTGTTCGACGATTTTGATGTGTGGTATTCAAATCTTAGTATATATCTCTCTCATTCTATAAATCCTATAAAATCGTTTTTCTGCACCCTTGTACGAATCAATTTAGCCTCATGCAAACGTAGCCAGAGAAATATTTACAAGGTTTAGGAAGTACAAGATATTCTCTATGTTTCCGATCAAACTTGATCCCAAAAGTGCCTTTAAAAATTTAGCTAGTCTTAATTTCTAATTACTTTAATTTTTATTAATTTTATTTCAAATGGAAATATCACGACGATAAATATAATTCAAAAATATTATTTCTTATGCCAGTATTTAGTTGAGGTTCTTATTTTCAAAACCATCTGCAAACCATCTTTATCGATGGCAATTAAATATTTTTCCATCAGCTGAAAACAGATTCTATTTTGATTGCCCACTGTGCTAGATTACTTGAATGCACTAAATATTTGTTCTAAACGCAGACAGAAATACTTTCCCGATAGGAAACTAATATTAGGGCTATCTTAGTTGCAATAAAAAATATTTTTGACAACGTAATTGAACTCATATACTAACTACAAAATTAAATTAGGTTTTTGAAATTGGGCGTTGGGCTTGAATATAAAGAATGTTCATTGTGTGTGATATGTCCAATTTTTAAAAATCGATGTTGGTTAAACTGTTATTTTACTTTTAGTTATTAAAAGTTTAAGTATTTTTAAAACATTCATTATTTCAATTTTTGTTATTTGTTATGAAACCAATAGGAATTAATATACGATAAAATAGGAACCCAAATTCTATAGGAAAATATTAACTACCAAGTTCATAACTTTTATTTTCTTTATCAAATGTCATCGTTGATCGTTAAAATTTAATTATTTTGAATAAATCTTTACACTATTTCTTTCCTCATAATTTCTGATACACATTTTTTAATTATTATGTCTGCACCACTGCCCGTAATCATTAAGAGTAATATTTATGCATATAACATTATTGTCTATGACATAGACTCTATGTGATATAAAATAAATGATAGCAGATGCTCAAAAAATGGGTAGATAATGAAATTTAAAGCCGCTAAAACAAAAATAGAATAATAATGATATTTCTTGTTTATTCGGTTTTTGCTTAGCGTTTTTATAAGAAAGTGTATACATATTTGTATAATAAAAAAAAAAAAATTACATTTTGTCAAATTGCGTTTTATAAGCAAATCTCATTTCATGTTATATTAAAATGTTGTCGATGGATACAAAGTTGCAGGATCTCAGCCACAATGTTAATATATTCTGAAACCGGTCGTTTTCATCCTCAGGAACGGTCCGCCGCAGTAATTAGTTCCGTTACATCCTGTTTCTCTCGCCTGTGTCCTACAAAATCCCAGACTCCTTTAAATCTCGAATGCTGATCTGGCCACACACCTGACTTGTTTCCTAATGTTTGCATTTAAAACAAGTTATTAAGGCAAATCATTCCTACGAGAGAAATATAATTTCCACTGCGTTTTAATTCTTTATATTTTTTATGAATTTTGGGTTAATTTTCATCATTAGACAATTTGTTTCTATTTGGTCAACTTGCTAAGTTAATTTTAGATAAAGAAATACATGATTATATCCCTTTCCATTTGTGATTTTTTTTGAGTGTTTGAACAGCGATTAGATCTTGAAATCTTTAAATTTTTTAATACTTATCTACATCGTATTGAGAGAGATCAGTGGTTAACCACTGGGTTGCCCTTTGGTAGACATTAACAGATTAGGAACGTAAGTTAGCAAAACCATCTCACACAACACCTAGTTCTTCTATTAATAATTACTGGAAACTCGGATAAAAATTATATTTATTGATATTTAATAAGACATACTTATATTCTTTTGATCAGACACAAAAAGTATAATGTATGGAAGGAATTTATTACATTATTACGTTGTCTTTGTAAACACTAAAAAGCTAAAGTCATTTATCATATCTGCTTGGTATATTAGAATCTGGAAAAAATCTGGCTCCTTGCCAGAGATCTGAGTTTTGGCATAAGCCGAACTTTTACAACGACATACTTTTATGAGAAAATATAACTAATACTTCCTATCATTGAGATTGAACATGTTTTTATGTCGAATCGATTATTGTTACAGAAGTTTCGAAATTATATTGAAAGTTTGATAATATATAGAGCAAATGATAATAGAATTGATAATCATTGTTTGCAGTGAAAAATAATTTGTTTCGTAAGGAATGACACTATTTTAAACCGTTTGCGCCAAATTTTGTTACTTTTTACTTTTTTCATCTTTATTTTTTTTGATTTCATAACCTACTTTGCTAATTTAATAAGTGAGTATATTCAATTCGTAAGAATGAAGTGAAGTTCTCGGAAGTATTTACGGGATTTCATCGTTTTATAGATATTCTACATAATTAATTTTTACGCTGGATTAACTTTAATTGATTATTGTTTTATTGCTTATTATAAAACCTTCATAATCACTTGAAACAACAATTAATTTCAAATAATATTCGCCTCAACCCTGAGCTTTGTCTGCTAAAGATCAACGTCCAAGAATGAACTGCATGCCATATGCTCTCCTGGACAGCTTAGTAATTAGACAATATGGGCGACGTATACCTGGTGACACGTTATGATGACATATAGCACTAAGTCACAATTATATATATATATATATATATATATATATATATATATATATTTCTGTTTGAGCCAGTGGCGTTAAAGCTAATACACAATTATTTGCTCAGTAACGTTTTTCTATAAAACCAACAGAAATACATGAAAATAAATTTCAGTTTTTATATTATTTACTTAATTTGTTGGTCATTAGAAATTATAATTATTTTATAAATTATGGGATTCGCCGTAAATTAGTGGTTAAAGCTATGGGATTTCAAGCAAAAGTCTCAGATATAATACACGCCTCGAGCAGCTTGATGTCAAGCACCATCGGAAATATAGATAGCAATATTTTTCCAAATGTAAATAACCCTTGCCAGGCATTACTGCAACATTAAATTCATTAATTACCATTACAAAAATGGTAATAATAAAATTCATCACAAAGAGATAGGACAACCGGTTGCATTACCATCAACAAAACCTATATAGTTGAGTCAAATCAACAAAACTGCTAAGGTTCTGTAGTTATATGCGAAATTTTGGTATTTGATTGTTAATGTTTATCTTTAATTTTTAATTATGTTTGTTGTTTTATTTACTTTTAGCATTGCCAAGAAAAATTCAGATCTAAATAGAGGTGTATACAGAATAGTAGAGATAATATAATAACTTCTGACTTCTTGACTGAAAAAATTGGTGGAAATCAACAAATTAATAAAATAAATTAAGAATATATAGTTAAGTGCATAATTACGATTTAGTGAATCTGGGTAAATTGTAAACGAATGAAAGAAAGAATAAATACTTTACATTTAGTTAGGAATCATCATTTTATAGTAGTAAATCTGTAGCAACGCACCATTTTTGATTTTGGCGAAATTAGCGAAGTTATAGACTTTGAAAAATGTAGCATTTTAATTTTTCTGTTGTTCTAAATTCGGTGGGTCCAAATTCAGCATTCGTATTTGTTCTAATCTTCAACTGCAAATGGCACATTTTTCTCAAAATCCTTTTCCAATTTCTTTTTCTAATAACAATTTCTGTTAGTCTCGTTTTAAGGGCACTACTAGTGTAACCGCCTAAAAAAAGTGATTTTTGGGAATTTATATTAGAAAAACTACTTTGTCAATCACTTCAAGATTTTAGGAATATATTTATACATGTTTTAAGAATACATAGTAAAATATTTGAAGAAAAAAAATTAATATTTTTGAAGTTATGGTCGATCTCCAACGGCGCGACAAAAAAAGGCCCTTCACTGCTGCAGTGATTCCGGCCTTCTACGTCGATGAAATTAAAAAAAAAATCTCTTTAAACTGGATAATATTGTCTGTTAAATGAACTACGAAAAAGAAAAAAATAAAACATTGACAAAATGACGGCGTTTTTTTAAAAAAAAGTCGAATTTTACCCAAAATTTTGATCGTTTTTGGACTGCCAAAATTCGATTTTTGAACCGATCAAACAATCGATAGTTCATTTTACGGAGAACTATATATAGAACATATAAAAAAAAATTCGATAGTGATCGGATCATTTGTTTTTGAGTAATTGCTGCAGCAAATTCGGAAAATGCTGTTTCGAGAAAAACGCGTTTGAAGGTAAAATGATCGTTACACTATATACTATATATATATATACTTTTTAAATGGCTGTAACTCAAAAACTGTTTAAGATATCGATTTAAAATTTTGGTATGTTATTTTTAAAGGTATAACCTATCGAAGTATGGAAAAATTGAAAATTCGATTTTTTAAAAATTTCACACTAGTTGTGCCCCTTCATATTATCCCTTGATCATGTTCTTCTGTATTTCTTCATTAGTTACTTATTTATATATCGAGATAGAATTCGTTTTATCTTATGCATTCTTCTCTAGTATGATATCAACAAACTTTTGATGTAATTTTGACCACAATATCTGAGTCTAACCCAAACGAGGTGGTATAGTCCAAATATATGAAAAATTTTACTCTCTTTACGTAATAAATTATTTGTGTGACAATAATTCTAATTATCCAGTTCAAAATAAATCAGCACCAGATTTTACTTTTTTACAATACTTTTTTACAATTAGCTTTAACTCACAGAAAGTTTATAAATCCCTGCTCGCAACCTTCATTCGTGTCCAATCTCGAACTCTAATCCTTGGTGTTAAAAAGGCGTCTCTTCTACATTTCTGAATCCTCCATAATCTCCTGCACAGTTTTCGCCAGCTATAGTATTAAAACCCACGTATCGTGCGGGCATACACTGCGTCCTGTATGAATACATCAGGGTGCAATATGACGACATCGGATGCAGGAGTTATTAGGTGTAATCTCATACTGTGTACGGCATATTCATGAAGGTATTATACCCTTTGCCCGAATAGGAAATGTTGCTGTGTTACCTGCTAGAGTGGCCAATATCGGGACAACGGCAGACTCGATGTTGCGCCATGAGCAGTATGCGATGTTAGAGGAAAATTTATGAAGTTTCGGATATCGTTGCAAGTCTTAGTTGACACATGGGTCATCTTCAGTAACATTATATGATGCATATAAATAAGGATGGATTAATGAATTTGTATACGAACCGGGTGGGTCGAGATTAATTTTTGTTGTGAACTTTATTGCATTTTGAGGAAGAATGTTAAATGCCACTAAAACTATTAACTATAGATTTTTTGGAAATGTGAAGATATATCGTGTATTAAATTATGCAAGAAATATTTGTCGTTTATTTCAAATACTTACACTCAATTGCTCACTATTGTGAGTCACTAGGCCAACTGCGCAGATTAGGCCCCCTAACTCAAGGGCGTACTGCTGTTTCTTAAATACTATTTTCTAAAATAAACTAAAAATGTTTAATTCAAATAAAATAATTAATTAGTAAATTATTATTTTTCATGTGTATTTATTACATAATATAGTATATTATGTAATAGGCCAACTGCGCAGGTTAGGCCGCCTAACTTAAGGGCGTACTGCTGTTTCTTAAATACTATTTTCTAAAATAAATCAAAAATGATCAATTCAAATAAAATAATGAATTGGTTAATTCATTCATTATTTTTCATGTATATTTATTACATAATATAGTATATTATTTTGTAAAATAGATTATTAAAAATGCAAAGCACTAGATTAAATATTCAAAAACAATTACAATATAAATATATTTAATTAATATCAAATTTTCATTTATAATATCATATAGTTATTATAAATTCAATCATAGGTTTAGTGGCATTTAACTTTGTGCACACCCTTATTCAAAATACAATAAAGTTTATAACAAAATTTATAATGCCCTTAACTTAATAAGTCATAAATAATAAACAGCAAAACATTTCTTGACTATTTTATAATTTGAACTTTTAAATTGTTTTCCAAAAATCGTGTTTTTTGTTATTTAACATCGATCAGAACTTTAGGTTTTATGAGCGGTTGTGATGATATACTTTAACTACTGTTTTTTTTATACATAGTATAGTAGTTGTTCTATCTGTATGTGATGAATTTTTATTATTACAAATTCCGTTATAATGACAATTTTTTTTTGTTTCTGCAGCAATGCCGGACAAGGACTATTTTTATTTTTGAACATATTGCTATCTATATTTCAAGTGAAAACTGATGCCACTGCTACTTGAGATCAGGGTGCACTAAACGTGTATCTAATTCGAGATCTCTGATTCAAATCGGCTTGATTTATAGTCCCATAATGTTAGTCATTTTTATTGTAAATTCAATACCAGAACAAATTTATTTTTAATTTACCAGGTCATTGATCTGACAATTATATATTAGTTGAGAAACCATAAGCTCAATAAAACATTTGCATTTGCATACAATCATTTTTATTGGTATATCAATTTGACCGCTTTTATAGAGAATAATCCAAGCAAGTATACAGAATATAATTGATTGATTGGATCATTGCTTCAGGTATAAATCATGCCTTAGTAAACATCTGCTTCTCAAAACAATAATTGAATATCAAAATATTTACTGGAGCCAGCAAAGGCATTAGCTGGGAGAAAAATTATAAAAAGGTTCTATTCAAACAAACAGAAGTAATACATTCTGTGCGTGATCAAATGGTCTGGCTGGTGTTTCGATAAACAAATCAGTAGATTCTTGAACAGAAGCAACAACTCCCGATGCCGTTTAATGATGTTTATTGAAACTGGCTTGTACAATACCCCGTATAATAAACTTATAATGCTTATGTTGAGACTGCGTATATTAGACGCTCATATTGAGTTTTCAATGAATTCTAGTGCTAGGAATTTTAATTAATGCAATTATTATTTATAGGCAGAAGTAATTAAGTAATAGAATAATTTATTAGATGGTTTTTATATTCCATAGTAATATTATTCCATTTATTGCTGAATGTGATAGAATATAGAGGTTAGTTACATACTCCAACGGTTGATACTGGTTGATGTTTTTTCTTCCCGTAGGGTGAGTGATATAAATCGCAAATTGAATCGAAATTGATTTTTTTCGCACGTTCTATAACCAAAATAATAAAATATATATATCTTATATAAAATGCTTAAATTCACGCAATTGCATATCACAATTATTTATCGAAATTTGTTCATTAGTACAAAAAAAGTCTTAAAGAAAGCAATAACAAGCGTAACATATAATAAAATCACAATGTGCTCATAAAAATGCCTGCCAATAAATAAATCCAATATAATTACGAGAATTTATGGGATCTACATAATATTTATGAAGTCTTTGAACTTCGATCGCATAACAAATCGTTGTTTACATTCGATTTAAAATTGTATCACTCCACTTGAAGAGGATATAAAGTCTTTATCACATAATGAGTAATGAAAGATGATGTCTGATAAGAATAACGCAAGCAACTGTCTAAAGATGATTCGAACTGGCTTTGACCTCACTCTAGAATTCATCGACCCGAATGAACTGATCTCAATCGCCAATATAAATAACATGTCATTCAATCACGATGTCACGATGCAACGCCAACTCGATTTCAATTTTCAATCGGAGATGAATTTATCAATTTCAGTAGTTGATGATGAGTGATTGCTGTAAGTAAACCCTTATGCAGATAAATTGTTATTCGCAACTTGAAGAATTGTTTAATAAGTTGACTTCCAGACGCAATTTCTATGTCTTTGAGACACCAGATTTATCATTGTTTAGCAAATAATAAGATATATTTTATTGCTGATTTTTTTGGGTAGTTTCACACTTAAGAAAATTGCTCTTTAAATCGTAAATTCTCTAAATCTCAATCTGCACAATAGCTATATGAACAGATGAGCCTTCTCTCAAATTCTACTTCAAATGCTGGAAGTGTTTAATGCGGCTTGCATATAATGTATAATTTGTAAGCTTATACAATGCTAAGCAGCTGACGTTTAAGTTAATATAAAGTGCGGAGTCAGTTTCTCTGTGAACTGCGATTGAAGTTTGCACACATACTTATAGAAATGACTATGATAATCATGTACATGCTGCTGAAATTGTACGTAATTATAATTGTCCAACTAGCTATTGAAATTAATTAGTTAAAAATTTATAATAATTATATTTTATTGTTCACACAACATGGTTGCCACAGATATTTTGAGTTCTCCTATTTATTTTGATGGGACAAATTTAGATTTTTTATGTTTCTCTTGTTTCTGCTACCTGCAAATCAATTTCTAATATTTATTGGTTAATCATGTACATACTGCTAAAATTGTATAGAATTACAATTGTCCAACTAGCTATTGAACGTAATTAGTTAAAAATTTATAATAATTAATTTTGCATTGTTTACACAACATGGTTGCCCTATAAATTTTGAAGTCTCTTATTTATTTTGATGGGCAAATTTAGATATTTTTTGTTTCCCTGGTTTCTGATTTCTGCAAACTGTCCTTGTCCTTGTTTCTGATTCCTGCAAATCAATTTCTAATATTTATTGGTTTGACACCTTTATTAACAATAAGCAATTAGATGTCTTTGCAAATTTAATCATATCGAATGTTCGTTCCCAGAATCGATATAACTTAATTAAAGTTAATTAAATCGTAATTATTCTGAAAAGGTATCCTTGACGTCTGTAATTATTTGTACAATTAACTCATGATGATTGTAATTATATTGAGAAATTGCTTAGGTTGAAAGTAAAACTACGGTGGTATTGTTGATGCAATGACAAAGGTATAACATGATATAGACTAGAAATTTATTCTATAAATTAAATGTGTTTTATTTAAAATTTATTGGCTAATTCTCCTGTAAAATAGCTTGTAACACTTATATCGAATGCCTAATAATTATTATTGTCAATTATGTCAATTGCATTAATCCGAAATACTTATTAATACCAATTACTTACTAATTATTCAAGTGTCGTTACAGTAATTATAGTCTTAATGGATAAATGTAATTACATACGCCAATTACATTCCTCTTCGTTTTAATTATATTTTTAATTCATTTAATTATGAATATAATTTGATTTTTCATAAATCATTTTATAGTAATAATTGATCAATACCACTTGGCAATTAATTAATAAGATAAGGCTAATAAATTGGTATCTCATTCTTCTTCGCAGCAATAATATGAAAATTTGTTTTCTTATTAATGTGTTTGGAAATTTTAATTAAACACATGAGATCTGAACTAACATCATAATTGTGAACTGTATAATTAGACTCATGGTATATTTAATAGTAGAAACAGATCTATTTTCAGAATTCATTTGTATCTATCAACATGCAACATGTTTGACTTCTGGTAGATGCTAATTATTCATTAATCAACACTTTCACTGTTAACTGATAATTTTTAGAATAGATTTGCAGGATCTTTAAATTCAATATTATAGGATTTTATTGAACTTTGTATCTGACGAGAAGACAATTTATTAATTGACTAATAAGGGTTGTTAATTTATTACGTTTAGAAAAATAACTAAACAAATAGTTCAGAACACAAATCGAGTTTTTTTACAATAAGAATCTCCAGAATCTTGGTATAAAAATCTTAAAAATCTCCATTTAGTAAAGATCAGTAGGAGTACACTCAATAATTGATATTGACGAAGCTTTGGATACTTTATTTGTTATATATTATTCAATATAAGTTTTGCTTTGATATATTGATTAATGCAACTGCAAGTAATATGTATTATTGGTAAAATTAGGAATAGCGTACTTGTAATTATCAAGATTCTCTAGTATTTGTTTGAATTGATTTTATTATTGGATTTAGTCTCTGCATATTATTAGAAACTCTAATAATATGCAGATGAAAATAACTTTAACTAGCCATTCACTTAATTCGTAAGTGCATAATTTAGCTAAATACTTTGATATCCATTTTGCCTCAACAAAATATCTCGAATACGTAATACGGCAACTTAAATAAATACACGACAGCCTTATTTATATATAAAACTGCAGTACATCTGTGACAATTTCAACTTCGTTGGATTTTTTTAGAAGTCGGCTTTATTTTCGTTACAATCTGTCACAAGGCTGATCCTGTGTTCTTGCACATGCACAACGATGCCTGTTTATTTCTTCTCGCAGATCTTTTCCATTGTCATTCCCCTGAAAGGCGCTTATGTAAATAATACTGAATAATTTTCAAATTTATATGTTGTTTTGTTTGTTTCTGAGAATTTCTATATTGCTTGGACAGAATTATATCATAGGTTCGTATTGTTTTTTGGATGAATTTAAATTAGGTTGCATCATGATGATGCATGCAATTTTCAATTGGGAACTGTTATGCATTAGGTGCACTATTCATGTACTTGGTAAGTTTTTGTAAGGTTTTTGAAAGAATTAGACTTATTTCGTTCTCTAGTAGTTTCTAAAAAATATATTGGAAATTGATTACTTTTAGTGTATATTTACTGCAAAATTACCGCAGGCTAACCCATAGATTGTACCTCATATCCCTAAGGTCGAACAAGCTGTTGCTGATTAATCCTCTTTTTCGTTCAGACCCAGAAGTTAAAGTAGTAAAATACGATCTTTATTTTCCTTCAGGGAATAAGTAATGAAGACGCTTAACGATTCGGTTTCACGCACATGTCAGATCTATTTTGTTATTTACGAGTTAGAATGAAGATGCGAAATGGGTTCATGACCTAACGCAATGATCACTTTGTAACTGAGGTCGTAGGTCAATTTGCAACTCGTTAAATTATGACAGCATACTTGAATTACTCATGAAATTATGCGATTTTGATCTATATGGGAATAAGATATTAAAGGATACAGTTTGGATTACAGGTGAATAGATTCTTTGAAGAAATTTTGCATTTTGAATTTTGAAGTTATTCGACAGTTTTTAGTATCATTTTATATGAAAAACGCAAAGCAGTATAGTCCTGCTATAACATTGGTCTATTTTACGACAGAATTCGCTGATTAGAGTTACTTCTGTTTAAGTCATAGAACAATCAAAGGTTATCTATTATAGATACTCTATTTGCCCAAATAATGTTAAATTTGTTACTTATTACAAACGATTATTTTTTTATCCTTGTTAATCAAATAAACGAGTTTCTTTGTTTTAATTCAAACAAGTCAAGCCAAAGTGTCAACACAGCTTTTTTATTGCTATTTATTCAGATTAGATATCATTCTACGAATTTCGACCTCCGAGCAGTTGCTTCCTCTCAGCTGAAACTTCAATCTTTGATAAGATTGCCAACGCGTTACAAAATTATGATTAATATGATTTAATTTTTGTGTGAATTTTTTCATTTTTTTTAATTTTTTTTTTAATTTAATTTGATATATCTTTGCTGTTCATTTTCTGCTATTGTTATAATACAAATATACAAATTATACACTGTTGCATTGTCAATTATACAATCAAGAATATATAATATATGAGGTCTCTCCACAGGATCCAAGAACAAAATTTAAAAATTTTTTTATTAGCACATTTTTTATTAGAGATATTAGAGAAACGTATTAGATTTTTAATTTTGTGTATATTTATATATATGAATATTTTTGAATTTCTTTGCTTCCAGTGGCTCAAATGCTTCGGAATTGTTAAAAAAATAGTCTGAAAGTTTTAGCTCCTAATCTTAACTTCAAGATAGTCTGCACTCCAACCAAATTTTTGTTGTAATTTTTTTATTTATGATCAGAATAAGCAAATACAACGTAATACTCAAAATTTTGAATCACTTGTCGCTATAAAATTCTTAAAAGCAAATGAAATTGTACCCATGTTATTTCCATAAGAAACTCTGGTTGGGGTGCGGATTATCTTAAAGTTTATATTAAGAGCTAAAACTTTTAGCGATTTTTTTATCATTTTGGAAGCATTGGAGCCCCTGAGAGCAAAAAAAACAAAAATATCCGTATTAAGCACTACCCAATTATTTATAAAACAAATACTGGTTTGAGTTGTTAACTTTATATTATAATGCTTTTAAATATAATTATTTCAAATTAATTATATTGTTAATATTTTTTTTAATTTATAAAATTTCAATTCAAATTTAAATTTTATTAAAGAATTAAGTAATTAAATTAGTGTGAACACATTAAATTCTATAAAAATAATGTATATCATACTCGTATATCTGAGCAGGTCCTGCAGGTCCTATAAAGGTCTTAAATTTCTTTAGCACTGAACGTCTTGTCAAGAACTTTTATTACAACAATATCATTAATGAATGAATTAATTAAATTACTGTGAACACATTAAATTCTGTTATAAAAATAATGTATACCATACTTGTATATCTGAGCAGGTCCTCCAGGTCCTATAAAGGTCTTAAATTTCTTTAGCACTGAACGTCTTGTTAAGAACTTTTATTACAACAATATTATTAATGAATTAAGTAAATAAATTACTGTGAATAACATTGAATTCTGTTATAAAAATAATGCATACCATACTCGTATATCTGCTCTAAGCAGGTCCTGCAGGTCCTATAAAGGTCTTAAATTTCTTTAGCACTGAACGTCTTGTCAAAAACTTTTAGGCAATTTCTGGTAGAGGTTTTGAAAGCCTTCATCCTAGATTTTATACTGTAACTTTTTCTATCCGAACACACCCTGTATCGACCATTGTCCCTTAATTCAACGGCGTTCGTCTAGACCGGCTAACGGCCTGGTGGTGGTGGTGAATTGTGAATTCTTTAAACGTTCGTAACTCGCAGGAACCGGGAGTCATGTTTTTTGTTCTACAGGCAGGAAAGCATTAAATTTGCACTCCTCCAACAAGCAAGCACGTGTTTATAGCAGCTGGACAAATGTCGAAAGTTTTTCTTATATATGGATTAGAAAATTCTATCTTAAAGCTTATGAAAGTGTTTCATATCATGCTGATCGAAAATTCATCTGTAGTAAGGTAACCATATTTTTCTAAGTCAAAACCGGGATGGCAATTTTTCGTTATACTTATCCAGGACAGGGGGTTTAAAAAATAAGTTTTTTTATATAATTTTATATTATATAAAATTTTTATAATAATTACGGACTTTTAGTAAGAGCTTTATTAATTGATTACGTCATACTTTTTCATCTATGATATTATATCCTACGTGGATCTATTGTTGTTTCTGTTATCTGTTTTTCGCACTTTTGAGCCTTGTATAATATTATATTCAATTTAATTCATAAATATTTTGAAAAAAAAATAGCACTTGTTCGTTTGTTTTCATATTTTTTGTTAATTCATCTATTGATTTAAAAAAAAAACCGGGACAATCCGGGTCAAAAGATCTAAATCCGGTACAAATCATGCTTTTAAAACAACCCGGGACACAAGGTGCAAATCCGGGACCTATGGTCACCTTATTTGTCGTCTACCTTTACTAGTTTTGTTCTGTTCCGAATATTGTGTAATAGAATAATAATCTTTCTGGTATCAATTAAATGATTATTTCGCATGCACTTTAATCTATGGATTTTCAAAACTAAAATTCGATTATACATTTTTTATCTAATAAACTTCACGTACTTTACATATGATATTCAGTTTTTGAGATTCAGTATACTAATTTGAAATATATATATTTAATTTTTAGTGTCAGTAATTATCATATTAGCATTAAAGTGGAACATTTTTCCTCCACTAACTATTGGATTTCTTCTCGAGACTCGAAATTTTTCATATAAATCAAGAATTATCTACATTGCATTCTTAATAATTACAACAATTATTTTCTCATTCATTAATTGATAATTTATGTATATAAATATATGTTTGTTTAATATTAAAATATCAATATTTTATATCTTTTCTCAAAGATTTGTAGTTACTTTTTTCGAGTACGATAATTAACACACTTCAAACTAAATCTGGAATTTAAAATTTTGGGATGTTTATTGTACCATTTCATTAAATTTCATTTTACCAAGAAATATGATAGAAATAAGTATAAATTACCCAAAATGGGGGTAAAAAGTATATGTTTTTATTGATATTTACTGTATCGAATCTCTCTTCGCCTTCGGGTAATATCATGTTATTGTTAGACAAAAATATTTTGGAGTAATAGTTTTAAAAGTTTTCAGGCTGCTGTGATAGATATAATACTTTCTTAATGATATTAGTTTACTCTTTACAAAAAATCATTATGATACTTACAATATAACAAAATAATTTAATTCAAAACCAACTATCCGACAATAAATCTTTTATTTCTCAAATCACCTCCGTTATTCAATAAAAAAGCATTAGTGGTGCTTTATTCGAGTCGTTTAAAGACATCGGACTTTAATGGAATGGAGGTAAAAAATAAATACTATAAGTCGTGTTTCAACCCATTTAATGAAGGCATTTGTCTTTGTGTTTTTTTAGTTTTTAGACTTCCACGGAAGAAGAGTCCCCGGCAAAGGAACTGTAATGCGTATAGCTCTAATCCTCTTATGTATAAAGACGTTTCACTTACTATCCGTTGAACGTTTTCCCTTGACAGACATCGTTTTGTTATAAAAATCTCGGTGCATTCACGTAATAAACGTAGAATAAAAGAAGAAGATGAGACGTGCAATATGCACTTAAATTTAAGATATTAGACTGAGATTATTTCACTATAAATACTAAAGAGAATGTATAACTTGTAGTGATTTATTTCTATTTTTTCACACGGAAATAGATAAAGTACATCTAGATAAAGTACATTTTAAGACTTTTGTAATAAAATATGTAATAAAATATTAAAAGTAATACAAGGCTAAAGATTA
>NW_020537758.1:20925410-20942492 GCF_003426905.1 Ctenocephalides felis | reverse complement strand
ATTTGTTTTTTGTTGATTGTAAGCTCAAGGACCAGATAGAATTAGTGGCTCTATCAACCGTTTTAAAATGTAAATATTGATTAATAACAAATAGATTTACACTTATTTATTTATAGAATATAATTTACACTGTTTGTGATAAAGTTTTAGTATTGATATAATATTGGAATATTTGAATGTGGATAGCTTGGCGACCGGGTTAAGACTATATTGTTAGTGCCGCCTTCAGGTATCTAGCAGGACCCTTTTAGTTAAATCTTGAGATGCAAATTGCCTATGCGTCGTTGCAAATGTAATATTTCTTAGAAAATATGAGTGCAGCGTTGTCACGTCTAATTTGGCGTGAACATTCTCCCCCCCTTGAAATAATATAGGGTATATGATTTCAAAATAAGAATTATAGTTTAACACTTTGAGTTAATAACAGTCTATTGGTTTGATTTATATTGTCTATTGTTTTGGTAACACACAAATTCGATTAATTGCACGTTTGAGTACACCATTTTGTGTCTTGATTGTCACAACACGCACAAGTCCATCATCTCCTGGATGTGTGTCAAGAATACGCCGCAATCGCCAGTGTAGTGGAGGTAAATTGTCTTCTTTGACCACTATCATATCGCCTACCTCAGCTGGTTGCGATGGTTGAACTTGCCATTTTGTTCTTGTCTGCAGCTCCGATATGTATTCTTTGTGCCAACGCTTCCAAAAATGTTGCACAAGTTTCTGTAGTCGTTGATACCGAGAAAGCCTGTTATCAAGGGTTTCAAGCACTGATGGATCGGGAGTAGATGTTAAGGATTTTCCAATAAGAAAGTGACCAGGAGTTAAGGGATCATAGTCATTGGGATCGGAGCTTAAGGGAGAGATTGGTCTCGAGTTTAATATTGCTTCGATCTGTGTCAAAACCGTATAAAAATCTTCAAAAGTTAAAATAGCATTACCCAATACTCGCTTTAAATGAGCCTTGCACGACTTTATGCCCGCCTCCCAAATTCCTCCAAAATGAGGAGAGTTTGGTGGAATGTGCTTCCATGACACGCCTTCGTTGGTCATATCATTAACAATCTTATTTTGATTTGATTTTTGTGTAAAAATTTATAAAGCTCCTTTAATCCTGATGCTGCGCCTATAAAATTTGTTCCATTATCGGAATAGATTTCGCGAGGTTTTCCGCGTCGCGCCATAAATCGTTTAAAAGTGGCTAAAAAACTATTCGTAGTTAAATCAGATACTAATTCGATATGTATTGCTTTTGTAACAAGGCACACGAACAAACATATGTAAGCCTTAAATTTTTTGTATCCTCTTGTTTGACGATCTCTTAATAAGATAGGACCTCCGTAATCTACTCCGCATATAAAGAAAGGTGACTGCGGTGTAACGCGATATTTAGGCAAATTGCCCATTATGGATTAATAAATGTGGGTTTTACCTTAAAACATGTTACGCATTTTTTCACGATCGATCTTGTCAGGTTTCTGCCTCCGATAGGCCAATAAGTATTACGCAACGCATTTAATAACATCTGTGCTCCGCAATGATACAGTTTTAAATGCTCATGCCTAGTTATTAGAATAGTCAATTGATGATTTTTTGGTAGTATTATCGGATGGCATTTATCATACGGTAAATTTGAATTCTTTATCCTACCGCCGACGCGCAATATTCCATTTTTGTCTAAAAACGGTGTTAATGATTTTAATTTCGACGATTTGTGTAATGCTTCCCCACGCGCGACTATATCTATGTCTTGTTTGAATATTTCATATTGTGATATTTTTATTAACTTGTTTAGTGAATTATTGAATTCATCGACCGTGAGTGGGCCATACAGTAGTTCCTTTTCTTTCTTCTTTAGTTTTAAATTTTGTAAAAATCGATAACAAAAAGCAGTTACGCGCACGAGTTTAATAAGGGAAGAGTATAAGAAAAAATGTTCGTTATTGTTAATTTTTGTACAAGTCAAACTTGTGATTCGACTTTCGACATCAGTTTCAGGAATTGAAATATTGTCAGTTGCACGTCGCTGTGTTTCAGTTAGATTTTGTAGCCAAGATGGGCCTGCCCACCACAAGGATGAATTCAATAAATCATGTGTATAGCACCCGCGTGATATGAGGTCCGCTGGATTGTCTTCCGATCGGACATGTAACCAGTTATTTGCGTCGGTTTTTGTTTGAATATCAGAAACTCTATTGGCAACGAAGGTTTTCCATTTATAAGATGGAGATCTTATCCACGAAAGAGTGATTGTGGAATCGCTCCAATAGAATTCTTTGTCAAACGCGATATTTAATGCACGTTTAGTTATTTGCGCAAGATTTGCTAGCAGTTGTGCCGCACAAAGCTCGAGACGGGGGAGTGTAATATTTTTTAATGGTGCTACTCGAGATCTTGCCGCTATTAGTTTGATTTTGATTTCAGAATATTTGTTAATAGACCGTACATATATACACGCGCCGTAAGCTTGCTCTGATGCGTCAGCAAAGCCATGTAATTCTGTGTTTATACGATTATTACAAAATATATGTCTTTCAATTTTCAAGTTTTTAATAGATTTTATTTCGAAACAAAACTGTTTCCATTTATTTTCTAGTTCCGAAGGAATGGGCTCGTCCCATGATAAGTTTAATCGCCATAGGCTTTGAATTATTAGTTTTGGTATGACGATAATTGGAGATAAAAAGCCCATAGGATCATACATTTGCGCTGTTGCCGATAAAATGGATCTTTTACTAACTATTTGATTTATTTTTATATTTTTGTAGTCAAATTCAAAACTGTCTGTTACCGAATTCCAAGATATACCTAAAGTTTTAATAGTTTGTTCACCGATGTTTAAAGTTGGATTATCTGCATTTAAAAGTTTTGAATAATTAGAATTAAATTTATATAGATTGAATTTAGCTTGTTGTAAAATATTACAAAGGTTATTTTTAATAGTGAATAATTCGGATATGTTATCAGTTCCAGTTAATAAATCATCAACGTAGAAATCATTTCTGAGAATTTCGCATTCCTTTGTATAGTTAGTTATGTTTTCTCTGGCTAACTGCTCCAAACAGCGTATGGCTAAAAACGGCGCAGAAGCTGTCCCGTATGTTACTGTATTTAATTGATAAATTTTTAATTTGCTGCTAGGATTGTCCCTCCAGAATATTCTTTGCATTTTTCTGTCGTTTTCGTGAACCAAAACTTGTCTGTACATTTTTTCTATATCAGCTGTAAGTACAAACGCATGTCTTCTGAATCTTAGTATAATAGAGAAAATATTGTTTTGAATTGTGGGTCCAACAAGTTGTAGTTCATTCAACGACAGGCCTGCATCGGTTTTGCAAGATGCATCGAACACTACACGCAATTTCGTTGTTAAACTGTCTGGTTTTATCACCCCGTGGTGAGGCAAATAGAAACACGTCGCGGGTTCGGAAGATTCGTTGACTTCGCTCATGTGCCCTAGTGTTATATAAGTATTCATGAAATTTTTGTATTCGTTAAATAGATTTTTGTTTGTTCGTAAACGGTTTTCAAGTGAAATAAAACGTTTAAACGCGATTTGCTTACTATTCCCTATTTTTTTTATATTGTCTGTAAACGGAATTTTAACTATAAATCTCCCGTCGTTTGCCCGCGTTGTATTGGCAACAAAATGCTGTTCGCATTGTTTTTCTGATTCGGTAAAATGTTGTATATCGCTACACGCTTCCAGTTCCCAGAATTTTTGAACTTGATTTTCTAAATTAGCCGTATGATGACATATCGTAAAAGAACTGGAATTGTTGAGAGGTACGCTGCCAGCAATAACCCACCCGAACTGTGTATTTTGCAAAATAGGTCTATTTTTTCCTAGATGAATATATCCTTTACAAAATATATTCCAAAATATTTCCGAACCTATTAAAATATCGATTTTATTGCTTTTATTAAATGTGGGATCCGCTAATTTTATATAATTTGGGATATTTAAAATATTTTTATTGAATGACACCGTCGGCAAATTATTTGTTATATTATTTAAGATAAAGCAGGATAGATCTAATGAAAAGTTATTAATGCACGATTTTAAAGTAATTGTTGTTTTTGACTTAATTTCCGTTGAATTTTGATTTATTCCCCGGACTGACATATTTATTGATTGTTTATGTAAACCGAGCTCATTAGCAAATTTCTCCGTGATGAAATTGGATTGTGATCCCGAATCTAATAATACTCTACATGCTCTATATCTATTATTGCTATCTAATACGTTAATTACTGCGGTAGATAAGATGATTTGACTTGAATCATTTTCGGTATGGCACGAAACATTTTGTGGTGCATTATTAACAGCTGGTAATTGGCTTGAGTCTATATGCAGAAGACTGTGATGATTTGAATTACAAAAGGCACAACGATTTAAAGAAGTACATTGATCACTGTTGTGATTGTAACGTAAGCAATTCGTGCATAGTTTTAATTGATTTACTTTGCTTACTCTATCTTCTGGAGATAGTGTCCGAAAACCTTGACATTTGAACGGTGAATGAAATGGCTCTTTGCAAATTGGGCAAATATTTTTGTGATTAGTGGATGTAGCGTAAGACTTTGTATGTTTTGCGTAATTAGGTTTTATATCTTTAAATTTACTAGAGTTTCCGATTCTTGTTTCAGTCGGATTAATTGCTTCTAATATTGTGCAGCGTTGATTTAAAAAATTGCTAAGTTCGGAAAATGTAACTAGTTCAGAGCCTTTATTCATTAACATCTCCCACTCTTGATGAGTTTTCTTATCAATTTTAGAAATTACAAGATAATTTAATAACGCGTCCCATTGATCGACGGGTTGTTGTAACATTTTTAAGCATCTTAAATGTTTATTAAACGCGTCTATTAGATTACGAAGGTCTTTACCTGATTCGTTATGCATTGGCGGGTGATCAAATAATTTTTTAATGTGATTGTTTACGATTATTTTCTTATTTTCGAAACGCGTTTTCAGTAAATCCCACGCAATTATATAATTATCGGCAGTTGCCGGTAGGGATTCTATAAGGCTTGCCGCCTCTCCTTTTACGCATGATTTTAAATAATAAAATTTTTGAGAATTACCGATGTTACAATCATTATGAATTAAAGAAGAAAACGAATCATAAAATTGTAGCCAATTTAAGTAAGAGCCGTCAAACTGAGGTAAACTGATTTGAGGCAGTTTTATGTTGTTCGAATTATTTGTTATAGTGGTATCGTTAGAATTACTATTCGAACTAGTATCTGACTTACTTGATGCTGCCTGACTAAGTTTAAGTAAAGTTGATAAACAATTATTATGTTTTTCAAAAAATTCATCTAACTCTATTTCTATTAAATTATTAATTTGACTTTCGTCTTCTAGTAATGCTGTTATACTAATTACGGTATTTTCAAAGATTTCAAACAAAGGCTTCACATCATCGATAAGGCGTTTTATGTCTGCAATATTTAAGTCGCAAGCAGGTAGTTCCGACATTTGCCTGCACACTTTTTCGTATTTTGTTAAACGTGTTTTAGTAACTCGCTGTTTCATTTTGAGTTTATTTAATGATTCCATTTTGACACAGATTGAATTAAAACTCTAAATATTAAAATAAGGAAAGATTGATAGGAAGGAATGCTTGACTAACCTGATATACTCGCTGCTTGCTGTGCTCGCTCGTAGGTGTAGCGCCAAAGTTAGAACTTCCTGTCTTGTTTAGAACTTTCACTTTATTTAATTTTTGATTTAGATTTAAGATTTTAATTATTTTCTTCGCACTGGTGACGCATCCGGTTCGTTTTGGACCAATGTTTTTTGTTGATTTGTAAGCTCAAGGACCAGATAGAATTAGTGGCTCTATCAACCGTTTTAAATGTAAATATTGATTATAACAAATAGATTTACACTTATTTATTTATAGAATATAATTTACACTGTTTGTATGAAAGTTTTAGTATTGATATAATATTGGAATATTTGAATGTGGATAGCTTGGCGACCGGGTTAAGACTATATTGTTAGTGCCGCCTTCAGGTATCTAGCAGGACCCTTTTAGTTAAATCTTGAGATGCGAATTGCCTATGCGTCGTTGCAAATGTAATATTTCTTAGAAAATATGAGTGCAGCGTTGTCACGTCTAATTTGGCGTGAACATTCTCCCCCCTTGAAAAATATAGGGTATATGATTTCAAAATTAAAATTATAGTTCAACACTTTGAGTTAATAACAGTCTATTGGTTTGATTTATATTGTCTATGATTTTGGTAATACACAAATTCGATTAATTGCACGTTTGAGTACACCATTTTGTGTCTTGATTGTCACAACACGCACAAGTCCATCATCTCCTGGATGTGTGTCAAGAATACGCCCCAATCGCCAGTGTAGTGGAGGTAAATTGTCTTCTTTGACCACTACCATATCGCCTACCTCAGCTGGTTGCGATGGTTGAACTTGCCATTTTGTTCTTGTCTGCAGCTCCGATATGTATTCTTTGTGCCAACGCTTCCAAAAATGTTGCACAAGTTTCTGTAGTCGTTGATACCGAGAAAGCCTGTTATCAAGGGTTTCAAGCACTGATGGATCGGGAGTAGATGTTAAGGATTTTCCAATAAGAAAGTGACCAGGAGTTAAGGGATCATAGTCATTGGGATCGGAACTTAAGGGAGAGATTGGTCTCGAGTTTAATATTGCTTCGATCTGTGTCAAAACCGTATAAAAATCTTCAAAAGTTAAAATAGCATTACCCAATACTCGCTTTAAATGAGCCTTGCACGACTTTATGCCCGCCTCCCAATTCCTCCAAAATGAGGAGAGTTTGGTGGAATGTGCTTCCATGACACGCCTTCGTTGGTCATATCATTAACAATCTTATTTTGATTTGATTTTTGTTGTAAAACATTTATAAAGCTCCTTTAATCCTGATGCTGCGCCTATAAAATTTGTTCCATTATCGGAATAGATTTCGCGAGGTTTTCCGCGTCGCGCCATAAATCGTTTAAAAGTGGCTAAAAAACTATTCGTAGTTAAATCAGATACTAATTCGATATGTATTGCTTTTGTAACAAGGCACACGAACAAACATATGTAAGCCTTAAATTTTTTGTATCCTCTTGTTTGACGATCTCTTAATAAGATAGGACCTCCGTAATCTACTCCGCATATAAAGAAAGGTGACTGCGGTGTAACGCGATATTTAGGCAAATTGCCCATTATTGGATTAATAAATGTAGGTTTTACCTTAAAACATGTTACGCATTTTTTCACGATCGATCTTGTCAGGTTTCTGCCTCCGATAGGCCAATAAGTATTACGCAACGCATTTAATAACATCTGTGCTCCGCAATGATACAGTTTTAAATGCTCATGCCTAGTTATCAGAATAGTCAATTGATGATTTTTTGGTAGTATTATCGGATGGCATTTATCATACGGTAAATTTGAATTCTTTATCCTACCGCCGACGCGCAATATTCCATTTCTGTCTAAAAACGGTGTTAATGATTTTAATTTCGACGATTTGGTAATGCTTCCCCACGCGCGACTATATCTATGTCTTGTTTGAATATTTCATATTGTGATATTTTTATTAACTTGTTTAGTGAATTATTGAATTCATCGACCGTGAGTGGGCCATACAGTAGTTCCTTTTCTTTCTTCTTTAGTTTTAAATTTTGTAAAAATCGATAACAAAAAGCAGTTACGCGCACGAGTTTAATAAGGGAAGAGTATAAGAAAAAATGTTCATTATTGTTAATTTTTGTACAAGTCAAACTTGTGATTCGACTTTCGACATCAGTTTCAGGAATTGAATTATTGTCAGTTGCACGTCGCTGTGTTTCAGTTGGATTTTGTAGCCAAGATGGGCCTGCCCACCACAAGGATGAATTCAATAAATCATGTGTATAGCACCCGCGTGATATGAGGTCCGCTGGATTGTCTTCCGATCGGACATGTAACCAGTTATTTGCGTCGGTTTTTGTTTGAATATCAGAAACTCTATTGGCAACGAAGGTTTTCCATTTATAAGATGGAGATCTTATCCACGAAAGAGTGATTGTGGAATCGCTCCAATAGAATTCTTTATCAAACGCGATATTTAATGCACGTTTAGTTATTTGCGCAAGATTTGCTAGCAGTTGTGCCGCACAAAGCTCGAGACGGGGGAGCGTAATATTTTTTAATGGTGCTACTCGAGATCTTGCCGCTATTAGTTTGATTTTGATTTCAGAATATTTGTTAATAGACCGTACATATATACACGCGCCGTAAGCTTGCTCTGATGCGTCAGCAAAGCCATGTAATTCTGTGTTTATACGATTATTACAAAATATATGTCTTTCAATTTTCAAGTTTTTAATAGATTTTATTTCGAAACAAAACTGTTTCCATTTATTTTCTAGTTCCGAAGGAATGGGCTCGTCCCATGATAAGTTTAATCGCCATAGGCTTTGAATTATTAGTTTTGGTATGACGATAATTGGAGATAAAAAGCCCATAGGATCATACATTTGCGCTGTTGCCGATAAAATGATCTTTTACTAACTATTTGATTTATTTTTATATTTTTGTAGTCAAATTCAAAACTGTCTGTTACCGAATTCCAAGATATACCTAAAGTTTTAATAGTTTGTTCACCGATGTTTAAAGTTGGATTATCTGCATTTAAAAGTTTTGAATAATTAGAATTAAATTTATATAGATTGAATTTAGCTTGTTGTAAAATATTACAAAGGTTATTTTTAATAGTGAATAATTCGGATATGTTATCAGTTCCAGTTAATAAATCATCAACGTAGAAATCATTCTGAGAATTTCGCATTCCTTTGTATAGTTAGTTATGTTTTCTTGGCTAACTGCTCCAAACAGCGTATGGCTAAAAACGGCGCAGATGCTGTCCCGTATGTTACTGTATTTAATTGATAAATTTTTAATTTGCTGCTAGGATTGTCCCTCCAGAATATTCTTTGCATTTTTCTGTCGTTTTCGTGTGAACCAAAACTTGTCTGTACATTTTTTCTATATCAGCTGTAAGTACAAACGCATGTCTTCTGAATCTTAGTATAATAGAGAAAATATTGTTTTGAATTGTGGGTCCAACAAGTTGTAGTTCATTCAACGACAGGCCTGCATCGGTTTTGCAAGATGCATCGAACACTACACGCAATTTCGTTGTTAAACTGTCTGGTTTTATCACCCCGTGGTGAGGCAAATAGAAACACGTCGCGGGTTCGGAAGATTCGTTGACTTCGCTCATGTGCCCTAGTGTTATATAAGTATTCATGAAATTTTGTATTCGTTAAATAGATTTTTGTTTGTTCGTAAACGGTTTTCAAGTGAAATAAAACGTTTAAACGCGATTTGCTTACTATTCCCTATTTTTTTTATATTGTCTGTAAACGGAATTTTAACTATAAATCTCCCGTCGTTTGCCCGCGTTGTATTGGCAACAAATGTTGTTCGCACTGTTTTTCTGATTCGGTAAAATGTTGTATATCGCTGCACGCTTCCAGTTCCCAGAATTTTTGAACTTGAGTTTCTAAATTAGCCGTATGATGACATATCGTAAAAGAACTGGAATTGTTGAGAGGTACGCTGCCAGCAATAACCCACCCGAACTGTGTATTTTGCAAAATAGGTCTATTTTTTCCTAGATGAATATATCCTTTACAAAATATATTCCAAAATATTTCCGAACCTATTAAAATATCGATTTTATTGCTTTTATTAAATGTGGGATCCGCTAATTTATATAATTTGGGATATTTAAAATATTTTTATTGAATGACACCGTCGGCAAATTATTTGTTAATTATTTAAGATAAAGCAGGATAGATCTAATGAAAAGTTATTAATGCACGATTTTAAAGTAATTGTTGTTTTTGACTTAATTTCCGTTGAATTTTGATTTATTCCCCGGACTGACATATTTATTGATTGTTTATGTAAACCGAGCTCATTAGCAAATTTCTCCGTGATGAAATTGGATTGTGATCCCGAATCTAATAATACTCTACATGCTCTATATCTATTATTGCTATCTAATACATTAATTACTGCTGTAGATAAGATGATTTGACTTGAATCATTTTCGGTATGGCACGAAACATTTTGTGGTGTATTATTAACAGCTGGTAATTGGCTTGAGTCTATATGCAGAAG
Organism: Ctenocephalides felis; assembly: GCF_003426905.1. Classification (NCBI taxonomy): domain Eukaryota; kingdom Metazoa; phylum Arthropoda; class Insecta; order Siphonaptera; family Pulicidae; genus Ctenocephalides; species Ctenocephalides felis. The sequence goes on along the minus strand of NW_020537758.1, from coordinate 20,932,336 downwards.
ACTATGATGATTTGAATTACAAAAGGCACAACGATTTAAAGAAGTACATTGATCGCTGTTGTGATTGTAACGTAAGCAATTCGTGCATAGTTTTAATTGATTTACTTTGCTTACTCTATCTTCTGGAGATAGTGTCCGAAAACCTTGACATTTGAACGGTGAAATGAAATGGCTCTTTGCAAATTGGGCAAAATTTTTGTGATTAGTGGATGTAGCGTAAGACTTGGTATGTTTTGCATAATTAGGTTTTATATCTTTAAATTTACTAGAGTTTCCGATTCTTGTTTCAGTCGGATTAATTGCTTCTAATATTGTGCAGCGTTGATTTAAAAATTGCTAAGTTCGGAAAATGTAACTAGTTCAGAGCCTTTATTCATTAACATCTCCCACTCTTGATGAGTTTTCTTATCATTTTAGAAATTACAAGATAATTTAATAACGCGTCCCATTGATCGACGGGTTGTTGTAACATTTTTAAGCATCTTAAATGTTTATTAAACGCATCTATTAGATTACGAAGGTCTTTACCTGATTCGTTATGCATTGGCGGGTGATCAAATAATTTTTTAATGTGATTGTTTACGATTATTTTCTTGTTTTCGAAACGCGTTTTTAGTAAATCCCACGCAATTATATAATTATCGGCAGTTGCCGGTAGGGATTCTATAAGGCTTGCCGCCTCTCCCTTTACGCATGATTTTAAATAATAAATTTTTGAGAATTACCGATGTTACAATCATTATGAATTAAAGAAGAAAACGAATCATAAAATTGTAGCCAATTTAAGTAAGAGCCGTCAAACTGAGGTAAATTGATTTGAGGTAGTTTTATGTTGTTCGAATTATTTGTTATAGTAGTGTCATTAGAATTACTATTCGAACTAGTATCACACTTACTTGATGCTGCCTGACTAAGTTTAAGTAAAGTTGATAAACAATCATTATGTTTTTCAAAAAATTCATCTAACTCTATTTCTATTAAATTATTAATTTGACTTTCGTCTTCTAGTAATGCTGTTATACTAATTACGGTATTTTCAAAGATTTCAAACAAAGGCTTCACATCATCGATAAGGCGTTTTATGTCTGCAATATTTAAGTCGCAAGCAGGTAGTTCCGACATTTGCTGCACACTTTTTCGTATTTTGTTAAACGTGTTTTAGTAACTCGCTGTTTCATTTTGAGTTTATTTAATGATTCCATTTTGACACAGATTGAATTAAAACTCTAAATATTAAATTAAGGAAAGATTGATAGGAAGGAATGCTTGACTAACCTGATATACTCGCTGCTTGCTGTGCTCGCTCGTAGGTGTAGCGCCAAAGTTAGAACTTCCTGTCTTGTTTAGAACTTTCACTTTATTTAATTTTTGATTTAGATTTAAGATTTTAATTATTTTCTTCGCACTGGTGACGCATCCGGTTCGTTTTGGACCAATGTTTTATGTTGATTGTAAGCTGAAGGACCAGATAGAATTAGTGGCTCTATCAACCGTTTTAAAATGTAAATATTGATTAATAACAAATAGATTTACATTTATTTATTTATAGAATATAATTTACACTGTTTGTATGATATAGTTTTGTAATGATATAATATTGGAATATTTGAATGTGGATAGCTTGGCGACCGGGTTAAGACTATATTGTTAGTGCCGCCTCCAGGTACCTAGCAAGGACCCTTCGTAGTTGAATCTTCAGTTAGCGAAATGTCCAAGCGCCGTTGCAAATATAATATTTCTTAGAAAAATGAGTGCAGCGTTGTCACGTCTAATTTGGCGTGAACACAATTTATATGAAGGATCGTCCAAGCCGTTCTGATAAAGTATCCAGACAGTTTATACCAGTTATAGTTTTATAGCTTCTTTAAGTTCGATAATAATTCGATAATAAATATTGCAGAAAATTTGGAAAAAATGTGGAGACTGGGTATTAAATTATAAAGATCCACCAGTTTTTGTAAAGGAACTATGTGCTATAACAAATTTATGGCAAAGCAGTAACTTTTCCCACAGAATTCTTGAAATCTAACTCGATTTTCTTTGCATCAACAGCATAGCTCAAAAATGAATGTTCGAATTTCCCTAATTCCAAAACGAAAAAATTAATGCTGTAATGAATATATGAGATCATTGAATCTTCTATTGTGGCCTATTTAATTTAAATGAAGTCATCATGTTAAGATGGCTCTTGCAATGACTATCAATGACCCTCATGAATATTTATATGTAGCATGCTTTGCAGTGAGTAAACCATCCATATTATTTGAATTAGCTTCCCCTTTCACTTATATAGTAATATCTATCATAGTCACAATCACTTGTTTTCAGTATCAAACATTTTCTAGGAATTTTTGTTATGGCTAAATAATGTTTGCCGTTTATATATATAATTTTAAAAAATAGTGGGTGGTACTGCCCTAGGTCTGTGAGGTAAGTTAAACTCCAACTCGATTCAGGGAAGAATAGTTAGAAGATTTCCATTGACATTTCACATATGCCATATGTTGCTATATGTGTGTGTTTGTGAGTGTATATATCACTCATTGGCGGTGTGTATTTCAATACACGAGTAATTAACATTAACAATATTGTATTAACGTCTAATCCCTCGCCGCAATGACTTTACTAGATAGTATTGCGATTTCGTACAAAGCGTTTTCACCGAAATGACTTGTGTTTGTATAGAAGACGTCGTGCCATTCTGTTTGCCGAAAACAAAGACCGCTTTCTTCCGGATATGAGATTTTCGCGCGGGTTTGCGAAATCGCATATACCGAAACTCTTATCATCGCTTTGCAACCCACGAGGAGAATAAAAGCACAGGGCTAATGTACAGATACTTTTGTTTCGAAATGTTGTTTGGCATGTACATATTACGAGGATTCTGATCTATCAACTTTAGCATTCATCTGCATTCTGCCTCCGGATAAATATTGAGTTAACATAAATATCAAAATCGTAGTAATCGCTTTTGTCTTTATAGGCATATTCAATTGCATCTGAATATTATTCTGATTGCTGGTAAAAACAAAAGTAAATTTAAAAAAAATTCTAGAAGTTCAAAATTTCGTGGATATGACACGAAAACTTCACCAATAAACAACTAAACTTAATGTTTTTTATGTGTAATCAATTTGTATCTACATTTACCACTTAATAGATTTTTATCTATATCTAGAAAATAGATATAGATCTAGTCTAGACAATTATAATCATTGTTCCAATAAAGAGTCCTAAATCGAGTTGTTTTTCTCTTCTACTATTAGCATTGCTCTCTATAATCATAATCGACTTCACTAATACTTCTAAAAGTAAATACTCGATTGAATATTTAGAAGTTTATTTGCTCTATATCGATCATCAAGTATTCATAAGAAATTATCCAGAATATACAATGCAGACGTACACTCGCGCTAAGAAACGAAAGTTTACATTGCCGATCTTGGTAAACAAAACTTTCTATTCAATAATCGAATAAAGTTTTTCCAAAGTAGTTGGATTTTCATATGATTTATGAATGTCAAAAGACGTACTTATAACTTTGAATTGCGTAGTGGAAAGCAATTAGACTGAAAACTTCGAAATTCGCCTATATGAACAGACTTGAATGATTCTATAGTTTAAAGAAAATATGAATTTCTTGAATTGAAAATCAACTTAATTTCCTCACACTGTAAATGTATTAATTTAAATGGCTCAGAACATTTAAAATTAAAAAAAAAACAAAAAATCTCAATTTGTTTATCAATAAATTACTTATGATCATAATGTCGAAGTAATTTTGAAACTAGGGGTGCATAGCATTGTGCCTTAAGACAAATCGCTGGAAGTTCACGAGAGTAAATAAATGTTAAAAAAATAAAAATAATCAATTATCAATAAAAATTTATAATATCATGATAGTAACAATTGATTTAAAAATTTAAAATAATCATGATAAATACTGTAAATTTCATCGCAGTATTTTATGAATCTAACATAATTAAGCGCTTATATTTGGGAGACGACTTTATCTATGTTTATCTACGACAAAAAACCATAAAACACCGTCGACACAATCTTTTTGAATCATTCTATCGGATGTGCCGTTCTCTCTTAAAAAACTGGTTGTTTATGCGCTTTTTGGTCTGTATCCCCGGAATGACTGGACCTGTCGTTATCAATATCTAATCTCACATATTCCCGTCAATACAAATCGAATTTTTTGCTGAATCATTAAAATCGGTTGATACGTGCTCCTGATATAGTGAACCAAAATTGTATCTAAACATACGCACACAGTCACATACGCCAATTTTTTCTAAGGTATGCCAAAATTGTTCGAAACCTCTGAAACGTAGGGATTTGCAAAAAATTGCATTTTTGATTGTTTTGCTATTACTATTTTTTTGCTGCAAACGCTTATGGTTAATTATAGGAATTAAAAATTTGTTCTGAACATCTATAAAAATATAGAAATTATGGTAAATACCTGCAAATAATTCGGAGTTTCGCTGAAAATACAAAAGAAACCTAATAAAATGAGTTCATGTATCTATTACACGCACTTTTTTTAAACGCTGTGAGTAAGCGAAGATTATAATATGACAAAATGCAAAGTGCAAACTAGAGTCTTGATACGGTTTTGAACTAATGTTTGATAATAATAACGCATGATACATACTAACATTAATAATTATCCCCTATTCTAAAATGTATCCTTTGTCAAACGTTCATCTAATGAAGCATCGCCATTGTCGCGCGGTCGCTCCTCCGCGGGCGGCAAATGCGGATTGCTTCGTGCCGTTTTTAGCCTGCTGCTCATTAACAACTATAAGCGACACGGTTATTGCAAATGCGCTTTGCCTCGAGCGAGAGCAAACGTTTTGTGTTCATTTGTTTTTGTTCGGTAATACTCATTGGTGTTTCTGGTTTCCGGCGGGATCCCATTATCAGTAATTCCGAGGCGAGGACGTGCCCACGCACGCCCGATAACGAGTCATTAAACTGTGCGCTTGCACGAGATGCAGCCAAGACTTCTGATCGCACCGTGACAACCTGATAAGACGACGACAGATCGACAGTGCTGGGAGAGCGAACGATACACGTGCGATGATACTATGCTGGTGGAAATAAATTACTTTCTGTCTTTACGAAGACTTCTGATGAACGGTTTTTGGAATGTAATCCTATTATTAGGCTTTCAATTGTGAACTGTTACAATCACAATAAAGCCTCGAATTTCTGGAAAAACATCGTAAGTAATATTGCATCCCTAGTAATACTGCACATCTAATTGACCAGATGATTTCACATAAACTAAAAACATAAATCCAAAACGGGAAAAATTATTTAATTCATTTTCAAATTTAAAAATAGTAGTTCCCAATGCTGTACCTTCGCCGCGCAAGATACTAGGGGAAATCCGGCAACACCATTTTCATTGTTGATTCCTTGCCACTCTCCAATCCAACTACCTGGAAGATCACTGCAAAGTGCCAATTGTAACAGCCATCCGCAATGGAGCACAATCACCGTCACCGCCGCCAGTTTTTTGTGAAATCCGTTCAGACATTCGATTTTAAACGCGAAGAAGCTTACCCTATTGAAATTCATAAACAGTTGGAAGAAGTTTTATGCAAAACTGCATCACACTCAGCGTCCAGCACGTCCTCAAACGGTGCAGGGAGTTTCCCGAAGGACGCACAGACGTTCCACGACGAGTAAAGGAACGGGAGGCCATCGAGTTTTGGGACCGAAAATGTGTCTTGCTTACCGAGTTAATGCTTAAAGAGTCCACTATAAATTCGGACAAGTACTGCGAGACACTAACAAAACTCAAAAAAGCCATCCAAAATCGCCGGAGAAAAGACCGAGCAAGGGCGTGGCGGCGGAGTTCTTCGAAGCGGGTTTTCAAAAGTGGAAAACTCTCGAAAAAAATGCGTTGAAAGATCTGGCACTATGTAGAAAATAGTTTGAAAAACAACTTTCCGATATACACATTTATTGCAATAAACAATGCCTCAACCCTGAAAAAATGTGGGACCTTATTTTTACATGACCCTGGTACTATAAGTGTCAACTTGTCTACTTTTGTATTTGCCTGTCTGTCCACCGGTTCACCTGTCTATTTATCTACCTTATCAATCTGTCTACTTATTTACTTATCTTCTAGCCTCCAGCTATCAACCAACTTGTCTAACTTTCTATTTGTCCGCTTATCAACCTGTCTAACTTCCGGTTTGTCCTCTTATCAACCTGTCTGACTTCCTGTTTTTCCACATATCAACCTGTCTAATTTAATATTTATCAACGTGTCAACTTGCCTAACTCACTATTTGTTCATTTGTCAACCAGTGTAACTAACTATTTGTCCACTTGTCGACCTGCCTAACTTACTATTTATAAACTTGTCAACCTGCCTAACTAACTATTTATCCACTTGTCCAACCTGTCTAACTCGCTAATTGCACACTTGTCAACCTGTCCTACCTGTTCACCTTTCTACCTGTCCTCTTGTCTACCTGTCATCTGTGTTGTTGGGTTTGATTGATTTTGGAAAGATCATTTGTTGTAAAACACTTTAATTGTAATTATGTGTTTATTTTAAATTAACTACAAATTGTATTTGTATTTACATTTATATATATATAATATCGGATGTTTGATGTCGTGTAAACAATCTGTGTATCAATATTTCTCTGCATTTATATGAATAAATCATGTACATGTATAATAAATTATGATCATGTTAGAACACCAAATGTATTTTTTCCCAGACGCCCAATCACCTGATTAGCATTTAGACATTGTAAGTACTACCATTTGCTGATGTACCCATAGAAACTGTATACAGTTATGAACTTCAGTACTATTACAATACCAAAAACTTCATTATATTGTCAATACATAGAACTCTACAATTTATCGAGCGTACATAACATCTA
>NW_020537758.1:20867438-20924410 GCF_003426905.1 Ctenocephalides felis | reverse complement strand
TCTCTTTTAACTTCCCGTAGGGTAAGTTATTGTAAGGGCCGAAAATCGGAATTGAAAATTTTAACATTTCTCGACGTTTTGAAGGTTTTTGAACGTTTTGGCATACCTCAGAAAAAATGGATGTGGGTGTGTGTGTGTGTGTGTGTGTGTGTGTTGTGTGTGTGTTATGTATGTATGGATACAAATTTCCAGTCACGTTTTAGGGCGCACGGATCAACCGATTTGAATGGTTCAAAAACATTCGATTCCTATTGATAGGGAAAGAGCTGATTAGTTTTTGGCAAAGGCAGGTCCAGCCGTTTCGGAGATACGGAGCAAAGAGTGCAGAAAATAGAAATCGAATTTTTGAGAGAACGGAGTATCTGATTTGAATGATCTAAAAAGCATTCAATTAGTAATGATTGGGGAAAGTGCTTATTAGTTTTTGGCAAAGGCAGGGCCCAGCCATTTCGAAGATATGGAGCTAAATATGTAAAAAATGGCAGTTTTTGAGAGAACTAAGCGTCCGATTTAAATGATTCAAAGAACTTTCTGCTTGTCTTAACAAAATATTGATTTGGAAAAAAAAATTTTGTTCAATTTTTTTTTTTTTTTTTTTTTTTTTTTTTTTTAGTTTTATCAAAAATATTTCAGATTTTATTTTTAATTCTGGCTATAGTTCTAATATACTTTACAAATATTTTCAACTCTGCAATTCAGTTTATATAATTCTCATAAATATTAGACAATTTTACAATATTTATAATAATCTATTTGAAAACATTCAGTATTCCTCGAACATTTCGGTACGGGAAGTTCCAGCAATTTGCCTTAAGGCACGATGCCATAAATGCCTCAAGACAGAATTTCCAATTACAGCTAGTTATTGTTTCAAAATAGATGAACAGGTACAAATATTTTGTTTAATATCACAGTGTTATTAAATTGGATGTGTAGATTACTCTGCTGAACTGATAAAGACTCCATACAATTTGACACGAGAACATTTGTTCAATTTGGTTATGAGGTCTCAATACATTTCCATTCGAAATTCTCGAGACGGAGATCGATGGTGGTCGTCGAGTATATGCAATTTGAACAAGGAATACAGAATATATCACATAAAGATAGGTTCAAATTTCTCTTTTTAATATTCCAAAATAGAAGAACTCTTACAAATATTTTGTTTAATATCACAGTGTTATTGAATTCGATGTTCAGCTTTTAAAGCTCAATTTATATATAGACAAATTGCAAATAATACCTAAGTGTAGCTGGCATTTTGACTTTAAGGCAAGTTACATAAACTTCACGATACGTAAAAATAATCCACTTGATCAATTCAAAGTGAAATTATCATATCAACTTACATATCATATCATATCCACTTTGGAAATCAATTTTTAGAAAAACCAATTCAAACATGTATGTCCTAATAGATAACTTTTTATCTAATGTTTTCATTACTCTTTATAGCCATGTAAAGTTTTAATAATTTGTTCAACAATTTCTTACGAAGAAACGATTCGACCGATCTTTGCCAATATCTGATCAGCATAATAAAATTCACTAAGAAATGAATAACTCAAATAATTGTTTATTAATCAATTTTAGAATAATAGAGAAACGTTTCTCTGCTCTTTGGATATCATACAAAGAAAAATAAAATACACGTAATTAAAAAAACCTTGTTTAAAAAGTTCTGGTTTTTTTTTGTGTTTGTTATGCATATATGTGAAAGAAAAACGAATGAAAGTTGTTAGAAAAATTGTTTCATATTAAAAAAGTTTAATAGTCCTCTAAAATTTAAATGTTTGTTTTTCTACATTAAAATTCCATCTATTAATAGTTATCTCTAGTATGTGGACAAAATTTGCAATAAACTAAAATATACTAGTAACTTTATTATTCCGAATCGCTTTCGCCTCTCATAGTATAATACAACTACTCAAATTAAATAAGTTTAGTCATTTGTTTAGCTTCGTAATCTTGTAATACATAACATATGACACATTTTTAGTGTTATTTTTAGACAATTTTTGGTGGTGCTTTATCACTTGAGAACTTATCTGTTTTAGCGACAATGACCACAAATATCAGTATATTACAAAAGAGATATAATAATAATTTTTACTTTTGAACTGAACCAGGAACCGAATTCACAAATATTTTGTAAGTTCATGTGCTTTTGTCATATATTATTTTTAAATTGCACTTTGTGGCAAGAAGCCCTAATGATAATGAATATTTTACATCTTTCATGTGACGAGTAATTTATTTTAATTATACAGTGTTACATGTTCGTTGAGGGAAGCTTTATTTTATTTTAAAACCGACGTATTTTTGCACAATCTAATTCATAAATATGGCACTTACTCATAATAATTTTGACTATATTTGCTACAAATGCTAGAAAGACATCTCAATTGCAGAAAATATTTTCTCCCTCTACGAGTTTTATTCGTCCCGCCTGAGGCGACAAAAATAATGGCTGAAAACGTTTCGAAGCCGCAAGTGGCCGCATACCGGGTGACACTTACACCATATATTGGTTCCAGGGTAAAATACGACTCTGCACGAAAATAAACCATCATTTAAATTTGAAATACATCCCGATGTTATGGGATTTCAGGGAATTAAACATAAAGCGAACATGCTTGTGTAAAATCCCTAGGACGGTTGAAAGTTATATAGTTGCACAAGAACGACTCGAAACACCTGTAGCCCTCTAAGTTAAATTCAGATTTATATGCTCGCCACGATTTCTTCACGGGCTGTTTGAACGGTATTGTATGCTCACAATTGTTGGATGTTATTATTAGATGTTATGTACGCTCGATAAATGTGCTGTAGAGTTCTATTGTATTGACAATATAATGAAGTTTTTGGTATTGTAATAGTACTTGAAGTTCATAACTGTATACAGTTTCTATGGTACATCAGCAAATGGTAGTACTTACAATGTCTAAATGCTAATCAGGTGATTGGGCGTCTGGGAAAAAATACATTTGGTGTTCTAACATGATCATAATTTATTATACATGTACATGATTTATTCATATAAATGCAGAAATATTGATACACAGATTGTTTACACGAAATCAAAGCATCCGATATTATTATATATATATAAATGTAAATACAAATACAATTTGTAGTTAATTTAAAATAAACACATAATATTACAATTAAAGTGTTTTACAACAAATTGATCTTTCCAAAATCAATCAAACCCAACAAACACAGATGACAGGTAGACAAGAGGACAGGTAGAAAGGTGAACAGGTAGACAGGTTGACAAGTGTGCAATTAGCGAGTTAGACAGGTTGACAAGTGGATAAATAGTTAGTTAGGCAGGTTGACAAGTTTATAAATAGTAAGTTAGGCAGGTCGACAAGTGGACAAATAGTTAGTTACACTGGTTGACAAATGAACAAATAGTGAGTTAGGCAAGTTGACAAGTTGATAAATATTAAATTAGACAGGTTGATATGTGGAAAAACAGGAAGTCAGACAGGTTGATAAGAGGACAAACCGGAAGTTAGACAGGTTGATAAGCGGACAAATAGAAAGTTAGACAAGTTGGTTGATAGCTGGAAGGCTAGAAGATAAGTAAATAAGTAGACAGATTGATAAGGTAGATAAATAGACAGGTGAACCGGTGGACAGACAGGCAAATACAAAAGTAGACAAGTTGACACTTATAGTACCAGGGTCATGTAAAAATAAGGTTCCCACATTTTTTTCAGGGTTGAGGCATTTTTATTGCAATAAATGTGTATATCGGAAAGTTTGTTTTTCAAACTATTTTTCTACATAGTCGCCAGATCTTTCAACGCATTTTTCGAGGAGTTTTCCACTTTTGAAAACCCGCTTCGAAGAACTCCGCCGCCACGCCCTTGCTCGGTCTTTTTCTCCGGCGATTTTGGATGGCTTTTTTGAGTTTTGTTAGTGTCTCGCAGTACTTGTCCGAATTATAGTGGACTCTTTAAGCATTAACTCGGTAAGCAAGACACATTTTCGGTCCCAAAACTCGATGGCCTCCCGTTCCTTTACTCGTCGTGAACGTCTGTGCGTCCTTCGGGAAACTCCCTGCACCGTTTGAGGACGTGCTGGACGCTGATGCAAGTTTTGCCATAAACTTCTTCCAACTGTTTATGAATTTCAATAGGTGTAAGCTTCTTCGCGTTTAAAAATCGAATGTCTGAACGGATTTCACACTTGGCGGTGACGGTGATTGTGCTCCATTGCGGATGGCTGTTACATTGGCACTTTGCAGTGATCTTCCAGGTAGTTGGATTGGAGTGGCAAGGATCAACAATGAAAATGGTGTTGCCGGATTTCCCCTAGTATCTTGCGCGGCGAGTGTACAGCATTGGGAACTACTATTTTTAAATTTGAAAATGAATTAAATAATTTTTCACGTTTTGGATTTATGTTTTTCAGTTTATGTGAAATCATCTGGTCAATTAGATGTGCAGTATTTACTAGGGATGCAATATTACTTACGATGTTTTCCAGAAATTCGAGGCTTTATTGTGATTGTAACAGTTCACAATTGAAAGCCTAATAATAGGATTACATTCAAAAAACGTCATCAGAAGTCTTCGTAAAGACAGAAAGTAATTTATTTCCACAAGCATAGTATCATCGCACGGGTATCGTTCGCTCTCCCAGCACTGTCGATCTGTCGTCGTCTTATCAGGTTGTCACGGTGCGATCAGAAGTCTTGGCTGCATCTCGGTGCAAGCGCACAGTTTAATGACTCGTTATCGGGCGTGCGTGGCACGTCTCGCCTCGGAATTACTGATAATGGGATCCCGCCGGAAACCAGAAAACACAATGAGTATTACCGAACAAAAACAAATGAACACAAAACGTTTGCTCTCGCTCGAGGCAAGCGCATTTGCAATAACCGTGTCGCTTATAGTTGTTTAATGAGCAGCAGGCTAAAACGGCACGAAGCAATCCGCATTTGCCGCCCGCCGGAGGAGCGACCGCGCGACAATGGGCGATGCTTCATTAGATGAACGTTTGACAAAGGATACATTTTAGAATAGTGGGATAATTAATGTTTAGTATGTATCATGCGTTATTATTATCAAACATTTAGTTCAAAACCGTATCAAGACTCTAGTTGCACTTTGCATTTTGTTCATATTATAATCTTCGCTTACTCACAGCGTTTAAAAAGTGCGTGTAATAGATACATGAACTCATTTTATTAGGTTTCTTTTGTATTTTCAGCGAAACTCCGAATTATTTGCAGGTATTTACCATAATTTTCTATATTTTTATAGATGTTCAGAACAAATTTTTAATTCCTATAATTAACCATAAGCGTTTGCAGCAAAAAAATAGTAATAGCAAAACAATCAAAAATGCAATTTTTTGCAAATCCCTACGTTTCAGAGGTTTCTGAACATTTTGGCATACCTTAGAAAAAATTGGCGTATGTGACTGTGTGCGTATGTTTAGATACAATTTTTGGTTCACTATATCAGGAGCACGTATCAACCGATTTTAATGATTCAGCAAAAATTCGATTTGTATTGACGGGAATATGTGCTGATTAGATATTGATAACGACAGGTCCAGTCATTCCGGGGATACAGACCAAAAAGCGCATAAACAACCAGTTTTTAAGAGAACGGCACATCCGATTAGAATGATTCAAAAAGATTGTGTCGACGGTGTTTTATGGTTTTGTTGTCTTAGATAAACATAGATAAAGTCGTCTCCCAAATATAAGCGCTTAATTATGTTAGATTCATAAAATACTGCGATGAAATTTACAGTATTTATCATGATTATTTTAAATTTTTTAAATCAATTGTTACTACTCATTGATATTATAAATTTTTATTGATAATTGATTATTTTTATTTTTTTAACATTTATTTACTCTCGTGAACTTCCAGCGATTTGTCTTAAGGCACAATGCTATGCACCCCTAGTTTCAAAATTACTTCGACATTTATGATCATAAGTAATTTATTGATAAACAAATTGAGATTTTTTGTTTTTTTTTTTTAATTTTAAATGTTCTGAGCCATTTAAATTAAATACATTTACAGTGTGAGAAAATTAAGTTGATTTTCAATTCAAGAAATTCATATTTTTCTTTAAAATATAGAATCATTCAAGTCTGTTCATTATAGGCGAATTTCGAAGTTTTCAGTCTAATTGCTTTCCACTACGCAATTCAAAATTATAAGTACGTCTTTTGACATTCATAAATCATATGAAAATCCAACTACTTTGGAAAAACTTTTATTCGATTATTGAATAGAAAGTTTTGTTTACCAAGATCGGCAATGTAAACTTTCGTTTCTTAGCACGAGTGTACGTCTGCATTGTATATTCTGGATAATTTCTTATGAATACTTGATGATCGATATAGAGCAAATAAACTTCTAAATATTCAATCGAGTATTTACTTTTAGAAGTATTAGTGAAGTCGATTATGATTATAGAGAGCAATGCTAATAGTAGAAGAGAAAAACAACTCGATTTAGGACTCTTTATTGGAACAATGATTATAATTGTCTAGACTAGATCTATATCTATTTTCAAGATATGGATAAAAATCCATTGCGTGATAAATGTAGATACAAATTGATTACACACAAAAAATATTATGTTTAGTTGTTTATTGGTGATGTTTTCGTGTCAATATTGTTAAGGTCGTATCAAGGACAGAAAACATGCTATCCACGAAATTTTGTACTTCTAGATTTTTTATTTTTGATTTTGAAATTTATGTTAGCTCAATATTTATCCTGATCCAGAATGCAGATGAATGCTAAAGTTGATAGATCAGAATCCTCGTAATATGTACATGCCAAACAACATTTTGAAACAAAAGTATCTGTATACATTAGCCCTGTGCTTTTATTCTCCTCGTATGTTGCAAAGCGATGATAATGAGTTTCGGTATATGCGATTTCGCAACCCGCGCGAAAATCTCATATTCGCGGGAAAGCGGTCTTTGTTTTCGGCAAACAGAATGGCACGACGTCTTCTATACAAACACAAGTCATTTCGGTGAAAACGCTTTGTACGAAATCGCAATACTATTCTAGTAAAGTCATTGCGGCGAGGGGTTAGACGTTAATACAATATTGTTAATGTTAATTACTCGTGTATTGAAATACACGCCGCCAATGAGTAATATATTATATATACTCACAAACACACACACATATAGCTACATATGGCATATGTGAAATGTCAATGGAAATCTTCTAACACTATTCTTCCCTGAATCGGGTTGGAGTTAAACTTACCTCACGGATCTAAGGCAGTATCACCCATTATTTTTCATTATTTATATATGTAAATAAACGGCAAACGTTATTTAGCAATAACAAATATTTAACTTTAAATGCGTTTTTCTCAGAACAGACTTTTTCAATACTGTTGACACGATTTCTCGAGTTCTACTCGACCGATTCACTTGAAATGTTTAGAGAGTCTTGTTTATAGACCTATCTATAGCCCGAACTAGGATTATCCCCAAATTCCAATTTTTACTATATTTTAAAAATTCGAGAAATTTAAAAAAAAAACAGTAAAAAGAACACTTTTTTTTCAAACAGTCGCCAATTTGTGAAAAAAAATTCTTTTTACTCATCGCTAGTTTGGGCCATTGCGACATCATTATGGATTTATAATCTTTTTATTTTTTGCATTTTCGATGGCTAGGAGGCCTGAAATCATGTCAAGAATGAGGTGTCAATTTTTGAGACCACCCACTTCATCAGCTGCCAGTTTTTACAATTTTTAACTTTTTTATTTTTTTATTTTTGTTTTGTATTTTAATAATAATAATAAACAAGTGGTAAAAAAATGGATAGTAAAAACATTCAATGCTTCCTTTCACGACACTTTAAAAATGACCTAAAATTCATCGCTCTACACTAGAATACCCCCTTAAATTAAATAGACACAATATGAGATTCAATGTTCTCATATATCATTACTGCATTAATTCATTCTTTATGGAATTACGGAAATTCGAACATGAATTTTTAAATTATGCTGTTGATGCCAAGAAAATCGATTGATATTTCAAAAACTCTTTGGTAAAAATTGATGATTTGCCATAGATATCTAAAGTACATGGTTCCTTCACAAAAACTGGTAGATTTTCTTAATTTAATACCCAGTCTTCACATTTTTCTCTAATATTTTTACAATATTTGTACATTATTATCGAGCTTAAAGCATCTGTAAAAGTATAACTGGAATAAACTCTCTGGATACTTTATAAAAAAGGGTTGCACAGCCCTTCATATAAATTGTTTTTTAGGTAAAACTTAATCTTTACCATAAGCTCACAAAAATCTGAATTAACGTCCGTTGAAAAACTTTCACTGACTGAAAGCGGGATGAAAGGAGACTTGTTTACTAAAATGACTATTATGAAATAGGAATTTGTGATAGAAGGGTGAAAATTTAGGACTGTATGTGTTTTTCAATGACAAATTGTGAAAAATATTAAACAAAATTGGTCTAGAAATTTAAAAGAAAAACTCTTATGGATAGGGTATGAAAAATAGATGTTGTCAGATAATATGAGTATCAATTTTATAGATTGCTCATAAATAAATTGTTTAAAAAAATCCTATAGAACAAGATACGTTGCATAAAAATATATCACTTAAATATATATATATATATATATATATATATATATATATATATATAAATTTTTTAAATGGAAGTATAAATTGCAAAGTGCTATTTTGAAATTAAAATATCCAACATGCGACAATTGTAAGAATAACAAGGCGCGTTTACCAGGCGCCTTTGATACGACTCTAACGAGGTTAACATAAGCTCGAAGCTTTAATTATGATCTCGAGATAACTAAACAAGCTGACTGTTATTCATTATTAAGCATGCGAACCAGAATTGACATTAACCTAATGTCTAGAGTGGTCTACCGATCATATTATATGTAAATAGAATATGAGTGCGATATCATCATATATACATACAACATACAAATGTATATTAAGTATGCAAATAGATAGGGAACACACTGCACTCAGTTTTTTGCACAAACTTTATTTCATAAGTTAAAATACAGACTGCACTTATTGTTAGTACAGTGTCAAGCTTTGTAAAACTGAAAGATTATGATAATGTGAACAGTTTATCCATAAATTGAAATTATGGATGAACGGTATATCCATAATTCAACATAATTTACAATGAATATTTGTTAATATAAGAACTTACTCTCAAGATGAGACATACTTAACGGACAAAATCTCTATAAAAAATTAGATAATTTGATTCGCATATGTCTATGTAAATCATCATTTTATCAACAATCATAATAATTTTCTTTTAAGACAAAATTTCTGTGAAATATCGGTTATGTCTACTGATTATTTTTGACCGCCAAATAGCAATTTTTAAAACTTTTTCTGGTTTTCTAAAATCGCTGGACATTCCTCTTAAATCATTCATGTAGGACTTTCCGTTGTCTCCAAAACTGATTTTTTGCACTTTTTGCCCCGTATCTTTGAAACGGGTTAGATCTACCTTTAACAAAAGCAGCACATCTTCCAGTCAACAGGAATGGAATGTTTTTTGAATCAGACAAATGAGTGTGTTTAAAATCGTCGATTAAAATTGTATTCACTCACACATAAATCCATTTTTTCTAAAGAATGCCAAAATGTTCAGAAATGTCTAAAACGTAAAGATATACCGAAATTTTAATTTTTAATTTTTGAATAATGACTACTTTAATTTACCCTATGTGAACTTAAAAATAAATGTCCTATTTAAAATTGATATTTTTATTAGCAAAATTCATACTTTTGCAATACTAGCAATTTTTATTCTACATTTAAAAATATGTGTAAATACTCCTTTATAAATATTTATTCCCCATAAACCCTTTAATAAAATAAATTTTAGCAATTGGCGCAAAGTTTTTTCCATCCAGTCGCCGGGGTAATAAATTTCTGTCGACAATTTAATCAATTTGCGTGTGACGTCGTAGAGTAACGTCCCATTTGTATTCCGTGCGAGAATACCTGAAGCGAAACACAATATACACGCTATCAAAATCCAATAAACACTACAATATTGAGACAAACCTGCTGCCGGATTGCATAAATGCATCCAATAAATTACTCATTCAATGCTGTCGGTTCGATTTTGTTGTCTCTGACGTGTATGCGCTTGGACAAACACCTATTGTGAACGTTGCAATATGCTACCTAATCAGGGCTTCTTCAAATTTAAGCGGAAACAATCGATTTAATGTAGACAATAGTGTTTTTGAATAGTGCAACTGATGCATAATGATTCTAGGAAGTATTCCGATTTGCAACTGCACAAGGAAGAAAAAAAATACAGGTCGTGGGCGTCTTACGCAAGAAGAGAAAATACATGGAGTTGAAAAAGTGATATACAAATGAATCTGCCTTCGGGCAGAGCACCAGTAATTATAATAATGAACCATTCTTTTATTTATTAGCAATATATGTATATATATTTCATATATATCCATATCTCAGGCAGGCAGGGGTGCTTGGTATAAGAGATTATGGATTGCTTTATACATTTATGCCTATACACACACACACACATATATATATATATATATATATATATATATATATATTTCTCTATTTCATATTATTTCATTTTAAAATATTACATCTATATAAGAAATATTACATTTATATAAGAAAACTATAAAAGTCTAGTAAATACATAAAGTGAAAATGGAGTATTGAGAAAAGAAGAAAGTGAATTATATCATATCGTCATAATATTGGTTGATACTCCTGAAAATGGTATTTTTGTTAATTGCAAATTAATATATGAAGTTATTTTTTCGCCAATTTTGACGGGTGGTATTCAAATCTTAGTATATGCCTGTCTAATCTTATAAATCCTATAAAATCATTTTTCTGCACCCTTGTACGAATCAATTGAGCATGATGCAACCGTAGCCTGAAAAATATTTAAAAGATTTGTGAAGTACAAGATATTCCCTATGTTTTCGATCAAACTTTAAAAATTTAGCCATTCTTGATTTAATACTTTGTTAATTCTTGTAAATTTTAATTTAAATAAAAATATCACGATGATAAATTTATTTCAAGTATATCATTTCTCAAGTCAGTATTTAGTTCAAGTTCTTATTTTCAAAACCATCTGCAAACCATCTTTATCGATGGCAATTAAATATTTTTCCATCAGCTGAAAACAGATTCTATTTTGATTGCCCACTGTGCTAGATTACTTGAATGCACTAAATATTTGTTCTAAACGCAGACAGAAATACTTTCCCGATAGGAAAATAATATAAGGGCTATCTTAGTTGCAATAAAATATATTTTTGACTAGGTAATTGAATTCATATACATAATGAAATTTTGATTTTGCAACTGGAAGCCGAACTTGAATATAACGAATGGTGATATACTGATATACTATACAATGCTGTGTGTGTGATATGTTCTATCTTCAAAAATCGATTTCGATTATTTTGTTATTTTACTTTTTGCTATTAATTATTTGCACATTTTTTGAACATTTATTTTTCATATTTCAATTCTTCTTATTCGTAAAGGAAATAATATACCATAAGATAGGAACCTATATTCTATAAGAAATTTTAACTACCAAACTTAATACGAAGTTTGTATAACTTTTTTTTATCAAATTTGTTTATACAATTTATTTTCTTTATCAAATGTCATCGTTGATCATTGAAAGTTAATTATTTTGAACAAATGTCGACACTATTTCTTTCCTCATAATTTCTGATACATATTTTTTAGCTATTAATTCCGCACCACAGCCCATAATCATTAACAGTAATTTTATGAATATAACATTATTGTCTATGACATTGACTGTATGTGATATAAAATAAATGATAGTAGTATGCCAGTAAAAAGTAGTAGATAAGTAGTAAAAATGGGTAAATAATAAAATTTAAAGCCGCTAACACAAAAAAATTTTTTATTCGGTTTTTTTTTAACGATTTTATAAGAAAGTGTATACATATTTATATAATGAAAAAAATTAAATAAATTTTTATTTTACATGTTGTCAAATTGCGTTTTATAAGCAAAGCTCAATTAAGGCAGTATTAAAAAGTTGTTTAAAAGTTGATACAAAGTTGAAGAATCTCAGCCACAATGTTAATATATTCTGAAACCGGTCGTTTTCATCCTCAGGAACGGTCCGCCGCAGTAATTAGTTCCGTTACATCCTGTTTCTCTCGCCTGTGTCCTACAAAATCCCAGACTCCTTTAAATCTCGAATGCTGATCTGGCCATACACCTGACTTGTTTCCTAATGTTTGCATTTAAAACAAGTTACTAAGGCAAATCATTCCTTCGAGAGAATTATATTTTCCACTGCGTTTTAATTCTTTATATTTTTTTATAAATTTTGGAATAATTATTATCATTAGACAATTTGCTTCTATTTGGTCAAATTGCTAAGTTAATTCTAGATGAATAAATACATTTTTATATCTCTTTACATTTGTGATATTTTTTGAGTATTTGAGCAGCGATAAGATCTTGTCTTCAAATTTTTCAATACTTATCTGCATCGTATTGATCGAGATGAGTGGTTTACCACTGGGTTGCCTTTTGGTAGGCATTAAGAAATTATGTTCCTAAGTTAGCAAAAACAGCTCACACAACACCTAGTTCTTCTATTAATAATCACTGGAAACTCGGATATAAATTATATTTATTGATATTTAATAAGACATACTTATATTCTTTTGATCAGACACAAAAAGTATAATGTATAGAAAGAATTTATTACATTATTACGTTGTCTTTGTAAACACTAAAAAGCTAAAGTCATTTATCATATCTGCTTGGTATATTAGAATCTGGAAAAAATCTGGCTCGTTGCCAGAGATCTGAGTTTTGGCATAAGCCGAACTTTTACAACGACATACTTTTATGAGAAAATATAACTAATACTTCCTATCATTGAGATTGAACATGTTTTTATGTGGAATCGATTATTGTTACAGAAGTTTCGAAATTATATTGAAAGTTTGATAATATATAGAGCAAATGATACTAGAATTGATAATCATTGTTTGCGGTGAAAAATAATTGGTTTTGTAACGATAACACTACATTTGTGCTCAAATTTTATTACTTTTTACTTTTTTTATCTTTTTTTACTTTTCAAACACTTCATTTTGTATTAGTTTTATATTCAATTAATTATCAATTTCCTGAAGCACTTTGCGGTTTCATAAGTGAGCATATTTAATTTTACAATCTTACATGTTTTAACGACATGAAAAACAAATCGTAAGAATGAAGTGAAGTTCTCGGAAGTATTTACGGATTTTAATCGTTTCATAGATTTTCTACATAATTTAATTTTACGCTGGATTAGCTTTAACTGATTGTTTTATTGTTTATTATGAAACCTTCATAATCACTTAAAACTACAATTAATTTCAAATAATATTCGACTCAACCCTGAGCTTTGTCTGCTAAAGATCAACGTCCAAGAATGAACTGCATGCCATATGCTCTCCTGGACAGCTTAGTAATTAGACAATATGGGCGACGTATACCTGGTGACACGTTATGATGACATATAGCACTAAGTCACATTTATATATATATATATATATATATATATATATATATAAATATCTGTCTGAGCCAGTGGCGTTAAAACTAATACACACATAATTTGCTCAGTAATGTTTGCCTATAAAACCAACAGAAATACATGAAAATAAATTTCAGTTTTTATATTATTTACTTAATTTGTTGGTTATTGGAAATTATAATTATTTTATGAACTATGGGATTCGCCGTGAATTAGTGGTTAAAGCTATGGGATTTCAATTGGAAGTCCCAGATTTAATACCCGCCTCGAGCAGCTTGATGTCAAGCACTAGTAACATCGGTTTTTACGTGGATATATAGATAGCAATATCTTTCCAAATGAAGATAGCACTTGCCTGGCATTGCTGTAACATTAAATTCAATAATTACTATTACAGAAATTGTAATAATAAAATTTATCACATAGAGATAGGACAACCGTTTGGATTGCCATCAACAAAACCTATATAGTTAGTTGAGTCAAATCATCACAACTGCTAAGGAAGTTAAATGCAAACTTTTTGTATTTGGTTGTTAATATTTATCTTTAATTTTTAATTATGTTTGTTGTTTTATTTACTTTTATCATTGCCAAGAAAGAATTCAGATTTAAATAGAGGTATATACAGAACAGTAGAGATAATATAAGAACTACTGACTATTTAAGTGAAAAATTGCTGAAAATCGTCAAGTAAATAAAATAAATTAAGAATATATAGTTTAGTGCATAATTACGATTTACTGAATTTGGGTAAATTGTAAACGAATGAAAGAAAGAATAAATACTTTACATTTAGTTAGGAAACATCATTTTTATGATTGTCAAATGAAGTTAGAGGCTTTGAAAAATGTAGCATTTTAACTTTTCTGTTGGTCAAAATTCAGGAGGTTCAAATTCAGCATTTATATTTGTTCTAATCTTCAACTGTAAATGGCACATTTTTCTCAAAATCCTTTTCCAATTTCTTTTTCTAATAACAATTTCTGTTGGTCTCGCTTTAAGGGGCACAACTAGTGTAACCGCCTAAAAAAAGTGATTTTTGGGAATTTATATTAGAAATACTACTTTATCAATCATTTTAAGATTTTAGGAATATATTTATACATGTTTTAAGAATATTTGAAAAAAAAAATTAAATATTTTTTAAGTTATCGTCGATCTCCAACGGCGCGACAAAAAAAGGCCCTGCACTGCTGCAGTGATTCCGGCCTTCCACGTCGATGAAATAAAAAAAATCTCTTTAAACTAGATAATATTGTTTGTAAAATGAACAACGATGAAGAAAAAAAATAAAATGAAAATCTTAAAAAAAGTCGAACTTTACCCAAAATTTTGGTCGTTTTTGGACTGCCAAAATTCAATTTTTGATCCGATCAAACAATCGATAGTTTATTTTACCGAGAACTATATATATAGAACATATAAAAAAAATTGGTAGTGATCGGATCATTTGTTTTTGAGTAATCGCTGCAGCAAATTCGGAAAATGCTGTTTCGAGAAAAACGCGTTTGAAGGTAAAATGATCGTTACACTATATACTATATATATATATACTTTTTAAATGGCTGTAACTCAAAAACTGTTTAAGATATCGATTTAAAATTTTGGTATGTTATTTTTAAAGGTATAACCTATCGAAGTATGGAAAAATTGAAAATTCGATTTTTTTAAAATTTCACACTAGTTGTGCCCCTTCATATTATCCCTTGATCATGTTCTTCTGTATTTCTTCATTAGTTACTTATTTATATATCGAGATAGAATTCGTTTTATCTTATGCATTCTTCTCTAGTATGATATCAACAAACTTTTGATGTAATTTTGACCACAATATCTGAGTCTAACCCAAACGAGGTGGTATAGTCCAAATATATGAAAAATTTTACTCTCTTTACGTAATAAATTATTTGTGTGACAATAATTCTAATTATCCAGTTCAAAATAAATCAGCACCAGATTTTACTTTTTTACAATACTTTTTTACAATTAGCTTTAACTCACAGAAAGTTTATAAATCCCTGCTCGCAACCTTCATTCGTGTCCAATCTCGAACTCTAATCCTTGGTGTTAAAAAGGCGTCTCTTCTACATTTCTGAATCCTCCATAATCTCCTGCACAGTTTTCGCCAGCTATAGTACTAAAACCCACGTATCGTGCGGGCATACACTGCGTCCTGTATGAATACATCAGGGTGCAATATGACGACATCGGATGCAGGAGTTATTAGGTGTAATCTCATACTGTGTACGGCATATTCATGAAGGTATTATACCCTTTGCCCGAATAGGGAATGTTGCTGTGTTACCTGCGAGAGTGGCCAATATCGGGACAACGGCAGCCTCGATGTTACAGGAAAATTTATGAAGTTTCGGATATCGTTGCAAGTCTTAGTTGACACATGGGTCATCTTCAGTAACATTATATGATGCATATGAATAAGGATGGATTAATGAATTTGTATACGAACCGGGTGGGTCGAGATTAATTTTTGTTGTGAACTTTATTGCATTTTGATCAAGAATATGTTGAAAGGTAAATGACACTAAATCAACTAAGGGATCGTTCAAGTATTACGTAAGCAGATTTAGTACAATTATTTACCCCCCTCCCCTTTGTCAGCAAAATAAAGCAAAGCTGTCACCAAAATATCACATAAATAAGCAAATCAATAACGCCCCCCTTCCGCCCCCTATAGTGCTTACGTAATACTTTAACGGCCCCTAACTATAGATTTTTTAAAAAAAATCAAGATATATTGCGTTCAAATAATGCAAGAATTATTTGTCGTTTATTTAAAATACTTACACTCAATTGTTCAAGTTAATATTTTAGGCCAATTGTGCAGGTTAGGGCCCAAACATAGAGGGCACACTGCTGTTTATTAAATAATATTTTCTAAAATAAACTAAAAATGTTTAATTCAAATAAAATAATAAATAACCAAATTATTATTCTTTGTGATGTATTATTTTGTGAACTAGACTGTTAAAAAAAAGGTTATTAACCACTAGATTTAATATTCAAAAATAATTCAAATATAAATATATTTAATTAATACCCAATTTTTATCTTATTTTAATATTGTAACATAAATTATTTTTATTCGTTACTTATTAATCTTTTTTTTCCTCAAAAAAAGCTCTACCAAAGTTCATAAATATAAATATAAATATAGATGTATTAGATGTATTAGATATACAATTCAAATCCCAATTTTACAATTAAATAATAAAACAACCAAATATAAAATACACATAAAGGAATGCTAAAATAATTTAATTTTGTGTCTTGATTTTATGAAACTTGATATTGCGTCTTCGTTTAGAGCATCTTCAAAAGTTGAGGTTCTGTATATCCATTGATTCGCAGGAATTATTAAAAAGTTTAGACGCTTTTCTGAAAAAAAAGAGCAGTATCAGAGACGAAGAAAAACATTTCACAGCTAAGTAATACTCAGTTATAGCCAAAAATTGCTGTAATTGTAAGATATCACATACAATTAGTAACAAATAGATATTTATAATATAAAAGGGATGGTACCACTGTATTTCTTGAAGTCAAAATTATTATATTCAAAAATGTCATAAAAACTATTGGCTTTTAATAAATTAATCAAAACGTTTTGGAATATATGATCGCTTAGTTGACGTATTTGTAAAGGTAATAAATTGAATAGTTGAATACCAAAACCATCAATTGAATTAAAAGTAGCATTAAGCTTAAAAGTCGATCCTTTGATAGTTCTATTCTAGTGAGAATTAGATATGGAAGATAAATTAAAGTTCTGGGGATTATTTTTTATAAAGAGAAGTGTAATAAGTAGGAATATGTTAGGAACGGTTAGAATGTTATACTTCTGAAAAATATTTCTACAACTTGTCATCGAATTACAAGAAAACAAGATTCTTAGTGCTCTTTTCTGAAGTTTGAAAACATGTTTTAAGGATGCTGAAAAACCCCAAAATTGAATGCCGTAGACCGAATCATGAAGAGTAATTGTTTGAAATTTAAATATTTATAAATTATTTCACTTATTTATATACAACTTCCAATAATTCTTTGACGGTACAATCACGATAATTGTTTAGATCTCTAATTATTTATTTTTTATTCAAAATTTTACTCAATCGTTCGTAAATTAAAAAGCATAGCAATTAAAACTTTGTTAAAATCTGTAATCACATATTGTAAGATTCATTATATAAATTTTTTATATATTATTATAGTTGTTAAAAATTCATGCAATTGAAGATTTAGTGGCATTTAACTTTGTGCATATCCTTATTCAAAATACAATAAAGTTTACAACAAAAATTATAATGCCTTTGACTTAATTCATTTAAAAAGCCAAACATTTCTTGACTATTTTATAATTCGAACTTTTAAATTGTTTTTGTTATTTAACATCGATCAAAACTTAAAGGTTCTATGAGCGGATGTGAAGATATACTTGAATTAATTACTTGTTTTTTTTGTAGATTGTTTTGTAGGTAGTTGTCCCATCTGTATGTGATGAATTTTTATTATTATAATTTCCGTAACAATAACGATTTTTTTTATTGATGCAACAATGCCGGGCAAGGGCTATTTCATTTGTGAACATATTGCTATCTATATTTTCAAGTGAAAACTGATGTCACCACTGCTTGAGTTCAGGGTGCTTGAAATGTGTATCTAATTCGAGATTTATGATTCAAATCGGCTTGATCTAATGCCCCATAATGTTAGTCATTTTTATTATAAATTCTATACCAGAACAAATTTAGTTTTAATTTACCAGATCATTAATCTGACAATTATATGTTAGTTGAGGAACCATAAATTTAATAAAACATTTGCATTTGCATACAATCATTTTTATTGGTATATCAATTTGATCGCTTTTATAGAGAATAATTCATGCAAGTATATAGAATATCATTGATTGATTGGATCATTGCTTCAAGTATAAATCATACCTCAGTAAACATCTGCTTCTCAAAACAATAGTTGAATATCAAAATATTTACTGGAGCCAGCAAAGGCATTAGCTGGGAGAAAAATTATAAAAAGGTTCTATTCAAACAAACAGAAGTAATACATTCTGTGCGTGATCAAATGGTCTGGCTGGTGTTTCGATAAACAAATCAGTAGATTCTTGAACAGAAGCAACAACTCCCGATGCCGTTTAATGATGTTTATTGAAACTGGCTTGTACAATACCCCGTATAATAAACTTATAATGCTTATGTTGAGACTGCGTATATTAGACGCTCATATTGAGTTTTCAATGAATTCTAGTGCTAGGAATTTTAATTAATGCAATTATTATTTATAGGCAGAAGTAATTAAGTAATAGAATAATTTATTAGATGGTTTTTATATTCCATATTAATAGTATTCAATTTATTTCTGAATGTGATAGAACATAGATGTTAGTTAAATACTCCAACGGTTGATACTGGTTAAGGTTTTTTACTTCTTGTAGGGTGAGTGATATAAATCGCAAAAGGATCGAAATTGAATTTTTTTGCACGTTCGATACCCAAAATAATAAAAAATATATATCTTATATAAAATTGCTTAAATTCATGCAATTGCATATTACAATTATTTATCGAAATTTGTTCATTAGTACAAAAAAAGTCTTAAACAAAGCAATAACAAGCGTAACATATAATAAAAACACAATGTGCTCATAAAAATGCCTGCCAATAAATAAATCCAATATAATTACGAGAATTTATAGGATCGACATAATATTTATGAAGTCTTTGAACTTCGATCGCATAACAAATCGTTGTTTACATTCGATTTAAAATTGTATCACTCCACTTGAAGAGGATATAAAGTCTTTATCACATAATGAGTAATGAAAGATGATGTCTGATAAGAATAACGCAAGCAACTGTCTAAAGATGATTCGAACTGGCTTTGACCTCACTCTAGAATTCATCGACCCGAATGGACTGATCTCAATCGCCAATATAAATAACATGTCATTCAAATATCGATTACTACGACCATTGATAATGATCGTGTCACGATGTAACGCCAACTCGATTTCAATTTTCAATCGGAGATGAATTTATCAATTTCAGTAGTTGATGATGAGTGATTGCTGTAAGTAAACCCTTATGCAGATAAATTGTTATTCGCAACTTGAAGAATTGTTTAATAAGTTGACTGCCAGACGCAATTTCTATGTCTTTGAGACACCAGCTTTATCATTGTTTAGCAAATAAAATGATATAATTTTTAGCTGATTTTTTTTTGTTAAGTGCATTTGGTGGAAGTTCTGGGAAAGTATGGGAACATTGCAACATTGGGTAGTTTCACACTTAAGAGAATTGCTCTTTAAATCGTCAACGCTCTAAATCTAAATTTGCACAATAGCTAGATGAACAGATGAGCCTTCTCTCAAATTCTACTTCAAATGCTGGAAGTGTTTAATGCGGCTTGCATATAATGTATAATTTGTAAGCTTATACAATGCTAAGCAGCTGACGTTCAAGTTAATATAAAGTGCGGAGTCAGTTTCTCTGTGAACTGCGATTGAAGTTTGCACACATACTTATAGAAATGACTATGATAATCATGTACATGCTGCTGAAATTGTACGTAATTATAATTGTCCAACTAGCTATTGAAATTAATTAGTTAAAAATTTATAATAATTATATTTTATTGTTCACACAACATGGTTGCCACAGATATTTTGAGTTCTCCTATTTATTTTGATGGGACAAATTTAGATTTTTTATGTTTCTCTTGTTTCTGCTACCTGCAAATCAATTTCTAATATTTATTGGTTAATCATGTACATACTGCTAAAATTGTATAGAATTACAATTGTCCAACTAGCTATTGAACGTAATTAGTTAAAAATTTATAATAATTAATTTTGCATTGTTTACACAACATGGTTGCCCTATAAATTTTGAAGTCTCTTATTCTTTTTGATGGGACAAATTTAGATTTTTTTTTGTTTCCCTGGTTTCTGATTCCTGCAAACTGTCCTTGTCCTTGTTTCTGATTCCTGCAAATCAATTTCTAATATTTATTGGTTTGACACCTTTATTAACAATAAGCAATTAGATGTCTTTGCAAATTTAATCATATCGAATGTTCGTTCCCAGAATCGATATAACTTAATTAAAGTTAATTAAATCGTAATTATTCTGAAAAGGTATCCTTGACGTCTGTAATTATTTGTACAATTAACTCATGATGATTGTAATTATATTGAGAAATTGCTTAGGTTGAAAGTAAAACTACGGTGGTATTGTTGATGCAATGACAAAGGTATAACATGATATAGACTAGAAATTTATTCTATAAATTAAATGTGTTTTATTTAAAATTTATTGGCTAATTCTCCTGTAAAATAGCTTGTAACACTTATATCGAATGCCTAATAATTATTATTGTCAATTATGTCAATTGCATTAATCCGAAATACTTATTAATACCAATTACTTACTAATTATTCAAGTGTCGTTACAGTAATTATAGTCTTAATGGATAAACGTAATTACATACGCCAATTACATTCCTCTTCGTTTTAATTATATTTTTAATTCATTTAATTATGAATATAATTTGATTTTTCATAAATCATTTTATAGTAATAATTGATCAATACCACTTGGCAATTAATTAATAAGATAAGGCTAATAAATTGGTATCTCATTCTTCTTCGCAGCAATAATATGAAAATTTGTTTTCTTATTAATGTGTTTGGAAATTTTAATTAAACACATGAGATCTGAACTAACATCATAATTGTGAACTGTATAATTAGACTCATGGTATATTTAATAGTAGTAACAGATCTATTTTCAGAATTCATTTGTATCTATCAACATGCAACATGTTTGACTTCTGGTAGATGCTAATTATTCATTAATCAACACTTTCACTGTTAACTGATAATTATTAGAATAGATTTGCAGGATCTTTAAATTAACTTATTTGTTTAAATTCAATATTATAGGATTTTATTGAACTTTGTATCTGACGAGAAGACAATTTATTAATTGACTAATAAGGGTTGTTAATTTATTACGTTTAGAAAAATAACTAAACAAATAGTTCAGAACACAAATCGAGTTTTTTTACAATAAGAATCTCCAGAATCTTGGTATAAAAATCTTAAAAATCTCCATTTAGTAAAGATCAGTAGGAGTACACTCAATAATTGATATTGACGAAGCTTTGGATACTTTATTTGTTATATATTATTCAATATAAGTTTTGCTTTGATATATTGATTAATGCAACTGCAAGTAATATGTATTATTGGTAAAATTAGGAATAGCGTACTTGTAATTATCAAGATTCTCTAGTATTTGTTTGAATTGATTTTATTATTGGATTTAGTCTCTGCATATTATTAGAAACTCTAATAATATGCAGATGAAAATAACTTTAACTAGCCATTCACTTAATTCGTAAGTGCATAATTTAGCTAAATACTTTGATATCCATTTTGCCTCAACAAAATATCTCGAATACGTAATACGGCAACTTAAATAAATACACGACAGCCTTATTTATATATAAAACTGCAGTACATCTGTGACAATTTCAACTTCGTTGGATTTTTTTAGAAGTCGGCTTTATTTTCGTTACAATCTGTCACAAGGCTGATCCTGTGTTCTTGCACATGCACAACGATGCCTGTTTATTTCTTCTCGCAGATCTTTTCCATTGTCATTCCCCTGAAAGGCGCTTATGTAAATAATACTGAATAATTTTCAAATTTATATGTTGTTTTGTTTGTTTCTGAGAATTTCTATATTGCTTGGACAGAATTATATCATAGGTTCGTATTGTTTTTTGGATGCATTTAAATTATGTTGCATCATGATGATGCATGCAATTTTCAATTGGGATGCTTGAAACTATTATGCATTATGTGCACTATTAATCATGTACCTTGTACAATGTATTGGAATCAAAATAAATTATCTCAAAATTGGCATACATTGGGAAAGATATAGAAACATTTGAAGTGTGTAAAAATATGCTGAAAGTTTAATACTTAATAATTTTATTGTTAAGTCGGTTCATACGTCTCGATCCCATATTTACTATTTGAAGCACATCATATTTAATTTACGTTGGTTTTGAAATAATTATACTTATTTTGTTCTCTAGCAGTTTCTAAAAAATATATTGGAAATTGATTACTTTTAGTGTATATTTACTGCAAAATTACCGCAGGCGAACTCATAGATTGTACCTCACATCCCAAAGGTCGAACAAGCTGTTGTTGATTAATCCTCTTTTTCGTTCAGATCCAGAAGTTAAAGTAGTAAAATACGATCTTTATTTTCCTTCAGGGAATAAGTAATGAAGACGCTTAACGATTCGGTTTCACGCACATGTCAGATCTATTTTGTTATTTACGAGTTAGAATGAAGATGCGAAATGGGTTCATGACCTAACGCAATGATCACTTTGTAACTAAGGTCGCAGGTCAATTTGCAACTCGTTAAATTATGACAGCATTCTACAATTGCTCATGAAATTATGCGATTTTGATTTATATGGGAATAAGATATTAAAGGATACAGTTTGGACTACAGGTGAATGGATTCTTTGAAGGAATTTTGCATTTTGAATTATGAATTTATTCGACAGTTTTTAGTACCATTTTATATGCGTAATATAGTCCTGTTATAACATTGGTCCATTTCACGGCAGAATTCGCCGGTTAAAGTTACTTCTATTGAAGTCATATAACGGTTTAGCACTCTATTTATTCAAATAATGAAATTTGTTACTTTTCACGAACGATTATATTTTCGATTCTTGTTAATCAAATAAACGAGTTTCTTTGTTTTAATTCAAACAAGTCAAACCAAAGTGTCAACACAGCTTTTTTATTGCTATTTATTCAGATTAGATATCATTCTACGAATTTCGACCTCCGAGCAGTTGCTTCCTCTCAGCTGAATCTTTGATAAGATTGCCAACGCGTTACCAAAATTATTTGAACGATTTATCTTTTTTGTGTGAATTTTGGTTTTGTTCTGATAATTCTGATTAGTTCTTAAAACTTTTTAAACCCGAGAGATATATCTTTGAACCTGTTCATTATTTGCTAAAGTTCTAATACAAATTTGCAAATTGTACACTGTTGCATTGTCAATTATACAATCAAGATTTATAAAAAAGATCTTGGCAATCGATAAACATCCATGTAGTTAAAAAATCACTGGAAACGTAAAGAAGCTACCAAAAGCTGCATATTTTTTTTATACTGCGGGGATTATGAGGACATTTTGGAATCTCCCCAGGATCTAATAACGAAACTTAAAGATTTTAATGTTAGTACATTTTATTATTAGATTTTGAAACGTATTAGATTTTTAATTTCTTGTGTATATTTACCTATATTAGGATATCCTTAATAAGGATATATTTTTGAATTTCTTTACTCCCAGGGAGTCAAATGCTTCCGAATTCATAAAAAAATGAAAGTTTTAGCTTCTAATATTATCATCAAGATAGTCCGCGCTCCAAAAGTACTTTTTTCTAAGTATATATTTATTTTATAAAATATATCAAATTAATGTTTAATTTTTTTTTTAATTTATGATCAAAATAAGCAAATCCAATAGAATTTTTAAAATTTTGAACCACTAGTCGCTATAAAATTCTTAAAAATGAATGAAATTGTACCCATGTTATTTCCATAAGAAACTCAGGTTGGGATGCGGATTATCTTAAAGTTTATATTAAGAGCTAAAACTTTCAAAGATTTTTTTTATTAATTTGGAAGCATTTGAACCCCTGAGAGGAAAAAAAAACAAAAATATCCGTATTAAGGACTACCCAATTATTTATAAAACAAATACTGGTTTGAGTTTGTTAACTTTATATTATAATGCTTCTAAATATAATTATTTCAAATTAATTATATTGTTAACATTTTTTTTTAATTTATGAAATTTTAATTCAAATTTAAATTTTATTAATGAATTAAGTAATTAAATTACTGCGAACACATTAAGTTCTGTTATAAAAATAATGTATACCATACTCGTATATCTGAGCAGGTCCTGCAGGTCCTATAAAGGTCTTAAATTTCTTTAGCACTGAACGTCTTGTCAAGAACTTTTATTACAACAATATTATTATTGAATTAAGTAATTAAATTACTGTGAACACATTAAATTCTTTTATAAAAATAATGTATACCAAACTCCTATATCTGAGCAGGTCCTGCAGGTCCTATAATGGTCTTAAATTTCTTTAGCACTGAACGCCTTGTCAAAAACTTTTAGGCAATTTTTGGTAGAGGTTTTGAAAGCCTTCATCCTAGATTTTATACTGTAACTTTTTCTATCCGAACACACCCTGTATCGACCATTGTCCCTTAATTCAACGGCGTTCGTCTAGACCGGCTAACGGCCTGGTGGTGGTGGTGAATTGTGAATTCTTTAAACGTTCGTAACTCGCAGGAACCGGGAGTGATGTTTTTTGTTCTACAGGATGGAAAGCATTAAATTTGCACTCCTCCAACAAGCAAGCACGTGTTGATAGCAGCTGGACAAATGTCGAAAGTTTTTCTTATATATGGATTATAAAATTCTACCGTAAAGTTTATGAAAGTGTTTAATATCATGCTGATCGGAAATTCATCTGTAGTAAGATGACCATATTTTTCTAAGTCAAAACCAGGATGGCAATTTTTCGTTATGCTTATCCAGGACAGGGGGTTTAAAAAATAAGTTTTTTTATATAATTTTATATTATATAAAATTTTAATAATAATTACGGACTTTTAGTAAGAGCTTTATTAATTGATTACGTCATACTTTTTCATCTATGATATTATATCCTACGTGGATCTATTGTTGTTTCTGTTATCTGTTTTTCGCACTTTTGAGCCTTGTATAATATTATATTCAATTTTATTCATAAATATTTTGAAAAAAATAGCACTTGTTCGTTTGTTTTCATAATTTTTGTTAATTCATCTATTAATTTTAAAAAAAAAAACGGGACAATCCGGGTCAAATGATCTAAATCCTGTACAAATCATGCTTTTAACCCGGACACAAGGTTTTACAAAACTAAAATTCGATTATACATTTTTTATCTATAACTTCACTTACGATATTCAGTTTTTGAAATTCAGTATACTAATTTAAAATATATATTTAATTTTTAGTGTCAGTAAATATCTAACATAGCATTAGTATTAAAGTGGAACATTTTTTCTCCACTAATTGGATTTCTTCTTGGGACTTGGGAAATTTTTCATATAAATCAAGATTAATCTACGTGCATTCTTAATAATTACAACAATTATTTTGTGTAATTTATTAATTGATAATTTATGCATATAAATAAATGTTTGTTTAATATTGAAATATCAGCATGATAATTTTATATATTTTCTCAAAGATTTGTAATTACATTTTTCGAATATCACCTGCTCGTCGACTTCCATTGAAAAAGTCTAACTTTCAGTCAATGCTAATGCAAATTTGTTAATTTAAAATAAAAGACATTTCAATTCAATTACAAGACACATTTCAAATAAGATCTGAAATTTAAAATTTTGGGCTACCGTTCATAGAGTTGTTTGTTCAATTTCATTAAATTCCATTATACAAGCAATATGATAGAACAGCGATCGGAGAACCTGGGTAAATTACCCCGAAAAGTATATATTTTTAATTGATATTTACTGTACCTAATATCTCTTTGTTATGGGGTAATATCAACTTATTGTAAGACAAAAATATATAGAGGTAATAATTAAAAAAGTTCACCGACCGTTGTGATAAATGTAATAGTTACTTAATGATATTTGTTCCTTCTTTACAAAAAATCATTATGATACTTACAATATAACAAAATAATTTATTTCAATATCAACTATCCGACAATAAATCTTTTATTTCTCAAATCACCTCCGTTATTCAATAAAAAAGCATTAGTGGTGCTTTATTCGAGTCGTTTAAAGACATCGGACTTTAAATGGAATGGAGGTAAAAATAAATACATATAAGTCGTGTTTCAACCCATTTAATGAAGGCATTTTGTCTTTGTGGTTTTTTAGACTTCCACGGAAGAAGAGTCCCCGGTAAAGGAACTGTAATGCGTATAGCTCTAATCCTCTTATGTATAAGACGTTTCACTTACTATCCGTTGAACGTTTCTCCCTTGACAGACATCGTTTTGTTATAGAAAATCTCGGTGCATTCACGTAATAAAACGTAGAATAAAAGAAGAATGAGACGTGCAATATGCACTTAAATTTAAGATATTCGACTGAGATTTATTTCACTATAAATACTAAAGAGAATGTATAACTTGTAGTGATTTATTTCTATTTTTCTCATACGGAAATAGATAAAGTACATCTAGCAATTTAAAAATTTTTGTTTTGAAAATATGTGATAAAATATTAAAAGTAATACAAGGCAAAGGTTTAGATTTAACTGAATAAATGTAAGTAATAATATATAAAGAAAAAGCATTAAAGAGGGTAATAGTAAAGTTGACTGCGTGCGGTTGTGCCACTTTTTTGATCAGCAATAATTTTGTTAATTCAGTTTAGTTGGAAGAAAATGAAATTAAATGACAATTTAAACATTTGTCTACGTGAAGTACTAGAATACTCTTCTTAAATACTAAGGACTATAAAATCAGATTATATAAGAAAAAAGTGACCGTCCATACCCCCAGGACGGTTGTGACAGTCATAAATATAGCTATAAACATATAAATATAGCTATAAATACAAATATTATAACGACTTTTATGGTCAAAAATATGTAACACAACACAGCATAATCATTTATAACTATATATAACGAAACATAATTTTTTTAACAAGAGGTCTTTGTGAAACATTTTGTTTTCTTGTATTAAATTTTCCTTTTTATTTTTGTATAGTTGGGTTAGATTTTTTTATCTGTTTCAATTTCACTCAAAAAGAATAAGAAATACATGTCACAACATATACATTCCTCATAAACAGAACTAATTACTAGTAATTAACTACTAATGTTCATCTTACTGCAGAATAAAAAACAAAGTGATCTATCTGCATATGCAAGTAACAGTTATTATTAAAAGAAAAAGAATAAACCAACTCACTTTTGACTCTTTAAAAGTAATGCAGTCTATAGATCGTGTTAATTTAGAGCGCTGACTTATTGCAAAAATGGAAACTTGTTCCAACAAACATACTTCATCTTTTCCCCTTTGGACCCTATATCAAACTCAGTATAGTTTAGCTGTTATCACGACCGTCACCTATATAGTAATTTTTTTTGTAAATACGTATAACTAATGTAGATATACTTTATGACTATAACAATCTATGATTGTCAGTTATGATTAATATCATTGACATGCTTCCTAGATTGCAATACCCATTAGCAAAAACCTAATCAAGTGCTCAATGGAACTTAATTAAAAAGTTTGTAGCAATGTTTAAATGGCATCATCTATTCAAAACCATATTCATATAATAAATAAAGTAATGTCGACAATAAAGTGCATTGTAACTGGTATGTGACAGTGGAATATAGTTTGAGCGAATTTATAAATTTAATCAACGCGTTCGAACAAACGGCCATGCGAGCAATGTCCCTCCATGAAACAGAACGGAAATTATGTTGGTCGGAAAACTGACGCTTTCGTATTATTTTCTCGAGTATGCAATACTGAAGTGAAAACCTTCTATGGTCGAATATTCGATAAAAGGAATTGGATTTATGAAACAATATCAGATCCTTTACAACAAACTGTTTTCAATCAACTTGGTAAGAGTGAATCTACCTATCTTCTGTCAATTTTAGATGACCAATATTTTTGTTTGCATCAGGTGTGAAATTGAAATTTATAGATACTAATCAAGAGAAATTATTCAGTAACTATAGAAAATATGAGTAATAATACATTTTT
This sequence comes from Ctenocephalides felis, assembly GCF_003426905.1. Taxonomy (NCBI): domain Eukaryota; kingdom Metazoa; phylum Arthropoda; class Insecta; order Siphonaptera; family Pulicidae; genus Ctenocephalides; species Ctenocephalides felis. The sequence goes on along the minus strand of NW_020537758.1, from coordinate 20,895,868 downwards.
TATAATAAATTACAAATCAAACCATTCACAAACCCTTGCATATCCAACAACAGGAGACACTAACTAAATAGCCACAGAATATTGAATCTAACAAAAATTGCCATTGGAATTCTTCTTGAATATTTATATTAAATACTGCTAATGATTGCTAAAATAAAGTACGCTGTTAATAAAGGCCTTGATTAACATTCATCTATACATCAGTCTGAAATTTTTACTTGAATTTTTACATTTCTGGTACTCAAAATTTCACTCGATATTTCATTGCATGTCTGATTTGCATCACAAGAGGTCATCTAAGTAGACAATATACTGCAATTGGAAATATGAATACTACTTGGATATTTATACTATTATTGATATTAGGTTATCAATTATACTTTTTACACCAAAACAATTTGTTTCTAATTTTTTTTATCTATCTGATTTATTTTGATTTTGCGGGTGAGTTTTGCACATGAAATATTACTAAAATAGCAAGAAATTTTGGAAAGTTTAGTATCTCTTATGAAATTAATGTATTATCCAACCCAATAATATGGTTAGGAACATTGAAAAACTTATCTGATCTTTCCTTAAATAAGTTTCAAAATTAGAGAGCAATAGTCTATATTAGTCTCAATAATGATTTTTTGACTATTCTATAATTTCAGCTGCTACTGCATTAATATTAAATTATCTATTGATCTATGAAATATATTTTCATCAAATGCAGTTCTGCAAGAAACTTTTGTAATACATCGCATAACATTACGAAGTATATCTCTGCTCATAATAATTAAATCTATTTACAATTACAATCATTCTTATATAATTTAAAATGACAAATTAATCAAGTACATAAACAAACGTGACATGTATTACCATGCGTTAAGATCCGAAAAAAATAGGTATCACTTGGAGCATCTTCAAAGTATCAACAACATCAAAGCCTACAAATTTGTATGTCCACGAATAATCAATAAACTACCACGACAACTATATAATTAATTAATCTGGTCGACTTAACTAATCAAAGTAGAAACTACAAACATCGACAATATGTGGTATTTAAGTCACATCCTCGCAGCCTTATAGTTGAAATAGAATACACAGTTGCAGGAACAAGTAGCCAGATATTCATTTTCTGCTCTGCTGCATTTCGCATAGACCTCTGCTAGGAAATTTTGCAAACTAATCCTTTATAAATGGACAAAGTTATTTATAATTGAAACCTCTTAATGCCGAATTTTAATTAGTAGCTAATAGAGTCTAGGGATTTCAGATTTTGTTTTGCGTTTATTTAATCGGAATCAGGGAATAGAAAAGTTCTTATATAGTTTGGATATAATAGATTATTAGTGGATATAATAGATATAATAGATAATTGGGCATGGTTTTGGGATAGGGTCAAAAGAAGAAGAATGAAGTATGTTTCCATTATCGCATCGAGTTCTACATTAATATGGTCTGTAGACCGCATTGCTTTTAAAGAGTCAAAAGTAAGTTTTCATATTCGATTTATTTTAATCATAACTTATACTTATATATATTACAGATAGATCAATTTGTTATTTTGCTGTAAATTGAACATTAATAATTAATTACTAGCAATTAGTTGATTGATTTTATAAATAGTCCATCGTGATTAAAAACCGTATTTTAGTATTTCCACGTAGACAAATGTTCAAATTAATATTGCATTTATTTTTCTCTACGCTAACTGGTTAATTCCCAAAATTATTGCTGATCAAAAAAGTGTCACAACCGTATCCAGTCTTTCCTACAGTCAATTGCTCAAAGAGTATGAAAAATATAATTATTGTGCTTTTATCATTTATGTAGTTTAATTTCTTTTGGACTAGATATAGCAAGCATTTTATTAATGCATGCGGTTGAATGCAATAAAATCACATGAATCCTGTCGTTAAAACTATTTAATGAACACAATCTAATAATGATAAGGGCCTCCATAAAATTAGTACATTTTTAATGAAAAATTTATTCAAATCTATATTTAGATAGATACCGCAACACTTATCTATCCCAAAACTAGAACAAGAACTGAAATAAAACCTACGTTTTGATAACATTGTTGAATTTAATTTTCTATTCTTATTTGTGCACGCGGCAGTTCAAATTATTAATATTTTATTCTCGATTATTCTCAAGTGCCTGCATGCGATTGTCAATTAAAATTTTATATCACTTTAAATATATATTTATAGAAATACAAATAAATTTAATGACAATAATTCCAACTAAAGGCATTAAATTTACGATCATCATATCATGCTGTAGCATTTTTTCACTTCAGTTTTTTAACGATCATAGCACAGAGGCAATAAACTTGACATTAATTTCTTTAGAGCAATGCACTTGTATGACGAATTGTAGGAACATCTGAAAAAATGTTTTTTTTATATGTGATGACATTTAATAAGCTAAAGATATTTTTTCAATGAAAATTGATATATTATCATTTCCTATATATTTAGGTTAGGTAAATAGTCGAACAACGGTTGAATTTGGCCAACAGTGTAAGGTCGTGGGTTTTTCTTATAGCAGAAAAATAAATGTTGTATATAAGATGTATATAATTGATATATTTGAGTAATTATAAAGAAGTTGTCTACCAACATTTCAATTACCGATTTTCAAATACTTCATTTAATTTCTTAAATTAATTTTAAATCACATATTATATATATTATATTATAATTATTTTTATCACATCTAAAACAAAAAAAATACTGGTAAATAATTATAATTACCTATACGTTTTTACATCATTTTAAAATAGTAAGATAGTAAATTAGTATCGATTTGCAAATTCCTTGCACGATCTTCTACATTTCACGAATTGCTAATTGAAATGCTTTTGTGAAGACAACGTTTCTAACAGTGAATTAAAATGTGACACAAATAAATTATAAAATAGTGGTATATGGGACGTGATTCAAGCAGTGATTAAAATAGATTTTTTGGTAGAAATTAATTCAATTAAAATTTAATTACAAAAACAAAGTCGTTAAGTCCAATATAAATTTGTGTTAAGGATAACGTTATTCTTATTATTCATCATGATAAATACTCTATATTTCTCTGTACTAATTACATAATTCTTTTTTGAAACAGCATTTGGAATTTATACTAATTTATTATTATATTATAAGAAAACATCCTGAAGACTTAATTTTATTGTAAGTTTGAAATATTGTACTAGGGCAATAATATTAACTAAATTAATTAATAAAATTAAATATTCAATAAATAAAAAAAAATATTTGTCAAAAAGAGATTAGCATATAGACTATTTTTCAAACAAAACTAAAATGCAAGCGACAGTTTTCGTATGTATAAATAGCTCAGGCGAAGGCAATGATGAATGTCTTTTCAAATTCACAGACGTATATAATGGGTAAAAATTCTCCCACAAATAACTTATGCTAGTACAATTCTTCTAATGGAAATCCATTAGTCAAAGACATAGGCATGTGTTGACAGAAATTTACAATAAATACATTACTACGCAATGATTGCATTACAAATAAGGCTATTGGAATAAATGAATTATTTTCGGTAAAGCTCAATTAATTGGCATCTATTTTGATGTTATTTAAAAATATGTTCAATATAAATTGTAGGTCTTATAATTGTTTAATTCTAATAATCTTTACCTCTAATAATTGTATCTATCAAGTGTAATTAATTTCAGTAGAGAGAATTTAGTCCCATCATAAATCGTTATTAATGTTCATAATACTATAACTAATGGAACAATCATGCGACTTATGGTAATCTTTATATATTATTTTTTATGGAATTTTCTTCTTGTAATTTAATTGATTATATGGTCAAAATATAAAGATCACGACTTTTTCTATCACGATTTTTATCTTTTTTAGTATTCAAAACATATTATTTATAGTAGTATCATTATCCTTAAATTTCATCGTGCAATAAGCTCATAATATGAATAAGCTTGTTTTCCCAATATTTTCCAATTCTTATATATAATTATATTTCGAGTGACGTTATTTATTTATTTGAATATATATTATATTCATATATATAAAATATATTTTATATTTTTCTAAATATTTGTTTTTTGAAAGTCTAATTTCAGTTCGTGCTTTTTTTATTATGTTGTCTAATATAATTTTCCCCAAGAATATCTTTTACTTTAGTCATTACAAAAGAATAAACTTACATTAGAGAATCAAAGTGTCACTGTCTGTATTTTCATTCACCGGTTTTCACTTATTCAAATTTATCATTCAGTTTCTTCTTAAAAAAGCACATGTAATTTAATTTCGACTTCAAAGACTTTGAATTTCCGAGAGCATTAAAATCGCGAACTTTGATTTATGCACAATCTGTTCAGCGGCGATTTTTATCCGAAAATTTATTAGTTGATTTATTCGCCATTAATTTCTATATGCAAAAAATATTATTCAAAAACGAGTAATAATAAGGACATATTTTTCTTAACTCGTAAATTAAATCGGTTCAAGTTATGTGATGACGTTTAGTAGAATAATATTTGAAATTGAAATAAGATATATTGTGGGGAATAAAATATTGAGAAGAGATTTGAACATTAATAAAATGCGATCTGTTGTTATTTGCAATTTAAATATAATTTATAGTCTGAAGAATTTGGAATAAATAGAAATTTATGATAAAAAATTTTATATGTGCTATTAAAACTTAGCATGCTTGATATATATTTAGCTTTACGATGAATATTAAAATTTAGAAAAAATGCAAGGCAATCAAATTAAAATTCAATGAGAAATCAGAACGAAACAAATAACTTCTTGGAACCTAATTGAAAGTACTTTATGGATCAATTAGGAATTGTAAGAGAAAATTGAACTTATTTTTTAAAAAATATTTCCTCATTCAAATTTATAATAAATTCAATTTTTATCACAAATATTTTTCTTTGAAAACATCTAGAACTGCTGAAATCGTCTATGTAATTAATTTTCAGTTTTAATTTAATATATTACTTATTAATATAGTCATCGTATCAATCGTCCAACAACATATTTGATTGAAAATAGCTTTCATTTACAATTAGACAAACGAGATAATTGTGCAATATCAATTTAAATTATGGTTTATAAATTACAATTATCAAATGAATTCAAAGGAAAATCAATGAGTGAATGTAAAATGCTCCGGTTTATATAAAATAGTTCCACTAATGAATTTGCTCCTATCCAGTTTATGATTGTAGTGGCAAACTAAGATCCTATATTGGAAAATAAGGAATTTCAAGATATTTTGAGCAACTTAAAAGATTTTTCATCGACCAACAAAGAAATGTGCAACTATCGGTTTGTTTGAGAGTCATTTAAATTACCATCAATCACAGGATGGATTGTATGAGGTTATCTATTTAAAATTTCATGTAGGACATCCAATAAGTATTCTAAAAATTATGCATCTTGTTGCAAGCTTACTACTACACTACCAGGTTCAGGTGTCCCCAAGGAAGAAATTGCTTCGAAAAAGGTTTCTTTTATTTTCAGTCTTGTATTTAAATTTATTCGTCATTAATGAATACATCATAATTTACCGAGGTCCAAGTTCAAATCACTCATCGAATATCTTTTGTAAATTTTTTTCCGATACAAAACGACGAGCCATCCCAATGAGTCATGGTCAAGTAGGAACAAACAATGGCCCGTTTCGTGCAATTCACGAGACTGTCATCCAAAAATAAAGCAATTTCTTCCCTCCCATAAAATGCAATAAATCCAACGGAAAGGCAGCCAGTCCTGTTTAATGTGTATACTTTGTGCGATGAAAGATATATGCAAGGCATGTTCATTAGCCACGAAATGAACGCCTAATGACTTCATTGTTTTGGGTAGGAACACATATGCCACTGTTGATCCGGATGCATTTAGGCATACTATTTGATTTTGACCAGATGAAATGCCATTCAGGACTCTAAAATTGTGACTACTGATGCTCGAATTACTAATTTTGAAAAAATAGTTCATAAGATGAATAGATGACTAGCTTAATGGTGAAAGAAGCTCTTTAGCTTACTTGAGTTGGAAGTAGACAGTAAATTAATTTTTATATTTTCAAATTATTTTAACTCAAATAATTGTATTAATCTTGCATAGATACATACTATTCGCAATAGTTAAAATAGTACTGATTGTGACTTTTCTTTCATTTTGTATTTTTGGTTCTGATTTACTTGAAAACTGAAATTTATTGAAAAGCGATTCTATTTTGGATTATTAGGAACATGCTTGATGTATGAGGTATTATATAAAATTAATATAATATAAATGTTTGGGTATATCTATAATCTATATCTATAAAAAAAACCCTACGAGGTTTTTAAGTAATTTATGGAAAAAGCTCGAATAATCGTTAATTATTCTTTTCTATAGGAAAAAATAATAGAGTATCATTATTTAATTTGATGAACAATTTTTTGAAACTTTTTTTATTTTAAAGATCTTCAAATACGGTGCAATAGCGGCGACAACGGAGAGCAAAGGGTTGAGTTATTTTTTCCAGAATGCGACATTCAAAAATTAATATGAAATTTATATAATATTTAAAAATGGACTAATAAAATAAAACATATTTGTACAACAAAACATATTTATAAATTAATAAAACATATTTCTTTAGTTGCATCTCATCTGTTACTAAGTTCTAAAATTTTCTTGGAAACAATTGAATAATCGCACATTGAACAAAGTAGTATTATTTAAGCAATGCTGTTATTAATTGTTCAGAAAACAATTGGGTATTAAACACAATGTATCGATGTAGTCCTATACTTTTCTGCGAAGAATTGAAATATATATTTGAAATTGACGTCAATACAAGTGGACGTCATTTCAATATAATATTTATTTTCATATATTTTAATTCGTATATTTATTTTTAATATTTTTTTTGTTACTTTACTTATTTTAGTTATAACTTTTTTCAGAATTTTCATAAAAATGCTTTGCAATCAAAATCACGTAAAACATGATATGTTGGGGAGGGGAGCCCAGTAAGGTATTACGTGCTTTTGCTTTTTACCTGGATTTAAAAAAATCTATTTTTTTTCAAAAAATTACTGTTCAAGTATTTTGAGAATTACTGGTACTAAGTTTATTACTGTATTATGCTGATTAGCGTATAAATAAATAAATAAATAAATAAATAATACTACAAGTTATTTTGGGTGGAAAATGAGGGGTTATTTTAAACATTTATCTCATTGTCTTATTAACCATCAATCAAATTTGCTACGTTGTCTAATTTGCCTTTTTTACCTACGTTGTCTAATTTTACCTTACAATTATTACCATATTTGCTGAATGAATCCACATTACCACCACATTTTAGCGTAAGCAAAATAGAAAAGTCACGTCCAAGTCCTGCGTAGTTGGATTTCCTTATCAAAAAGATTTATCAAGGCGCTATATACTGTTACGTGGAATCGCTTTAAAACCTGCGAGATGTAAACGAATTCTCATACGACTGGTAGATAAGCGTTATTTGATGCCCTGCTAGAAATGTAAATTTACTTGATATCCGAAATGTCCTTTTGACAATATATAACATTGCACATGCTTCTAAAATCAGGGGTCACCAGTGGTAGTTCAAAAGTTCAAAATTAGGCTCAACCTCGCTGCGATTGATAGAAAATAATTACTTCATATTATATTTATTTAATAATGTAATGATTTGAGATTGTTCTATCAATCAGAAAAAATTCAATTTTTAAATTAACTATTTTCATATTATTTTTATATTATCATCAAGTCATTGTCGTCCCAGTTCCACTTTTCCTCCCTTGATCTCGGCGACCTATTTGCTTTCAATTCCATCAAGCATGCAAACCGTAGATATTATTGAACTGTTATCTGATGATGGATTGTAATACTATGGAAATATTTGCTCAAGAGTTGCCCCATTTGACAAGATCTTCTCGTATTTCATAATACCATAGATTCACTTACACTATTGATTGATTATTCACAATAATATATTGAATGAACTTAACTAATTAGTTCATTATTTGTTAATTACAAAAGAATATTTCAAAGTTTATAATATATCTACTTTTTCAGCTAAAGCTTCAAAATATTAATATATAAAAATTATATAATGAACAGCCAACTAAAATTTGATTATATTTTTTTTTGTTATTTAGTTAGTAGACATATGCTAAGCATATGTTTACAATTTCAAGAACATAGCATACACACGAATTAAAAATAACATTATTCTGTTCTCTGACTCTACATCTTATTATAAAAAATGGAGCAAAGAATTGATCATCCTTTGATTTTATAACGATTGCTGAGGGTTGAATTTCTAAATTTATATTTTCCACTACTTAAAAAATAATATTATAATCACATAAATTTTGATTTGCATAATTGTTGTAGCTTTTTAATTTTTTTATATATTTTAAAATAATAAGTTTTAATGTTCAAAATACAAACATATGTGCTAGACTTTATTACATTAAATAAAACTACAATATGCCAATAATTCTGAAATGGGTATCCAAAAGTGTAGTGCGGAATAAATTTACAAGGCGCCAGCGATATAAGAACGTGACTACAATTTTGATATTTTGCGGTCTGAAAAATTCTGCAATCTTGTCTTGATTCGTGCTAAATGTTATTGACATTCTAATTATGTGATAGAATTATGACATCATAAATTATAAAATAAAAAAAATGCTTTTGAATTAATTTGATTTCATAGCAAGTTGGAGCACCCCGCGCTCTCTAAGGATATACGGGTAAAAAAGTCCACTACCTGTTTCAAAAACAAAAGTTAAAAAATTTAACAACTATATTTGATAGTAAAACTTCTACTAAGGCAAAAGATTTGTGACCAGCTATCGCCTTAAATCGGGCGATTTGATTTTCATGATATAAACGGCCATATTTGAAAATCTATAACAAAAGTATTTTCTTTCGTTTATTATAATTTTTAACAGTTATAATTGCCAATAAATTTAACTCATAGTTATCCATCTTGAAGTATCGACCGACACAGAACATGTCGTTCTTGGACGACAACCGTACACACAGCACTTCTATGGACAACATTCATAACAAAAGGGTTAATCATTTTAGATTTTAATTTTGTTTTGTCTATTAAAGGGCAACTGATGTAGTGTACTTATGTACATTACTTCGTTTATATGTAATATTCATATTAATTATATATTTGTTCATAGCTACGTGTAAACATGACTAAACAGTAGTTTATATAAAGAACACTGACGTCTTGCTAAAAAGATAAAATTCAATGATTCATTACCGTATTATAATGTGGTCATTTGAATTATTCATTAGATTTGGTCAATGATTTCTCTGCCAATGGACTCAAGTCGATTTTATATAACTTTCGAAGTGGTCTCCTAAAACATTAGAGTTGTTGCAAACGAGCAAAACTTTATCTCTTCTTCGACAGTTTAGCTCTGTTAAATCTAAAACTAATCACTCCAGCAATAGCAACTATTCCATATGTGCTGGAACCGGTGAGGATAATTCATCTTATAGGCAGATGGATGCGCCTGTGTAGACGGCATCTTAATTATTAACATTTGTCACAGGTAGCAATCTTGAATTCTCGAGCGTTCCGGATATGTTCTCAATCGAATACCATCGTTGGTTCGGAATTCGAAGTTATAAATTCGTGTCACGTACGACACTGCATGCGTTAATTTCATGACGCGCAAATACTCTGTGCGAATCCTAGAGTAATAATAATATATAACTCTCTATGGGACAGTACCCAAGATGTGTGGAACATTATCTTTATATTATAATATATTCGAATATCGTTACGTGGGTTGATATATCATATGGTAGATATTTTATATCACATATTTAAATTTTTTTAATAATACCAGAACTTCCAACCCAATATTGTTCAAGTCACAATACTACCAATACACCACTAGTTTCGGCCTAAGGCTGACTAAAAAACATTTCGTATCTGTATATAAATCAAGGAGAGATATATTACACAATGCCTCAACGCCACTTCCTCTTCGTATTCATTATAATGAAAATTACTTCATTCATTCGCAGCATATCATGATCAGTTTGTATAATCTCCATATAATCGGACCGTGCATCATGTCATTTTTCACACCGAAGCACGCACGTGCGCTGTCCGATGTCGCGAGAGATACAATCTAGAATACGAAGGAATAGTATACAATAATATTATAATTTTATTTTTTATTTATTATCACTGTACTATACAATTTTTTGGTTTATACAATGGTATAATTTGGTAAAAAGTAAAAATACAATGGTATTTTTGGTACTATACAATGTATATTAGACTAAAATTTTTGAGATATATTAAATGCGCGTTAAGAGTAGCCAAAAACATCTTCGTTAATTATTACAGTAATTTTTGATCAATCACATATTCACAAATGAACTGGTTGGTCTACTTTGATGGGACAACCTTACATCAGATCAATCTTTGCAGGGCTCAGAACGGTTTTGCTACAAAGCAAGTCTCTTCTTTTACCGATGGATTCTTTGGTCTGTTCCAGAAGTAGTTAAACAAGAAGTCAAAATCCACTCACCTTCGAAAAGTTTCAAATTTATTTTTTCTTGACCTGGAATGAACTATCTGTAGTTCTTACGAAACATTACTACGTCATTTGGATCATTGTTTAGATATGTTTTTTGCCCGAAAGTGACCAAAAAAAACGAATAAATAATAACATTCTATCAAATACCAGATTATTGTAATAAAATTGGTCAAAAAAACAGGACAAAGGCACCATGAAAATAACCTCTTGAAGAATCGATACACCTTAAAATAACTACATTGACAAGACTGTGGCAATGACGCTCAACATCTGACAGGAATTTGGTTATAGCTTTTTTCATGGAATCGTTAATAAAACTAGCCAATTTTTAATTACCATTTAATAAGATAACTGTGCCTATATTGTGTCTATATATAAATGTGAATAAATGAAATTTTGTTTAAATATTTTTGTGATTGAAATTTATTGTTATTTCTTTTGTAATACAATTTTTTGGATTTGCTCTACGATTAAATCTACTTAAAGTGATGTGCGATTACTACACAGAACTTCAAATAATCCGTACACTCACACATAAAGATAATTTTTATCGAAATATTTTGCAATTATCTTTTTTTTTAGTATTTCCAACGCCAATACTTTTATTATAAGATTTATCAATAACGTTAATTGGAGAATGTTTTTAACCGGGTCATCACCTTCGAGCAGAAGCGTCTTGAATTAAAACACAGACATCCTCTGAAGATCAACATGAACGTAAACATTCTTTATTTGGGTCAATACTGCATCGTACAAGATCGAAGACATAAATATTTTTCTAATATTGGTTTCTTTTCTTGGAAAGAGGGTTGAGATACGATTAATTCAATATTTTGTCCATACTTGTTTTATCCTCGCTGTAAGTAAAATCATTTTTTATAGACTCATGTATTAATCTTTTACCAATATCGAATATATCATTGAATACTAATTACAAGACAATATGAAATGTATGTGAATAAATTTCTTCATCCATGCTCATAGCAACATTTATCTGTTAAAATAATTATCTACATCCCTAATTGAATTGATATCTACAATAAATCACGTCATTCTCTATGTCAGTAAAGACAAAAACGGGTTTCACTTGCGCATTAATCACGAACGACAACGAAATATAAATAAATAGATGTTTCTGTATCGGGCAATTAATCAAGTTAATATTCCGGAACACGACTTAGAAGATCATAAGAAAGTTACAATGATGGAATAGAATTATCACAGTTTTCTTTGCAAATTCGATGTAGAAGGATTTTGATTGAGATAAGGGTTGCGATTTGGGATCATCAGGGAAAAAATTACATGTAGATTATTTCAACTGAGAGATTGATTAATTTGGACATATAAATAGAATATACGTATTTTGTCATTTTATTTTATATTTTGTCGAATTTTGTGAAGATGGTGGCAGCGGTGCGCAAAGCGGCACAAAATTAAATATTTACAACTAAACTTTTTCGAGATAGGTGTGGAAATACGAAAAAAAATAAAGTTAATTTTATAAATTGTTAATTTACGTGGAAATCTCCTCTTGTATTATTGTGTATTTTCTGTTGAACATTCAAGGAGTTCAATTACTAAATCTTTCTGCACTTGATTTTTTCTCGCGCGTGTATTAAGAATACAATTTCAAGGCTCTATGATTCACAGATGATGTGTTTAAGAAGAACAAATATAAATTAGTTTATGGATTGGTGAATCAGTAGCAATAGAAATTCATGTTTATGATTTTGTAGAGCAAAGTTTAATTGTTGATTCATGCTAATATGTATGCTAATAGGTAAGGTAAACCTTGTGTAGATTATCAGCTTTTGATGTAAAGTCTGTACGTCTACAATATACTGATGAAATAGGATTTTTCTGTTTGGTATATGACTCTTCATAGAATTGTAGATTATTATGCAATATAATCTTATGTTATATCTTTACGTTTTTGTGCATCATGATCCTGATGATCCTTTATATTTATAGTATAGTTTATATTTTATTACTGAACATTATTAGAAGATAACCCCATGGTTGCCTGAGATATGGCAGCAATGACCTGAAGAGCTATTTTACTTGAAAACATTATTTTCTTTATTTCTAAATGAAAACTGATGTTCTATTTCTTGACATAGCTGTCAAGACGTTTATTGGAAAAAAGGGTCTATAGCTATCTATATTTCCAAGTGAAAACCAATGTCACTTTTGCTTGACATTGGTCTGTCAGGACCTTCATTGGAAAAGAGTCTTTTGCTATTGAAAAGAAAGGGATATACTGAAAGGACTAAGATTAAGACGAATTCTGAAGGATAGATTACGACGCAGAGAAACACAAAAATATGAAACTTAAAAGCCCAAGCCCATGACAAGGAAACATTTGAGTAAATGTGATCTATAAATAATGTAAGAAAGAGGAATGAGTTTAAGGTGTATTTTTGCACATTGCACTTGCGTTTTGGGAAAACACCAGGAATAATATTACAACTTTGCTCCACGGATTTCATTTGCACAACACAATCCGTTACGTCGTTTCTGGGCTCTGTTCCATGTTGCACTTTGTTATCTGCCAAGTTATCCCTAAATCAAGGTCAGTTCCAAAATACAAAGACGGGTCATTCATCTCGACGTTAAATCGCATATGTTCATCGCATTGCTTAATCCGACAATCGTCGAAACTGATCTTGTCTGCGGTGCGGCGGATGCATTTGCGGCATATGCTGCTCTTCCCTTGCTTTGCTGCTCTTCCCTTGCTTAGACCATTGCGGTGCATTCACGAAATGCTAATCAGCCGATTTGAACAACTCACTCGGAACTGTCCGAAATCTAGATACCAAGGAGGAGATATGAATCAGATCTTGTCTAATGTGTTAGTGTTGGCCGAGGTGTATTTTGACTTTGGCAACAGGACGTGACGACGTGAAATTTTCGAAGCCAAATTCAGTAGCTGTACATAAAACGTCAAAAAGAGTTACTCATTATCCATTGTCGCACGTTGACGAACTTTCAACTATAAGGTTAATTTTGCTTATATTCAGAATTCGATATTTCAAATTGAAATTTTATTAAAAAAAATATACTACTGCTTATTATATTACTGCAACAAATTATTACCTTACTCAATTATGTTCATTACTCGTATCTTTCATGTTTCAATAAATTTTCAATCAAGCGGACCGTGACAACTTTTCCGCTGAAAGCACTATCGACTACATCGGTTCAGAGCACTTGGCAATGCAATTTGTATTTTTTGTGCTAATTCCACAGAGAGGCAGTCCTGGTCTCTGTGTAGTGTAAATTTGTGATTCGATTTGAATCAAAGCCCTTGTTATGAATAGCACACATGGCGATTGTAACGGAAGCTTGTCCATTGTCTCTCGATGCTGGTTTCCGCTCGTAAAGCAATTGCTGAATACAAAATCGGACAACGCATGACGCGCGACCCGTCGATGCTAAACGATAAAAAGGCTGTAAATCGAACAATGTTCACGGAATGGATGAATATCAATATAATAGATATATTACATAAATTGTGTGATGTTGTTCTCAGTGATTTCTTGTCCAAGAAAAATATCTCCAGAAAACGGACCAACATGATCACCATAACCATGAAGAAGTCCAGTAAAGAAGGGGAGAAGAAAGTGTTCTACTGGAACTGATTGTACAGTGAAAAGAAAACTAAATCGAATCTTTACGAAAAAATGGCATCTGCAGTAGGTGATCGAAAAAAAATTGAAAGATGATGATGGAGAATGCTAGGCTAACTTACACGAGAAGAGCAAATATAGGGGATAAGCTACTTACTGGAATCGAGTGACAGAAGAAGTATTAGAAGTATATAACAAAGCGCTCAACCGTTTGGAAAACACTGATATATTTGGATTTACTTGATCTTATTACAGGATTACTGAAAACACAGTTTATCTTCTCAATTCTTCTTTGAAATTCTATAGATGTTTTTGGTAGTTCTTATCACATAGTCAACATCTAAGGGTGCTCGAATATAATTTTTATTTAGTTTCTTTCTAAAATCGTAATTTGTGTATTTTTGCAGTGCTTTGCATAATTTTGTTAGCTTTAATCTTGTTACTAAATATAGTTTATGGGTCTCTGCTAATCTTCCTATGTACATTAAAATTTGAATAATTTTGGAATCAAGACTAAATTCTTATATAATAAATTAAATATTTTTTTTGATATTTGCATTTTTTTATTTTCACTGTCATTTGAATTACGTTTACTAAAATATTAAATTATAAATCGACTGCAGCAACTGAAGTATATTTCATGAACAAAATTCCAGAGCTATATTTATAGTAGTAAAGTGTAGCATACTACTTTATGTTGATTTTTCAATGTTAGTAGTCTTCATATCTTCAAGTCTATAATTTATCAGTAAGTACACACCTACATATTTATAAGACATCAAATTATAATCCTTATGTAGGTTGCAATATGCATTGCAGACAGTTGCCACACTGATTCAACAGATTTCAAACGAGATTCCTTATAAGGATAAAGATATATTACATATAATTGAATGCAATCGAGATAACAAGGAGATTGTTAAAAATACTTCCAGTTACATAAACGCACAAAAGTACAAAATGCCATTTGCCTTTTTATGCCAACTTCATTTGTCATCCTAAATTGACTGCCGAGACTGCACTGGGAGTTTATATATTTACTCCTTTGTGATGCATTTGTTTATCAAAATATAAAAATTATTTGGAAGATACTAAAATAAATTTGGCTTAATGAGGATATCCTGTTGGAATGTTTAATTTGGAGATGCTTTTAATATGAAAATAACTCTAACAAAGGATAGCATTGACAGCAACAACAAATTTATAAATGAGTGTATTAAAATTTCACGTCTGAATGAGAGGAATAATGAAAGTGAATTGACTTATCAGTTTTGGTAAACTGAACTTTTTATATAAATAAAATAATTTAATAAATATATATATATAATATATATATATATATATATATATATATTTATATATATATATTTAAATTAGAAATCGTATATTTATGTTTATTGTAATAAGTTTGTTAACTTATACACGAATATTATATTTGGTTAAATATTGAAGACAGTAACCATGCAACCTAGTGATATTTTTTTTAAATTCAACATTATTTGAAAATATATAGAATATTATAGGTGCGAATAAAAATGTAATTTTTGTGAATTTAAAACTATACTAAAAACACATTTTTGAAAAGTATTCAAAAATATATTTGACAATAACTTATTCATTATCAACATTTAATATGTAATAAATCAAATACTATTATTATTAATAATAATTAGATATCTATATTTAATTTTGAATTTTTAGATGTATATTATGTAATTTATTTCTATATAATTTTTTTTTATTCCAGCAAAATTATTTGGCAAAATTCGGTTATTTGCCACAGAGTGCAATCGAAACAGGGAATCTACGGTCAGAGGAACAATTGCGTGATGCGATACGATCTTTACAGGTAAATTATAACTTAATTATAATTTTGTGTTCACAAAATATACATCTGAAACATATATTTCTCCAAACATATGTGTCTCTGCCTATTAAATTCCATTTCTTGTTTTGTACCATACCTTTCACCACCACATTATTTACAAAGCTCATAATCTTTCCACATTTGGTTAGTCAGAGCTTAATGAGCTTGAGAAAAAACGTTTCTTGGAAATATCTTCTGCAAAATGTCTCGAAATTAATGATAATAAAAAACTATTCTGAATACAGTGGCATTAAGATGTCTTAATTTAGATTCGTATCCTTTTCAGGAATTCGGTAATATTCCTGTAACAGGCGTGGTGGATGATGCTACAATAGAATTACTTCACAAAAAACGATGTGGGGTCAAAGATAAATTAAAAGGACGATTTAAGAGGTTTGTTCTGCAAGGACAGAAGTGGCCGAATGCCAGTTTGACATGGAGGTAAGACATAATATTTCTAAACTAAATTAAATAAAATTTTTGTAATGGGCAGAATAAAATTTCCTTGATGCAAATCACATACAGCTCAATTGATGAATAGTGATGAAATATAAATATTTATATATTTATTGTGAAGGGATATGTAAATGCTGAATTTTATGGCGTTCCGTTATCAATCTAACTCTTCGATTTGCGATTTGGGATCCGGAACATAGTGCTCCGGTTTGCCAGGGCAAACTCTTTAGATGCGAAAATGTTCCGGAATCGAGGTTAAATAATTTGCATATATATACACACACAAATTTATATATATATATATATATATATATATATAGATATAAACATTTGTGTGTATATGAGGCATCTGACAGCTGGTGTAAAGTAGACGTTCCCAGTCTTTGTTGTAAAATACATAGTTTCAGTTCCTCCGTTACATTAGGACGTCAGATTTCAGAAAGTTTAATTTGGACAATAGAAAATGTCCGATGCATCTAAAAACAACATTTATTCTTAAAGAATTAATTTATATTTTGATTGTCTATTGAAATTTTTTTATTGTATAGAGATTTTTGCACCTGTCCTGAAATGAACAAAAAATAAAACTGTATAGAAAAATATGACTTTTAATATTCGAAATCTACTGACCATTATCAAAGTTTTTAAAAATTGATATGTGAATGTTAAATGGAACATTAAATTTATTTTTCAATTTTTTTATCATTTGTTTTCATGTCTTTATGTATTAACTAATTCGATTCATAATTATATTGATCCATGTATAAAGAAAAAAATGTATAAGGATTATGCATTAGTTATGACTGGCAAAGGCTTTTAATTATAGTGTCAGAATTAATAAAATGATGAGTATACAGTTCTCCCGTATTTTTTGATTCGTCACGCACTGGAGTAAAAATAGAAAACGCTATGATATTGCGGAAATTGTTGAAATGTGTAGCGACCCTACTACTTCCGAAATAAAGCATTTTTGTTTACTAACTTGGTCTAAATATACCTACTTTACTAAGAATTAACTGGCTGTATATACATAGTGAGTTAAAAATAATATTATAAATGAAATAAGAGTAATATTCAATATGTTTTATTATGAACTGCAAGTAACGCGTGCAGTACTGAAGGATGTAAATTAGTTATATAAATCAATATACCAAGACCTGAATTACCTGAATGTTTAGTTCTCGAGAAAATCAATTTTTATAATTCAACGACCGTATATCTTTAATCAAAAATATATCCGTTAATTTTCAAATGCAACCATGTGTCACCAAAAATTAAAAAAAAATACTGAGGTCTCAAATTTCCATTACACGGTTCGAAAACGCCCTCTGAGGTCCGTAACAAATCCGCGTGCGGATTATAAAGGCTCGTCTAAATATAGAATGTCTAATTTACACACGCGGGGTTATTTTTATGCGTCTTGTCATCATATATTAAGATAAAAATTTATTCACTAAATGGTAAACACAAATAGAAAGGTTTTAATTATTTTATCACTAATTATTTATCAATAATAGTATTTATTTTAGCAATTTCAATTATACTAATTTATATTAATTCATAGAAAATCCAGTATTAATTTAGCAATCTTATTCATTTAATAAATGTGATTTTTTATTATTAAGTAACTGAAATTAAATTATTTCATATTATATTTAGTATGCAACACATCTGCACTTTTCCACTTTACACAAATAACCAATAAACTGCTAACTGTGGTGTTAAAAGTGCTAAAAAATTTACAGTTCCTCAGAAAAGGGAGCACCCGATTCGAATGATTTGAGTCCGAAGAAACGATTAATTTTTGGAGAAGAGAATAATTTTTTTTTAATTAAAAAAAAATAATATCGAGAATGATTCAAATGTTAATTTTAATTCCAACTAAAATTCTTGAAAAAAATAATTTTAACTTTACAATTTAATTTATATAATTCTTAGAAAGACAGAAAAAGTCCTTTGTTTATTAACTTTTTTTATGTAAATATACATAAACGTCGCCGGTTAATTTACAAGCTATTATATTTTGTCTATAAAATACGAGTAATGAAAGTTATAGTATTTATAATAATCTACTTGCAAGTATTCAAAATTACGCAAATATTTCATTATGGTAAGGAAGTTCTTGCAATTTGCCTTAAGGCACGATGCCATGCACTATTAGTAAATACAAATCACAAAAACATAAGAACAAGAAGTAAATATTGTAACTATATAAAAAAATTAAAATTACTAATAAAAATGAATACTAATCAATAAAAATTACTATATAAAAAAAAACAACTTGGAATTGTTAAAAATCATAAATTAGTATTATTGGGCACGCCAATCATAATTGAAATGCTCTTATTATTTTCTATTTCTTTATTAGTAAGCAGTTATGATGAAAGTCAATTGAAAAAAATTATTATTAATCTCCAGTGCGAATTTTTACTATTATTACTATTATTTTATTCTTCTCTATTTCCCGTTTTATTCTCGGAAGCTCTTTGCAGCAGCGTGTCCTTCCTCAGGGTGCGTTCGTAGGGGTGAACGCACAGCCGCGACGGGTGGTTCTTAGTCACGGACCCCAGTTTCACCCTTATTGATTTCCGCACGTCCCTCACGCACGCGATCATGGAGTTCTTTGACCCAAAAAAAGGAGACACAGAACGTCTGGCTGACGATTATTTTTATTTGAGATTTTGCACTTTAACACGTCCGCTGCAAGATGCGTTCTAGGATAATATTATTTCCCTCAATGTGAGAAATGTTCTGTACGAGACATTGAAATCTCATATTTTCATATTAAAAGAGATAAAATATTTCATATTTTTATTCTCTCATATTTTTCTTATATATAACACACAGAGATCAAAACACTTTTGTCAGGAAAATCAATCCCTAAACCTAATGCTCGTATCATTGCAAAATGAGTTCTTTATAATGACTTTAATTTTCATATGTAAATAATAAAAAGAGTCCAGACACAGGGTATGGGATAGTAGAAGTATGGGTTTGAGCAGTAGAAAGTCAACTATAAACAAAGGAAAGAACATGGGAACATAAAAAATATGTTTAAAAATAAATGAGTAAAGCAATAAAGTATAATTGTATAGGAGATTAAAGAGTCAAATTAATTAGATACAAATTTAGTGGGTAAATAATTATTAAGTAAACTATTCAATATCATAAGATCTTTAAAAAGAATTGCTTCTTTTTACAGAACTTTCCTAGAGCTTATTAGGTTGAGTATCTCAATCGTCTACACATTGTTGGATTAATTAACTTCCCGAAGGAGAAGTTTATGTTTTCATCAAAAAATCCGATTCGCTATTTTTATGTTTTCTCAACGTTTCAAGCCATTCTGAATCAAATGAGACCAAATTTGGAAAAAGTATGTGTGTATGTGCGTGTGTTAACAGATTTTATGCCGTAAATCAACGTTTTCTCAAAAACCGATTTCAAAATTTTAAAAGCCATTTGATGTATCTCAATGAGCACTATAGTTTGTCAGTTTTGTGAGACGATCTGCCGAGCCGTTTCTTTGTAGTTTCAAAAAGAGTGTTAAACTTTTCGTCCACATTTAAGCTTACTCTACCGAATCGATTTTAAAAAATCAAAAACTGTTCGAAAGATATTAGTTGGGAATAATACTGATTAGTTTAGATGAAAATCTACCGACCCGTTTTCTTGTAATTAACTGTTGAAAAAAAAATTAAAACGATGTTTATGGAACTTTTTTTGTCGATATATTATATACCATGGTCTTATAGAACTTACTGAATTATTACGGCTTTACGGCAAGTAGTTTAATCTTAAAAATTCATCAAAGTTTGAGAAAATGAGTTGTTTTTTTGACGTTTCTTGAAATTAAAATTAGATGATTTACTTGGTATAACGATAGATTACTTGGTCTTAATCAACATACTAAACCATCAACGTCCTACGAAAACTGGTTCAATTATAAAAATTATTGATTTGTGAAAATTTGCTTTAAGAAAATATTCCGAGTTAACGTGTTCGTTCGTTTTCAATTGTGTGTAATAAATCCACTCGGAATACTTCTAATCACTCATAAATTAATTTGTTTATTATTGATTAAGTCGATTATTTACACATATCGGGAAGTTCATGTAACTTGCCTTAAGGCTAAATACCAATACCAACTAGTTAATTTATGCATGGGGTTATAATCGGCGCATGTTGAAGTGCTATGAACTGATGTATTAAAATTTATAACTGCGACAATTTTAGAAAGAAAATTTTCCTTATCACGCATTCAAAGATCACAATTATCCATTTCTCAAAGGATTTGCGACATACATAACAATTATCAAAGTGTATCTTGCATCTTGCGAGTGCGCGTTCCAGAAACTCCGCGTGCATAATAAATGTTCCGTGCAATTTGTATATTGCAAGTGTTTCAGTTTCAGTTCAGATCTATAGAAGCATCCGTTTCAAACATTTCGGATGCACAGCCTAAGCGAGCGAAACTTATGCATATTTTACAGGTACTTTGATATTGAAAAGTTATTTTTGTACACGAGAGAGCTATAAAACAGACATCGCCATGGAGAAAGAGATCGTACTCAAATGGATGAGAATGGGAAGATTGTAAATAGTCTCATGGCAGTTTACGTGTTTTTAAATTAATACTCTTATTTTTTCTCATTTTGGAAGAAATGATGAATTCTAGATGTTACTAGACAGGACTGTCCAAAATGAACTATATCAACAATAGACCTTGTCAACCTATTCAAAGTCATAAGTATTGATTCACTGCTTTTAAAAAAATCTTATCTATTATATTATAGCCTTGCAATAACGTTGGTCTGTTTTACGGCAGAATTAGCCCATCAATCTAAAACTTAAGTAACATATAACTATTATTTTTTCCATCAAGAAACTACAATCGATTGTATTTGACCATGTATAAAATAATTTTAAAAATTGTATATCTATAAACCCTAATTAAAATCGCAAATATTTTTAATTAGTTTTAACAGAGAAAGATAACGAAATTTGCACTTTATTTGCAAAATAACAATTGCTTACAATTAACACTCAAGATTAAGCAATCAACATGTTGCAGATTCTAAGAAAAGCATTTTATTTGTGTTTTTTTTTGGTGTTATTGACATCAGAGGTCAAGACTCGAACACATTTTCCTAGGTCAGTTTCATTTGCTCGTAAAGTTATTAATAATTCTTATCGTTTGCCAGATCCAACTATTAAAATTGATCATGAATTATATGTGCGTGTTTAATAAATTATTTGATATGCTTAATCGTATATTATTAATATAATATTTCCGTTATATCACTTATTTGTAAGTAAGTTTATTTATCTTAAACACTAGAAGATTTCTGAAATTTTGTCTTGTCCTATTTATTGCTGAATTAATCTTGATCGTTCTTAATTAGTTTTCTAGTCCAATTCTTTGTAATTAATTGATGATAATTTGAATAGTTGGCACATAATCTATTTCTGTGTCAACTTTATTATTATTGAGAGCAATAATGCTGATTCAATAGTTTGAAAATAAAGTAAAATTTCGTGACAAAAAAGCAAACAATAAATGTTATGCAAAAAACTAAAAAGGTACTTTATATAAACATAAGTGAAATGGAAACAATATGTGGTCGTAACTTTGAAATAATAATAATTGAAATATTTTCAAATAAATTATTATTATTTAAAATCGAAATTAAAGCTAAAAAATTATGCATCAGGCAGTTTTATCTAGACTTCTGCATTTGATCAAAATTTTACAATTTTATGATGAGTCAATATAATTAAAAATCTTCAATTTAATAAATTGGCTATATTTAAACATGGATTTTCAAATGGACTGAATATAGTAATTTAATTAATGTAGAAAAAATATTCATAAGAAATTTCAAAAAAATCTTAAATGATGTAATACAAATTCATTCACATTTTTCATACAAATATTGAATGAAGATAATTAAATCATGGGGACAAAAAAATAGAAATGTTTCGGTATTCATATAAATTTGTAGTAAAAGCTGTAAAAAGCTCTGAATTTTCTATGCAATTAGGCGTTTTGCACGTAAAACCTAACTTCACGTATATGTTATCAAAGGCACTTATAAAATATGCATTTATGAGAATATTGTGCGTTTTTTAGGTTAGTTTCTATATGTAAGAAGCCTGACTGCACAGCAAAGGCATAGCTTTTGACAGTTTTTACTACTAATTCATATGAAAATTGGACCGTAATATAGGGTTGCCATAACAACGCTATGTTACATTCCTGTTGGTTTTCTATTTTATGGGAAAATTGGTCTAATATTGGTCCCTATATCTTTCATGTCGATATGTATTTTCATTTTCATCCTGGTTGTTGCGCAAGCTAAATAAAAACGCTGCAGACATCTGTGAACTTCTCTCAGCGAGTTCGGCACTTTTAACGATTGACGATAGGTAGATGACTCCTGAATAATCTCTTCTTTATGGCCAAAGAAATTTATATTCATGAATGCAAATATATTTTAATTTAAACCCGTAAAAGAGCTTAACGCCACTAGGATCCGTATTCAACAAATTAATTAACTTTTATGAGGAATGTTTGAAAATCAAGAGATTTTATGGAGAATTTGTTTCGTGCCTATCAACACAATCTGGCTGTTGTATTTTCCTAATCATTAGAAATTCGGCATTTATGGGCAATGAAATGGGTTGAAACATGTGGCTAAGTAAATTTTGGTCTGGATAGTGAAATAAACTGTTTATTAGCATTTAGATTGGTTTTGGAAAACGAGAAACCGGGCACAGCATTTATTATATTTTTATGATTTTAAATTTAATAATTTATTCATTTTTATTATTTGATTATATATGCGCTAACACAGGCATATGGCTCACATATATATTAAATACTTTAGGGTGTTTTCCATTTCATTAAAATATTGGAATGGACGTGAATAACTTGATCAAATCTTTAAAAATTAACACATTGGTTATTTATTAATCAATACACTGATTATTTTTAAACGATATTTTTAATAAAATGATATTTAATGTTTTTCAAACGGATTTATTACATATTGTAAAAAAATGTACATGATATTTGTTAAAATTTCAATTATGTTACTTGTTTTATTAGTTAATATTTGATTAGATAAATAAATAGATTTTTTTTAATTAACAAGCTCGATACGTAAGCTTTAGTGCAACGTTAGACTACTTATGACACCCAATCTTTAGACAAATATATTTACCAACATCATATCTATTAAACAGATTTTAGGATGTAATTCTATCTCGTTTACAATTATTTTGCGAATGGAATAGCGAAAATATTTGTGGTTTTTCTCCCTCTTGAGTTCATTCCATCTATATCAAATTGTACCTCTGTATGGCGCTCTGTATAAACGGATACAACTCTATTACCAAAAGCATCAATTGCATTGCGAAAACTCGTAAATTTACTTTGTTGTGGAAAACTTTTGTAACGTGTTCGGGTGTAAGCTATTCCAAATTAAATATAAAGTCTGGAATTCTTTTTCGTAATGTATTCAGGGCCTCCTACTCTGTATCACTGTTTTGGATATCGGGACACGCGTAGGTATTTGTTTAGAGATTTTTAATTCAAATAAATTTTTACATTTTGGTGAACTAACAGAAAATCTATAGCATCTATATCTTCAATCTTTGAGTAGATGGTTTAAAATGTTTTGAATCAATATATAAAAACAAAAATTATAAGACTATGTGTACTAGAGGATTTTTTCAAATTTGAATTATTTTCGAAGATACAGCTGTTCAAGCATGATAATACTCTTCTGTTTTCTTCCTTTTTTAAAACTTTAAACGCGGTTTTCTCAAAACTGTCTTATATAGGTTATATAGTTTATGTTTATCGACGTTTCATGCCATTCTGAATCGAATGAGGCCAAATTTGGAAAAAGTATGTGTGTGTGAGCACCAACAGATTTTTTGCTGTAAATCGCCGTTTTCTCAAAAACGGCTGGACCGATTTCAAAAATTCAAAAGTCATTCGTGTATCTCGATGAGGACTATTGTTTGTCAGTTTTATGCGACGATCGGCCAAGCCGTTTCTTCGTAAATAGCAGAAAAGTGATAACTTTTTCGTCAACGTTTTAGCCCGCAATTCTGAATCGATTTTGAAAATTCAAAAATTGTTCGAAAGATATTGGTTGGGAATCGACCTGATTAGATTTTGGTAGAGATCGGCCGGGCCGTTTTCTTGTAATAAGGTGTTAAAAATTTGTTTTCGTCGATTTTTATTATTATTTTTTGACGGTAGATACCATAGTCTTCTAGATCATACTAAAATATTATGGCCCTACGACAACTCGTTTAGCTTTAAAAATTCGCCAAAGTTTGCAAAAATTAGTATGGTCTTTTGGCATTTGTCAAAATTAGAACTTTCATCGACGTTTGCTCAAAAACGCCTGAACCGATTTCAGAAATTTAAAAACCATTTGATGTATCTCGATGAGGATTATCATTTCTCAGTTTTGTGCGACGATCCGCCGAACCGTTTCTTTGTAATTTGGAAAAAAATGTTAAACAGTTCGTCCACATTTAAGCTCATACTACCGAACCGATTTTAAAAAATCAAAAATTGTTCGAAAGATATTAGTCGGGAATGATACTGATTAGTTTTAGGTGAAAATCTACCGATTTCTTGTAATTAACTGTTGAAAAAAATATTAAGCCGATTTCAAGGAAAAATACTAATACTAGTGATGTGCCGACTCGAAAAATTCCCGATTCGAATGATTCGAATCAGAAAAAAACCTGATTCGAATCATGATTCGAATCAACTCGAATCAAGTATATATATGGACAAAAAAAAAATCATGGATGTATTAATTTAGTAAAAGTGATCCAAATTTATAATCAAAATTGTCAGTTTAACCAATATAACCGACGAAGTAGAAATTGTAAACATAAATCACTATCAAAAAGTATATTCTGAAAATTATTAAAAATGATGTAATTTTGAGGACGGCTAAAACATATCTTCAAATTAATTTACAATAATAGATTACCAAACAATTGTGCATCACTAAAGCATATAAAATAATATTTGGAATCATGGGTCGATTGTTTATTTTACTATGTAATCAGTAAAGGATCGCATCTAAACTGAGAGCTGAAAGTTAATTTCATTAATGTGAATTTGCCATTACTTATATAATCAAAAGTTAACATATTATTTACTGACTTTCTGGTGTTTAGTAATTGTTTCAAAAGAGAATTATATTGAAAGATTCCCGAAACTCGTTTCATAATTTCGAGTGGTTTATTCTGATAACATTTAAAATCTAAAACACTTAATTATTATCAAAATTGGGTATTGATATTTCACGAATAAAATCGCTCTCAGCGCTCCGTAAAATAAATAAACACGCAAGAACGACGACGCATTGTATCGCCCATACGGTTAACTCATATCGCTTGAACTCATATCGCTCGAACGGCTTGAAGTCGGGATGATTCGAATCAGAATTGAAGTCGGAACAACTCATAACGCCGCTTGATTCGAGTTGGCTCATATGAAGTCGGAACAACTCATATCGCCGCTTGATTCGGTTTGAGTCATGAAGTCGGAATAACTCATATCGCCGCTTGATTCGGTTTGAGTCATATGAAGTCGGATGATATAGTTAGTCGATGAATGCGGTTAAAGTCACACAAAGACGATTGGAGGTGGCTGATACATTTAAGCGTATTAAAGTCGGGTGGCTCGCATGATTTAATTCATTATTTATTTTTTATATTTATGATATTTATTTTTTATATTATTATAATATTGAATTAAATTAAAACATTTTTTTTATATTTATATTTATGAAAAATTTTATATTTATGAAAAATTTGTGTTAATACATATTTTATCACAGTAAATATTTCGCGGCTTGATGCGAGTTGATTCGAATCAAGTAAAATCTGATTCGAATCAAGTCGTTAAAGGCTTGATTCGAATGATTCGAATCACTTGATTCGACTTGGCACATCACTAACTAATACCAACTAGTTTGAATTATATATTTTCTAATTATTTATAAAAATCCATCCCCGAACTTGGCCATCATTTACCGTCGGTCCTGTTCCCCACGGCTTAGCGTCTGCCGGTGCCTGTCCGCTCTCGCAGCATCCCCGTTGTGAGCGACGTTTTAAGAGCGATTCGTTGTCGCTCTGATGCGGCAATCAGCTGTTGGCAAAAGCAGAAAGATCAGTTCGTGCAATCTACTTTCCTCTATCTATCTATCCAACTCGCCTGAAAACAAACGGGTTTGAGTTACTGCGCTTTGACATTGATTGCACGAAAAAAAGAACTCTTTTTAGATTAAAATAACTTTTTTAGTTAGCCACTGTTAGATTGGTCTATGGCTGGAGCGCTTTTCAACTTTTGTTGCGTGATTGTAAAATTTTCGATTTAATTCTGAACGTAGTTAGGATGTCTGATATGGTTTTTTGGATTTAGTTATTTTGTAGAAGTTCATTGTACAGAAGTATACGTATAATATATTAGAATGAAAACATAAAACGTGGGGAAAAACATTCAACATGTAGTTTAGAAAAAAATATATAATAAACAGTAGATTATTTTTCTATGGAAATCAAATTACTTAACAGATTGTAGTACCTTCTTGCTATGTATTCATTATTCTTTTGCTATTACATCTACCCATACTATCATTCATACCAACAATTATACAATACAGCGTCGCCATCTAGGCATAGCTAACATTATGAACATTTCAATCACCTGCACTCTATTTAAAAAATGTGTATATTTTTTCTTTAATTTTACATTACTATGGTATCCTTTATTATTCTAAGGTCATAACAACCCTTAAATTAAGGCTAAATACTTTATTATTTTTACTTATTAGTGGGGAACACTTTTTTCGCATGTTCTCATTAAATAAATAGTTTATAAAACCCACAAATTTAAAATATTTAATATGCATAGTAAAAGTAACCCTTTAGGGGGCGACATAAAATCACTAAATATCACGTTGGGGAGGGAAGGGTATAGTAAGATCTCAAGGGTATTTATTTTTTATCTGATTTTTTAAAAAATACCAAACATTTAAAAAAAAAACAAAAATTTTACATTTTTTTCTCGTAACTAAAAATACACGTGATGTTTGGTGGGGGAGAGAGGCTAATTTTGAATATCACCACGTATCACCAAGGGCCATGGGGGAGGAGGGTTGAAAAATCCTTAAAAAATCGATCACGTGATTAATGGACGCTTCCTTAATGATGCATTATAAAATATTTCAGGATTGTTGAGAATATTACTAGATCATGATTTGTTTTGGAAATTTCATAAGAATTTGTTTAGTAAAACCTGAACTTCCAATTTTCCAATGTCAATGGCCAGAGGCGTAGTTACACACATGTGGTCCTTTTGCAATCTTATTTGAAATTCATTTAACCAAAGTCCCATACGAAATAGTTATTTAAATATCCGGAATCGAGTATCGGAAATGCAGTGAAGTTTTCTAAAATAAAGTTATATGATTTGTGTCAGACGACAACCATGCAACGAATGCGTTCATATTCTATTTACAAAAGCATGCTGCTTGTATAGGAATTGTATTGAATTCGACAAGAATGTAGAATAATGCTCTTCCCGATATATTCCAATAAGTTCAATGCTTCGTGTAATATATAGATTCATACGTAGAAATTCAGTGGGATAAGAAGTTCTTTCTTTCCAAGCGCTGTGTGCAACATATTTTATGCAAATATGACGGATATCGGAGATTGTTGGAGGTAAATTAGAAAAGATATTTTCAAATTGAAAAATCAGGGATATATTACGCAAGAAATATGAATGTTTCATTTATGGATCTCGTAAATGCTACCATCGATTTTTATTAAAGTTTAA
>NW_020537758.1:20839789-20866438 GCF_003426905.1 Ctenocephalides felis | reverse complement strand
AGCTACTGAATTTGGCTTCGAAAATTTCACGTCGTCACGTCCTGTTGCCAAAAGTCAAAATAATACACCTCGGCCAACACATAACACATTAGACAAGATCTGATTCATATCTCCTCCTTGGTATCTAGATTTCGGACAGTTCCGAGTGAGTTGTTCAAATCGGCTGATTAGCATTTCGTGAATGCACCGCAATGGTCTAAGCAAGGGAAGAGCAGCAATATGCCGCAAATGCATCCGCCGCACCGCAGACAAGATCAGTTTCGACGATTGTCGGATTAAGCAATGCGATGAACATATGCGATTTAACGTCGAGATGAATGACCCGTCTTTGTATTTTGGAACTGACCTTGATTTAGGGATAACTTGGCAGATAACAAAGTGCAACATGGAACAGAGCCCAGAAACGACGTAACGGATTGTGTTGTGCAAATGAAATCCATGGAGCAAAGTTGTAATATTATTCCTGGTGTTTTCCCAAAACGCAAGTGCAATGTGCAAAAATACACCTTAAACTCATTCCTCTTTCTTACATTATTTATAGATCACATTTACTCAAATGTTTCCTTGTCATGGGCTTGGGCTTTTAAGTTTCATATTTTTTGTGTTTCTGCGTCGTAATCTATCCTTCAGAATTCGTCTTAATCTTAGTCCTTTCAGTATATCCCTTTCTTTTTCAATAGCAAAAGACTCTTTTCCAATGAAGGTCCTGACAGACCAATGTCAAGCAAAAGTGACATTGGTTTTCACTTGGAAATATAGATAGCTATAGACCCTTTTTTCCAATAAACGTCTTGACAGCTATGTCAAGAAATAGAACATCAGTTTTCATTTAGAAATAAAGAAAATAATGTTTTCAAGTAAAATAGCTCTTCAGGTCATTGCTGCCATATCTCAGGCAACCATGGGGTTATCTTCTAATAATGTTCAGTAATAAAATATAAACTATACTATAAATATAAAGGATCATCAGGATCATGATGCACAAAAACGTAAAGATATAACATAAGATTATATTGCATAATAATCTACAATTCTATGAAGAGTCATATACCAAACAGAAAAATCCTATTTCATCAGTATATTGTAGACGTACAGACTTTACATCAAAAGCTGATAATCTACACAAGGTTTTACCTTACCTATTAGCATACATATTAGCATGAATCAACAATTAAACTTTGCTCTACAAAATCATAAACATGAATTTCTATTGCTACTGATTCACCAATCCATAAACTAATTTATATTTGTTCTTCTTAAACACATCATCTGTGAATCATAGAGCCTTGAAATTGTATTCTTAATACACGCGCGAGGAAAAATCAAGTGCAGAAAGATTTTAAACTAAATTTGAACGTATGTGAATTTTAATTAGTAATTGAACTCCTTGAATGTTCAACAGAAAATACACAATAATACAAGAGGAGATTTCCACGTAAATTAACAATTTATAAAATTAACTTTATTTTTTTTCGTATTTCCACACCTATCTCGAAAAAGTTTAGTTGTAAATATTTAATTTTGTGCCGCTTTGCGCACCGCTGCCACCATCTTCACAAAATTCGACAAAATATAAAATAAAATGACAAAATACGTATATTCTATTTATATGTCCAAATTATTCAATCTCTCAGTTGAAATAATCTACATGTAATTTTTTCCCTGAT
Organism: Ctenocephalides felis; assembly: GCF_003426905.1. NCBI lineage: Eukaryota > Metazoa > Arthropoda > Insecta > Siphonaptera > Pulicidae > Ctenocephalides > Ctenocephalides felis. The sequence continues at coordinate 20,864,771 of NW_020537758.1, read as the reverse complement.
GATCCCAAATCGCAACCCTTATCTCAATCACAATACTTCTACATCGCATTCGCAAAGAAAACTGTGATAATTCTATTCCATCATTATAACTTTCTTATGATCTTCTAAGTCGTGTTCCGGAATATTAACTTGATTAATTGCCCGATACAGAAAACATCTATTTATTTATATTTCGTTGTCGTTCGTGATTAATGCGCAAGTGAAACCCGTTTTTGTCTTTACTGACATAGAGAATGACGTGATTTATTGTAGATATCAATTCAATTAGGGATGTAGATAATTATTTTAACAGATAAATGTTGCCATGAGCATGGATGAAGAAATTTATTCATATACATTTCATATTGTCTTGTAATTAGTATTCAATGATATATTCGATATTGGTAAAAGATTAATACATGAGTCTATAAAAAATGATTTTACTTACAGCGAGGATAAAACAAGTATGGACAAAATATTGAATTAATCGTATCTCAACCCTCTTTCCAAGAAAAGAAACCAATATTAGAAAAATATTTATGTCTTCGATCTTGTACGATGCAGTATTGACCCAAATAAAGAATGTTTACGTTCATGTTGATCTTCAGAGGATGTCTGTGTTTTAATTCAAGACGCTTCTGCTCGAAGGTGATGACCCGGTTAAAAACATTCTCCAATTAACGTTATTGATAAATCTTATAATAAAAAGTATTGGCGTTGGAAATACTAAAAAAAGAAGATAATTGCAAAATATTTCGATAAAAATTATCTTTATGTGTGAGTGTACGGATTATTTGAAGTTCTGTGTAGTAATCGCACATCACTTTTAAGTAGATTTAATCGTAGAGCAAATCCAAAAAATTGTATTACAAAAGAAATAACAATAAATTTCAATCACAAAAATATTTAAACAAAATTTCATTTATTCACATTTATATATAGACACAATATAGGTACAGTTATCTTATTAAATGGGTAATTAAAAATTGGCTAGTTTTATTAACGATTCCATAAAAAAGCTATAACCAAATTCCTGTCAGATGTTGACGTCATTGCCACAGTCTTGTCAATGTAGTTATTTTAAGGTGTATCGATTCTTCAAGAGGTTATTTTCATGGTGCCTTTGTCCTGTTTTTTTGACCAATTTTATTACAATAATCTGGTATTTGATAGAATGTTTATTATTTATTCGTTTTTGGTCACTTTCGGGCAAAAGAACATATCTAAACAATGATCCAAATGACGTAGTAATGTTTCGTAAGAACTACAGGATAGTTCATTCCAGGTCAAGAAAAAATAAATTTGAAACTTTTCGAAGGTGAGTGGATTTTGACTTCTTGTTAAACTACTTCTGGAAAGACCAAAGAATCCATCGTAAAAGAAGAGACTTGCTTTGTAGCAAAACCGTTCTGAGCCCTGCAAAGATTGGATCTGATGTAAGGTTTGTCCCATCAAAGTAGACCAACCAGTTCATTTGTGAATATGTGATTGATCAAAAAATTACTGTAATAATTAACGAAGATGTTTTTGGCTACTCTTAACGCGCATTTAATATATCTCAAAATTTTAGTCTAATATACATTGTATAGTACCAAAAAATACCATTGTATTTTTACTTTTTACCAAATTATACCATTGTATAAACCAAAAAATTGTATAGTACAGTGATAATAAATAAAAAATAAATTATAATATTATTGTATACTATTCCTTCGTATTCTAGATTGTATCTCTCGCGACATCGGACAGCGCACGTGCGTGCTTCGTGTGTCGAAAAATGACATGAAATGACATGGTCCGATTATATGGAGATTATACAAACTGATCATGATATGCTGCGAATGAATGAAGTAATTTTCATTATAATGAATACGAAGAGGAAGTGGCGTTGAGGCATTGTGTAATATATCTCTCCTTGATTTATATACAGATACGAAATGTTTTTTAGTCAGCCTTAGGCGAAACTAGTGGTGTATTGGTAGTATTGTGACTTGAACAATATTGGGTTGGAAGTTCTGGTATTATTAAAAAAATTTAAATATGTGATATAAAATATCTACCATATGATATATCAACCCACGTAACGATATTCGAATATATTATAATATAAAGATAATGTTCCACACATCTTGGGTACTGTCCCAATAGAGAGTTATATATTATTATTACTCTAGGATTCGCACAGAGTATTTGCGCGTCATGAAATTAACGCATGCAGTGTCGTACGTGACACGAATTTATAACTTCGAATTCCGAACCAACGATGGTATTCGATTGAGAACATATCCGGAACGCTCGAGAATTCAAGATTGCTACCTGTGACAAATGTTAATAATTAAGATGCCGTCTACACAGGCGCATCCATCTGCCTATAAGATGAATTATCCTCACCGGTTCCAGCACATATGGAATAGTTGCTATTGCTGGATGTGATTAGTTTTAGATTTAACAGAGCTAAACTGTCGAAGAAGAGATAAAGTTTTGCTCGTTTGCAACAACTCTAATGTTTTAGGAGACCACTTCGAAAGTTATATAAAATCGACTTGAGTCCATTGGCAGAGAAATCATTGACCAAATCTAATGAATAATTCAAATGACCACATTATAATACGGTAATGAATCATTGAATTTTATCTTTTTAGCAAGACGTCAGTGTTCTTTATATAAACTACTGTTTAGTCATGTTTACACGTAGCTATGAACAAATATATAATTAATATGAATATTACATATAAACGAAGTAATGTACATAAGTACACTACATCAGTTGCCCTTTAATAGACAAAACAAAATTAAAATCTAAAAATGATTAACCCTTTTGTTATGAATGTTGTCCATAGAAGTGCTGTGTGTACGGTTGTCGTCCAAGAACGACATGTTCTGTGTCGGTCGATACTTCAAGATGGATAACTATGAGTTAAATTTATTGGCAATTATAACTGTTAAAAATTATAATAAACGAAAGAAAATACTTTTGTTATAGATTTTCAAATATGGCCGTTTATATCATGAAAATCAAATCGCCCGATTTAAGGCGATAGCTGGTCACAAATCTTTTGCCTTAGTAGAAGTTTTACTATCAAATATAGTTGTTAAATTTTTTAACTTTTGTTTTTGAAACATTGGTAGTGGACTTTTTTACCCGTATATCCTTAGAGAGCGCGGGGTGCTCCAACTTGCTATGAAATCAAATTAATTCAAAAGCATTTTTTTTATTTTATAATTTATGATGTCATAATTCTATCACATAATTAGAATGTCAATAACATTTAGCACGAATCAAGACAAGATTGCAGAATTTTTCAGACCGCAAAATATCAAAATTGTAGTCACGTTCTTATATCGCTGGCGCCTTGTAAATTTATTCCGCACTACACTTTTGGATACCCATTTCAGAATTATTGGCATATTGTAGTTTTATTTAATGTAATAAAGTCTAGCACATATGTTTGTATTTTGAACATTAAAACTTATTATTTTAAAATATATAAAAAAATTAAAAAGCTACAACAATTATGCAAATCAAAATTTATGTGATTATAATATTATTTTTTAAGTAGTGGAAAATATAAATTTAGAAATTCAACCCTCAGCAATCGTTATAAAATCAAAGGATGATCAATTCTTTGCTCCATTTTTTATAATAAGATGTAGAGTCAGAGAACAGAATAATGTTATTTTTAATTCGTGTGTATGCTATGTTCTTGAAATTGTAAACATATGCTTAGCATATGTCTACTAACTAAATAACAAAAAAAAAAAATATAATCAAATTTTAGTTGGCTGTTCATTATATAATTTTTATATATTAATATTTTGAAGCTTTAGCTGAAAAAGTAGATATATTATAAACTTTGAAATATTCTTTTGTAATTAACAAATAATGAACTAATTAGTTAAGTTCATTCAATATATTATTGTGAATAATCAATCAATAGTGTAAGTGAATCTATGGTATTATGAAATACGAGAAGATCTTGTCAAATGGGGCAACTCTTGAGCAAATATTTCCATAGTATTACAATCCATCATCAGATAACAGTTCAATAATATCTACGGTTTGCATGCTTGATGGAATTGAAAGCAAATAGGTCGCCGAGATCAAGGGAGGAAAAGTGGAACTGGGACGACAATGACTTGATGATAATATAAAAATAATATGAAAATAGTTAATTTAAAAATTGAATTTTTTCTGATTGATAGAACAATCTCAAATCATTACATTATTAAATAAATATAATATGAAGTAATTATTTTCTATCAATCGCAGCGAGGTTGAGCCTAATTTTGAACTTTTTGAACTACCACTGGTGACCCCTGATTTTAGAAGCATGTGCAATGTTATATATTGTCAAAAGGACATTTCGGATATCAAGTAAATTTACATTTCTAGCAGGGCATCAAATAACGCTTATCTACCAGTCGTATGAGAATTCGTTTACATCTCGCAGGTTTTAAAGCGATTCCACGTAACAGTATATAGCGCCTTGATAAATCTTTTTGATAAGGAAATCCAACTACGCAGGACTTGGACGTGACTTTTCTATTTTGCTTACGCTAAAATGTGGTGGTAATGTGGATTCATTCAGCAAATATGGTAATAATTGTAAGGTAAAATTAGACAACGTAGGTAAAAAAGGCAAATTAGACAACGTAGCAAATTTGATTGATGGTTAATAAGACAATGAGATAAATGTTTAAAATAACCCCTCATTTTCCACCCAAAATAACTTGTAGTATTATTTATTTATTTATTTATTTATTTATACGCTAATCAGCATAATACAGTAATAAACTTAGTACCAGTAATTCTCAAAATACTTGAACAGTAATTTTTTGAAAAAAAATAGATTTTTTTAAATCCAGGTAAAAAGCAAAAGCACGTAATACCTTACTGGGCTCCCCTCCCCAACATATCATGTTTTACGTGATTTTGATTGCAAAGCATTTTTATGAAAATTCTGAAAAAAGTTATAACTAAAATAAGTAAAGTAACAAAAAAAATATTAAAAATAAATATACGAATTAAAATATATGAAAATAAATATTATATTGAAATGACGTCCACTTGTATTGACGTCAATTTCAAATATATATTTCAATTCTTCGCAGAAAAGTATAGGACTACATCGATACATTGTGTTTAATACCCAATTGTTTTCTGAACAATTAATAACAACATTGCTTAAATAATACTACTTTGTTCAATGTGCGATTATTCAATTGTTTCCAAGAAAATTTTAGAACTTAGTAACAGATGAGATGCAACTAAAGAAATATGTTTTATTAATTTATAAATATGTTTTGTTGTACAAATATGTTTTATTTTATTAGTCCATTTTTAAATATTATATAAATTTCATATTAATTTTTGAATGTCGCATTCTGGAAAAAATAACTCAACCCTTTGCTCTCCGTTGTCGCCGCTATTGCACCGTATTTGAAGATCTTTAAAATAAAAAAAGTTTCAAAAAATTGTTCATCAAATTAAATAATGATACTCTATTATTTTTTCCTATAGAAAAGAATAATTAACGATTATTCGAGCTTTTTCCATAAATTACTTAAAAACCTCGTAGGGTTTTTTTTATAGATATAGATTATAGATATACCCAAACATTTATATTATATTAATTTTATATAATACCTCATACATCAAGCATGTTCCTAATAATCCAAAATAGAATCGCTTTTCAATAAATTTCAGTTTTCAAGTAAATCAGAACCAAAAATACAAAATGAAAGAAAAGTCACAATCAGTACTATTTTAACTATTGCGAATAGTATGTATCTATGCAAGATTAATACAATTATTTGAGTTAAAATAATTTGAAAATATAAAAATTAATTTACTGTCTACTTCCAACTCAAGTAAGCTAAAGAGCTTCTTTCACCATTAAGCTAGTCATCTATTCATCTTATGAACTATTTTTTCAAAATTAGTAATTCGAGCATCAGTAGTCACAATTTTAGAGTCCTGAATGGCATTTCATCTGGTCAAAATCAAATAGTATGCCTAAATGCATCCGGATCAACAGTGGCATATGTGTTCCTACCCAAAACAATGAAGTCATTAGGCGTTCATTTCGTGGCTAATGAACATGCCTTGCATATATCTTTCATCGCACAAAGTATACACATTAAACAGGACTGGCTGCCTTTCCGTTGGATTTATTGCATTTTATGGGAGGGAAGAAATTGCTTTATTTTTGGATGACAGTCTCGTGAATTGCACGAAACGGGCCATTGTTTGTTCCTACTTGACCATGACTCATTGGGATGGCTCGTCGTTTTGTATCGGAAAAAAATATACAAAAGAGATTCGATGAGTGATTTGAACTTAGACCTCGGTAAATTATGATGTATTCATTAATGACGAATAAATTTAAATACAAGACTGAAAATAAAAGAAACCTTTTTCGAAGCAATTTCTTCCTTGGGGACACCTGAACCTGGTAGTATAGTAGTAAGCTTGCAACAAGATGCATAATTTTTAGAATAATTATTGGATGTCTCACATGAAATTTTAAATAGATAACCTCATACAATCCATCCTGTGATTGATGGTAATTTAAATGACTCTCAAACAAACCGATAGTTGCACATCTCTTTGTTGGTCGATGAAAAATCTTTTAAGTTGCTCAAAATATCTTGAAATTCCTTATTTTCCAATATAGGATCTTAGTTTGCCACTACAATCATAAACTGGATAGGAGCAAATTCATTAGTGGAACTATTTTATATAAACCGGAGCATTTTACATTCACTCATTGATTTTCCTTTGAATTCATTTGATAATTGTAATTTATAAACCATAATTTAAATTGATATTGCACAATTATCTCGTTTGTCTAATTGTAAATGAAAGCTATTTTCAATCAAATATGTTGTTGGACGATTGATACGATGACTATATTAATAAGTAATATATTAAATTAAAACTGAAAATTAATTACATAGACGATTTCAGCAGTTCTAGATGTTTTCAAAGAAAAATATTTGTGATAAAAATTGAATTTATTATAAATTTGAATGAGGAAATATTTTTTAAAAAATAAGTTCAAATTTTCTCTTACAATTCCTAATTGATCCATAAAGTACTTTCAATTAGGTTCCAGGAAGTTATTCGTTTTATCCTGATTTTTTATTAAATTTTAATTTAATTGCCTTGCATTTTTTCTAAATTTTAATATTCATCACAAAGCTAAATGTATATACCGAACATGCTAAGTTTTAATAGCACATATAAAATCTTTTATCATAAATTTCTATTTATTTCAAATTCTTCAGGCTATAAATTATGTTCAAATTGCAAATAACAACAGATTGCATTTTATTAATGTTTGAATCTATTCTCAATATTTTATTCCCCACAATAAATCTTATTTCAATTTCAAATATTATTCTACTAAACGTCATCACATAACCTGAACCGATTTAATTTACGAGTTAAGGAAAATATGTCCTTATTATTACTCGTTTTTGAATAATATTTTTTGCATATAGAAATTAATGGCGAATAAATCAACTAATAAATTTTCGGATAAAAATCGCCGCTGAACAGATTGTGCATAAATCAAAGTTCGCGATTTTAATGCTCTCGGAAATTCAAAGTCTTTGAAGTCGAAATTAAATTACATGTGCTTTTTTAAGAAGGAACTGAATGATAAATTTGAATAAGTGAAAACTGGTGAATGAAAATACAGACAGTGACACTTTGATTCTCTAATGTAAATTTATTCTTTTGTAATGACTAAAGTAAAAGATATTCTTGCGGAAAATTATATATAACAGACAACATAATAAAAAAGCACGAACTGAAATTAGACTTTCAAGAAACAAATATTTAGAAAAATATAAAATATGAAAAAAATTAAGTTCAAATAAATAAATAACGTCACTCGAAATATAATTATATATAAGAATTGGAAAATATTGGGAAAATAAGCTTATTTATATTATGAGCTTATTGCACGATGAAATTTAAGGATAATGATACTACTATAAATAATATGTTTTGAATACTAAAAAAGATAAAAATTAGATAGAGAAAGTCGTGATCTTTATATTTTGACCATATAATCAAATAAATTACAAGAAGAAAATTCCATAAAAAATAATATATAAAGATTACCATAAGTCGCATGATTGTTCCATTAGTTATAGTATTATGAACATTAATAACGATTTATGATGCGACTAAATTCTCTCTACTGAAATTAATTACACTTGATAGATACAATTATTAGCGGTAAAGATTATTAGAATTAAACAATTATAAGACCTATAATTTATATTGAACATATTTTTAAATAACATCAAAATAGATGCCAATTAATTGAGTTTACCGAAAATAATTCATTTATTCCAATAGCCTTATTAGTAATGCAATCATTGCATAGTAATGTATTTATTGTAAATTTCTGTCAACACATGCCTATGTCTTTGACTAATGGATTTTCATTAGAAGAATTGTACTAGCATAAGTTATTTGTGGGAGAATTTTTACCCATTATATACGTCTGTGGATTTGAAAAGACATTCATCATTGCCTTCGTGTGAGCTATTTATACATACGAAAACTGTCGCTTGCATTTTGGTTTTGTTTGAAAAATTGTCTATATGCTAATCTCTTTTTGACAAATAATTTTTTTTAGTTATTGAATATTTAATTTTATTAATTAATTTAGTTAATATTATTACCCTAGTACAATATTTCAAACTTACAATAAAATTAAGTCTTCAGGATGTTTTCTTATAATATAATAATAAATTAGTATAAATTCCAAATGCTGTTTCAAAAAAGAATTATGTAATTAGTACAGAGAAATATAGAGTATTTATCATGCTGAATAACGTTATCCTTAACACAAATTTATATTGGACTTAACGACTTTGTTTTTGTAATTAAATTTTAATTGAATTAATTTCTACCAAAAAATCTATTCTAATCACTGCTTGAAACACGTCCCATATACCACTATTTTATAATTTATTTGTGTCACATTTTAATTCACTGTTAGAAACGTTGTCTTCACAAAAGCATTTCAATTAGCAATTCGTGAAATGTAGAAGATCGTGCAAGGAATTTGCAAATCGATACTAATTGTATAGGTAATTATAATTATTTACCAGTATTTTTTTTGTTTCAGATGTGATAAAAATAAAAATTTATATTAAATTTGTCATTAGAATAGTCAAATGTAACAATATCCTATGGAAGAAAATATTTAAAATTAATTTAAGAAATTAAATGAAGTATTTGAAAATCGGTAATTGAAATGTTGGTAGACAACTTCTTTATAATTACTCAAATATATCAATTATATACATCTTATATACAACATTTATTTTTCTGCTATAAGAAAAACCCACGACCTTACACTGTTTGCCAAATTCAACCGTTGTTCGACTATTTACCTAACCTAAATATATAGGAAATTACAATATATCAATTTTCATTGAAAAAATATCTTTAGCTTATTAAATGTCATCACATATAAAAAAAACATTTTTTCAGATGTTCCTACAATTCGTCATACAAGTGCATTGCTCTGAAGAAATTAATGTCAAGTTTATTGCCTCTGTGCTAGGATCGTTAAAAAGCTGAAGTAAAAAAATGCTACAGCATGATATGATGGTCGTAAATTTAATGCCTTTAGTTGGAATTATTGTCATTAAATTTATTTGTATTTCTATAAATATATATTCAAAGTGATATAAAATTTTAATTGACAATCGCATGCAGGCACTTGAGAATAATCGAGAATAAAATATTAATAATTTGAACTGCCGCGTGCACAAATAGGAAAAGAAAATTGGAGTGAACAATGTTATCAAAACATAGTTTTGATTTCAGTTTTGTTCTAGTTTTGGGATAGATAAGTGTTGCGGTATCTATCTAAATATAGATTTGAATCATTTTTTTCATTAAAAACGTACTAATTTTATGAAGGCCCTTATCACTATTAGATTGTATTTATTAAATCGTTTTAACGACACGATTCAACGTGGTTTTATTGCATTCAAGTTCAACCGCATGCGTTAATAAAATGCTTGCAATATCTAGTCTTAAAGAAATTAAACCACATAAATGATAAAAGCACAATAATTATGTTTCATACTCTTTAAGCAATTACTTGTAGGGAAAACTGGATACGTTTGTGCCACTTTTATAGAGAAAAGTAATTGCAATATTAATTTGAACATTTTTACGTGGATATACTGAAATACTGTCTTTAAATACAATAGATTAATCATAAAATCAAATCAGACAAAAATAGGCAAAAATACTATAAATAATGTCACAATCGTACCTACAAAATTTGGCACAAGAACTAATTGCTAGTAATTAATTATTAATCACAGCAAAATAACAAACAAAGTGATCTATTGTATACAAGTAATAGTTATGATTAAAATGAATCGAATATGAAAACTTACTTTTGACTCTTTAAAAGAATGCGGTCTACAGACCATGTTAATGTAGAGCTCGATGCAATTTGTAAACTTGTTCGAACAAGCATACTTCATCCTTCTCCCTTTGGACCCTATCTCAAAATCGGTGTAGATATGACGACAGTACCCAATTATCTATATATCTATTATATCCAAATAAAAAAAACACTAATAATCTATTATATCCAAACTATATAAGAACTCCTCCATTCCCTGATTCCGATTAAATAAACGCAAAACAAAATCTGAAATCCCTAGACTCTATTAGCTACTAATTAAAATTCGGCATTAAGAGGTTTCAATTATAAATAACTTTGTCCATTTATAAAGGATTAGTTTGCAAAATTTCCTAGCAGAGGTCTATGCGAAATGCAGCAGAGCAGAAAATGAATATCTGGCTACTTGTTCCTGCAACTGTGTATTCTATTTCAACTATAAGGCTGCGAAGATGTGACTTAAATACCACATATTGTCGATGTTTGTAGTTTCTACTTTGATTAGTTAAGTCGACCAGATTAATTAATTATATAGTTGTCGTGGTAGTTTATTGATTATTTGTCGACATATAAATTTGTAGGCTTTGATGTTGTTGATACTTTGAAGATGTTCCAAGTGATACCTACTTTTTTCGGATCTTAACGCATGGTGAAATACATGTCACGTTTGTTTATGTACTTGATTAATTTGTCATTTCAAATTATATAAGAATGATTGTAATTGTAAATAGATTTAATTATTATGAGCAGAGATATACTTCGTAATGCTATGCAATGTATTACAAAAGTTTCCTGCGGAACTGTATTTGATGAAAATATATTTCATAGATCAATAAATAATTTAATCTTAATGCAGTAGCAACTGAAATTATAGAATAATCAAAAAATCATTATTGAGACTAATATAGACTATTGCTCTCTAATCTTGAAACTTATTTAAGGAAAGATCAGATAAGTTTTTCAATGTTCCAAACCATATTATTGGGTTGGATAATACATTAATTTCATAAGAGATACTAAAATTTCCAAAATTTCTTGCTATTTTAGTAATATTTCATGTGCAAAACTCACCCGCAAAATCAAAATAAATCAGATAGATAAAAAAAATTAGAAACAAATTGTTTTGGTGTAAAAAGTATAATTGATAACCTAATATCAATAATAGTATAAATATCCAAGTAGTATTCATATTTCCAATTGCAGTATATTGTCTACTTAGATGACCTCTTGTGATGCAAATCAGACATGCAATGAAATATCGAGTGAAATTTTGAGTACCAGAAATGTAAAAATTCAAGTAAAAATTTCAGACTGATGTATAGATGAATGTTAATCAAGGCGTACTTTATTTTAGCAATCATTAGCAGTATTTAATATAAATATTCAAGAAGAATTCCAATGGCAATTTTTGTTAGATTCAATATTCTGTGGCTATTTAGTTAGTGTCTCCTGTTGTTGGATATGCAAGGGTTTGTGAATGGTTTGATTTGTAATTTATTATAAAAAATGTATTATTACTCATATTTTCTATAGTTACTGAATAATTTCTCTTGATTAGTATCTATAAATTTCAATTTCACACCTGATGCAAACAAAAATATTGGTCATCTAAAACTGACAGAAGATAGGTGGATTTACTCTTATCAAGTTGATTGAAAACAGTTTGTTGTAAAGGATCTGATATTGTTTCATAAATCCAATTCCTTTTATCGAATATTCGACCATAGAAGGTTTTCACTTCAGTATTGCATACTCGAGAAAATAATACGAAAGCGTCAGTTTTCCGACCAACATAATTTCCGTTCTGTTTCATGGAGGGACATTGCTCGCATGGCCGTTTGTTCGAACGCGTTGATTAAATTTATAAATTCGCTCAAACTATATTCCACTGTCACATACCAGTTACAATGCACTTTATTGTCGACATTACTTTATTTATTATATGAATATGGTTTTGAATAGATGATGCCATTTAAACATTGCTACAAACTTTTTAATTAAGTTCCATTGAGCACTTGATTAGGTTTTTGCTAATGGGTATTGCAATCTAGGAAGCATGTCAATGTCAATAATATTAATCATAACTGACAATCATAGATTGTTATAGTCATAAAGTATATCTACATTAGTTATACGTATTTACAAAAAAAATTACTATATAGGTGACGGTCGTGATAACAGCTAAACTATACTGAGTTTGATATAGGGTCCAAAGGGGAAAAAATGAAGTATGTTTGTTGGAACAAGTTTCCATTTTTGCAATAAGTCAGCGCTCTAAATAACACGATCTATAGACTGCATTACTTTTAAAGAGTCAAAAGTGAGCTGGTTTGTTCAATTTCTTTTAATAATAACTGTTACTTGCATATGCAGATAGATCACTTTTTTTTATTCTGTAAGATGAACATTAGTAGTTAATTACTAGTAATTAGTTCTGTTTATGAGGAATGTATATGTTGTGACATGTATTTCTTATTCTTTTTGAGTGAAATTGAAACAGATAAAAAAATCTAACCCAACTATACAAAAATAAAAGGAAAATTTAATACAAGAAAACAAAATGTTTCACAAAGACTCTTGTTAAAAAAAATATGTTTCGTTATATATAGTTATAAATGATTATGCTGTTTTGTGTTACATATTTTTGACCATAAAAGTCGTTATAATATTTGTATTTATAGCTATATTTTATAGCTATATTTATGACTGTCACAACCGTCCTGGGGGTGGACGGTCACTTTTTTCTTATATAATCTGATTTTATAGTCCTTAGTATTTAAGAAGAGTATTCTAGTACTTCACGTAGACAAATGTTTTTTCAACTAACTAAACTGAATTAACAAAATTATTGCTGATCAAAAAAGTGGCACAACCGCACGCAGTCAACTTTACTATTACCCTCTTTAATGCTTTTTCTTTATATATTATTACTTACATTATTCAGTTAAATCTAAACCTTTGCCTTGTATTACTTTTAATATTTTATACATATTTTCAAAACAAAAATTTTTAAATTGCTAGATGTACTTTATCTATTTCCGTATGAGAAAAACAGAAATAAATCACTACAAGTTATACATTCTCTTTAGTATTTATAGTGAAATAAATCTCAGTCTAATATCTTAAATTTAAGTGCATATTGCACGTCTCATTCTTCTTTTATTCTACGTTTTATTACGTGAATGCACCGAGATTTTCTATAACAAAACGATGTCTGTCAAGGGAGAAACGTTCAACGGATAGTAAGTGAAACGTCTTATACATAAGAGGATTAGAGCTATACGCATTACAGTTCCTTTGCCGGGGACTCTTCTTCCGTGGAAGTCTAAAAAACCACAAAGACAAAATGCCTTCATTAAATGGGTTGAAACACGACTTATATGTATTTATTTTTACCTCCATTCCATTTAAAGTCCGATGTCTTTAAACGACTCGAATAAAGCACCACTAATGCTTTTTTATTGAATAACGGAGGTGATTTGAGAAATAAAAGATTTATTGTGGGATAGTTGATATTGAATTAAATTATTTTGTTATATTATAAGTATCATAATATTTTTTGTAAATAGTAAACTAATATCATTAAGTAACGGGTGGTCCAGGGTGGTCAATCTAGTGATCCTAGTTATCTAATGATCTTACGGTTTAGATATTTCTGTAAAGAAAACATATAAAGTTTTATAAATCGTTCGAAAGGTCTCAAAATTCTTAGTTTTTTTCACTTATATCGCAACTTCAAATTCCACACGGTGTGGCCTACAGGCAAGTTGCTATCAATAAATTCCAATTTTTAATGCGCCACACAGTACCACCCGTATTACATCTATTACAGCTGTCAGAGAACTTTTTCAAACTATTACCCCAAAATATTTTTGTCTAACAAGAGATTCGATGCAGTAAATATTAATTAAAAATATATAATATTTACCCTCATTTGGGGTAATTTGGGGTCTCCGATCTCTGATATATCATATTGCTTGTTATAATGGAATATCGCCCATAAACATAAATTGTACAAACATCTCTATGAATGGTATTCCAAAATTTTAAATTCCAGATCTTATTCGAAACATGTTAAATGTATATGTTAATATGTCATTTTAAATTAACAAATTTGCACTTGCATTGATTGAAATTTAAACTTGTTCAATGTAAGTTGACGAACAGGTGGTATTTGAAAAAAGTAACTACAAATCTTTGAGGAAAGATAAAAAATTATTGTGCTGATATTTTGATATTGAACAAACATATATTCATATCAACTAATGAATAAATAAATAAATTAAAATTTTGTGATAAAATAATTATTTCGAAATTATTCAAAGAAATGAATAAATGATAAAATAATTGATGTGATTATTAAGAATACATGTAGATTTATCTTGATTTATATGAAAAATTTATAAGTCTCGAGAAGAAATCCAATAGTTAGTGGACGAAGAATGTTCCACTTTAATACTAATATTATGTTAAATATTCACTCGCCCTAAATATAAAATATATATTTTAAATCATTAAACTGAATCTCAAAAACTGAATATCGTATGAAAAGTGCGTGAAGTTTTTTAGATAAAAAATATATAATCGAATTTTAGTTTTGAAAATCAATAGAATAAAGTGCATGCGACCAAATCATTTGATTGATACCAGAAAGATTATTATACTATTACACAATATTCGGATAAGGTGACCATAGGTCCCGGATTTGCACCTTGTGTCCCGGGTTATTTTAAAAGCATGATTTGTACCGGATTTAGATCATTTGACCCGGATTGCCCCGGTTTTTTTTTAAAATTAATAGATGTATTAACAAAAATTATGAAAACAAACGAACAAGTGCTATTTTTTTCTTATATAATAAATATTTATGAATAAAATTGAATATAATATTATACAAGGGTCAAAAGTGCGAAAAACAGATAACAGAAACAACAAGAGATCCACGTAGGATATAATATCATAGATGAAAAAGTATGACGTAATCAATTAATAAAGCTCTTACTAAAAGTCCGCAATTATTATAAAAAAATGATATAAAAAAACTTATTTTATACCCACTGTCCTGGATTAGCATAACGAAAAATTGGCGTCCCGGTTTTGACTTAGAAAAATATGGTCACCTTACTACAGATGAATTTCCGATCAGCATGATATTAAACACTTTCATGAACTTTACGGTAGAATTTTATAATCCATATATAAGAAAAACTTTCGACATTTGTCCAGCTGCTATCAACACGTGCTTGCTTGTTGGAGGAGTGCAAATTTAATGCTTTCCTGCCTGTAGAACAAAAAACATGACTCCCGGTTCCTGCGAGTTACGAACGTTTAAAGAATTCACAATTCACCACCACCACCAGGCCGTTAGCCGGTCTAGACGAACGCCGTTGAATTAAGGGACAATGGTCGATACAGGGTGTGTTCGGATAGAAAAAGTTACAGTATAAAATCTAGGATGAAGGCTTTCAAAACCTCTACCAAAAATTGCCTAAAAGTTTTTGACAAGGCGTTCAGTGCTAAAGAAATTTAAGACCATTATAGGACCTGCAGGACCTGCTCAGATATAGGAGTTTGGTATACATTATTTTTATAAAAGAATTTAATGTGTTCACAGTAATTTAATTACTTAATTCAATAATAATATTGTTGTAATAAAAGTTCTTGACAAGACGTTCAGTGCTAAAGAAATTTAAGACCTTTATAGGACCTGCAGGACCTGCTCAGATATACGAGTATGGTATACATTATTTTTATAACAGAACTTAATGTGTTCGCAGTAATTGAATTACTTAATTCATTAATAATATTGGAATTCGAATTAAAATTTTAATAAATTAAAAAAATATTAACAATATAATTAATTTGAAATAATTAGATTTAGAAGCATTATAATATAAAGTTAACAACTCAAACCAGTATTTGTTTTATAAATAATTGGGTAGTCCTTAATACGAATATTTTTGTTTTTTTTTGTTCTCAGGGGCTCAAATGCTTCCAAAATAATAAAAAAAAGTCGCTGAAAGTTTTAGCTCTTAATATAAACTTTAAGATAATATGCACACCAACCA
Organism: Ctenocephalides felis; assembly: GCF_003426905.1. Lineage (NCBI taxonomy): Eukaryota > Metazoa > Arthropoda > Insecta > Siphonaptera > Pulicidae > Ctenocephalides > Ctenocephalides felis. Next base: position 20,848,270 of record NW_020537758.1, on the reverse strand, counting down.
GAGTTTCTTACGGAAATAACATGGGTACAATTTCATTTGCTTTTAAGGATTTTATAGCGACAAGTGATTCAAAATTTTAAAAATTCTATTGGATTTGCTTATTTTGATCATAAATTTAAAAAAATTAAACATTAATTTGATATATTTTATAAAATAAGTATATACTTAGAAAAAAGTACTTTTGGAGCGCGGACTATCTTGATGTTAATATTAGAAGCTAAAACTTTCATTTGTTTATGAATTCGGAAGCATTTGACTCGCTGGGAGTAAAGAAATTCGAAAATATCCTTATTAAGGATATCCTAATATAGGTAATATACACAAGAAATTAAAAATCTAATACGTTTCAAAATCTAATAATAAAATGTACTAACATAAAAATCTTTGAGTTTCGTTATTAGATCCTGGGGAGATTCCAAAATGTCCTCATAATCCCCGCAGTGTCAAAAAATTATGCAGCTTTTGGTAGCTTCTATACGTTTCCAGTGATTTTTTAACTACATGGATGTTTATCGATTGCCAAGATCTTTTTTATAAATCTTGATTGTATAATTGACAATGCAACAGTGTACAATTTGCAAATTTGTATTAGAACTTTAGCAAAAATGAACAGGTTCAAAGATATATCTCTCGGGTTTAAAAAGTTTTAAGAACTAATCAGAATTATCAGAACAAAACCAAAATTCACACAAAAAAGATAAATCGTTTAAATAATTTTGGTAACGCGTTGGCAATCTTATCAAAGATTCAGCTGAGAGGAAGCAACTGCTCGGAGGTCGAAATTCGTAGAATGATATCTAATCTGAATAAATAGCAATAAAAAAGCTGTGTTGACACTTTGGTTTGACTTGTTTGAATTAAAACAAAGAAACTCGTTTATTTGATTAACAAGAATCGAAATATAATCGTTCGTGAAAAGTAACAAATTTCATTATTTGAATAAATAGAGTGCTAAACCGTTATATGACTTCAATAGAAGTAACTTTAACCGGCGAATTCTGCCGTGAAATGGACCAATGTTATAACAGGACTATATTACGCATATAAAATGGTACTAAAAACTGTCGAATAAATTCATAATTCAAAATGCAAAATTCCTTCAAAGAATCCATTCACCTGTAGTCCAAACTGTATCCTTTAATATCTTATTCCCATATAAATCAAAATCGCATAATTTCATGAGCAATTGTAGAATGCTGTCATAATTTAACGAGTTGCAAATTGACCTGCGACCTTAGTTACAAAGTGATCATTGCGTTAGGTCATGAACCCATTTCGCATCTTCATTCTAACTCGTAAATAACAAAATAGATCTGACATGTGCGTGAAACCGAATCGTTAAGCGTCTTCATTACTTATTCCCTGAAGGAAAATAAAGATCGTATTTTACTACTTTAACTTCTGGGTCTGAACGAAAAAGAGGATTAATCAGCAACAGCTTGTTCGACCTTAGGGATATGAGGTACAATCTATGGGTTAGCCTGCGGTAATTTTGCAGTAAATATACACTAAAAGTAATCAATTTCCAATATATTTTTTAGAAACTACTAGAGAACGAAATAAGTCTAATTCTTTCAAAAACCTTACAAAAACTTACCAAGTACATGAATAGTGCACCTAATGCATAACAGTTCCCAATTGAAAATTGCATGCATCATCATGATGCAAACTAATTTAATTCATCCAAAAAACAATACGAACCTATGATATAATTCTGGCCAAGCAATATGGAAATTCTCAGAAACAAACAAAACAACATATAAATTTGAAAATTATTCAGCATTATTTACATAAGCGCCTTTCAGGAGAATGACAATGGAAAAGATCTGCGAGAAGAAATAAACAGGCATCGTTGTGCATGTGCAAGAACACAGGATCAGCCTTGTGACAGATTGTAACGAAAATAAAGCCGACTTCTAAAAAAATCCAACGAGGTTGAAATTGTCACAGATGTACTGCAGTTTTATATATAAATAAGGCTGTCGTGTATTTATTTAAGTTGCTGTATTACGTATTCGAGATACTTTGTTGAGGTAAAATGCATATCAAAGTTTTTAGCTAAATTATGTACTAAGCAATTAAGGGAATGACTCGTTATAGTAATTTTTATCTGCATATTATTAGAGTTTCCGAATACAATCACATTGCCGCCTTCATTTTTTGCATTTTTGCATTTTTTTATTATAAGCTAACAAAGACTAAAGCCAATAATAACATCAATTCAAACAAATATTAGAGAAGCTTGATAAGTACTAGTACGCTATTCCTAATTTTACCAATAATACATATTACTTGCAGTTGCATTAATCAATATATCAAACCAAGTATAATGAATAATATATAACAAATAAAGTATGCAAAGCTTCGTCAATATCAATTATTGAGTGTACTCCTACTGATCTTTACTAAATGAAGATTTTTAAGATTTTTATACTAAGATTCTGGAGAATCTTATTGTAAAAAAGCTCGATTTGTGTTTTGAACTATTTGTTAACCCTTATTGGTCAATTAATAAATTGTCTTCTCGTCAGATACAAAATTCACTAAATTTCTATAATAATGAATTTAAACAAATAAGTTCATTTAAAGATCCTGCAAATCTATTCTAATAATTATTAGTCCACAGTAAAAGTGTTGATTAATGAATAATTAGCATCTACCAGAAGTCAAACATGTTGCATGCTGATAGACACAAATGCATTCTGAAAATAGATTGTTTCTACTATTAAATATACCATGAGTCTAATTATACAGTTCACAATTATGATGTTAGTTCAGATCTCATGTGTTTAATTAAAATTTCGAACACATAAATAAGAAAACAAATTTTCATATTATTGCTGCGAAGAAGAAGAGATACCAATTTATTAGCCTTATCTTATTAATTAATTTCCAAGTGGTATTGATCAATTATTATTATAAAATGATTTATCGAAAATCAATTTATATTCATAATTAAATGACTTCAAAATACAATATATTAAATCGAAGAAGAATGTAACTGGCGTATGTAATTACATTTATTCATTATAACCATAATTACTGTAACGACACTTTATTAATTACAAGTATTTCGGATTAATGCAATTGACATAATTGACAATAATTATTATTAGACATTCGATTTAAGTGTTATAGGCTATTTTACAGGAAAATTGGCCCATGTATTTTAATGAAAAGTCAGTTAATTTATAGAGTAAATTTATAGTCTGTATCAAGTTATACCTTTGTATTATACTTTCAACCTAATCAATTTCTCAATATAATTACAATCATCATGGTTAATTGTATAAATAATTACAGACGTCAAGGATACCTTTTCAGAATAATTACGATTTAATTAACTTTAATTAAGTTATATCGATTCTGGGAACGAACATTCGATATGATTAACTTTACAAAAGACATCTGATTGCTTATTGTTAATAAATGTGTCAAACCAATAAATATTAGAAATTGATTTGCTGGTATCAGAAACAAGGACAAGGACAGTTTGCAGAAATCAGAAACCAGGGAAACAAAAATATCTAAATTTGCCCATCAAAATAAATAAGAGACTTCAAAATTATAGGGCAACCATGTTGTGTAAACAATGCAAAATTAATTATTATAAATTTTTAACTAATTACGTTCAATAGCTAGTTGGACAATTGTAATTCTATACAATTTTAGCAGTATGTACATGATTAACCAATAAATATTAGAAATTGATTTGCAGGTAGCAGAAACAAGAGAACATAAAAAATCTAAATTTGTCCCATCAAAATAAATAGGAGAACTCAAAATATCTGTGGCAACCATGTTGTGTGAACAATAAAATATAATTATTATAAATTTTTAACTATTAATTTCAATAGCTAGTTGGACAATTATAATTACGTACAATTTCAGCAGCATGTACATGATTATCATAGTCATTTCTATAAGTATGTGTGCAAACTTCAATCGCAGTTCACAGAGAAACTGACTCCGCACTTTATATTAACTTGAACGTCAGCTGCTTAGCATTGTATAAGCTTACAAATTATACATTATATGCAAGCCGCATTAAACACTTCCAGCATTTGAAGTAGAATTTGAGAGAAGGCTCATCTGTTCATATAGCTATTGTGCAGATTGAGATTTAGAGAATTTACGATTTAAAGAGCAATTTTCTTAAGTGTGAAACTACCCAAAAAAATCAGCAATAAAATATATCTTATTATTTGCTAAACAATGATAAATCTGGTGTCTCAAAGACATAGAAATTGCGTCTGGAAGTCAACTTATTAAACAATTCTTCAAGTTGCGAATAACAATTTATCTGCATAAGGGTTTACTTACAGCAATCACTCATCATCAACTACTGAAATTGATAAATTCATCTCCGATTGAAAATTGAAATCGAGTTGGCGTTGCATCGTGACATCGTGATTGAATGACATGTTATTTATATTGGCGATTGAGATCAGTCATTCGGGTCGATGAATTCTAGAGTGAGGTCAAAGCCAGTTCGAATCATCTTTAGACAGTTGCTTGCGTTATTCTTATCAGACATCATCTTTCATTACTCATTATGTGATAAAGACTTTATATCCTCTTCAAGTGGAGTGATACAATTTTAAATCGAATGTAAACAACGATTTGTTATGCGATCGAAGTTCAAAGACTTCATAAATATTATGTCGATCCTATAATTCTCGTATTTATTGGATTTATTTATTGGCAGGCATTTTTATGAGCACATTGTGTTTTATTATATGTTACGCTTGTTATTGCTTTGTTTAAGACTTTTTTTGTACTAATGAAACAAATTTCGATAAATAATTGTAATATGCAATTGCATGAATTTAAGCATTTTATATAAGATATATATTTTTTATTATTTTGGGTATCGAACGTGCAAAAAAATTCAATTTCGATCCTTTTGCGATTTATATCACTCACCCTACGGGAAGAAAAAAAAACTTAACCAGTATCAACCGTTGGAGTATTTAACTAACATCTATGTTCTATCACATTCAGAAATAAATGGAATACTCTAATATGAATATAAAAACCATCTAATAAATTATTCTATTACTTAATTACTTCTGCCTATAAATAATAATTGCATTAATTAAAATTCCTAGCACTAGAATTCATTGAAAACTCAATATGAGCGTCTAATATACGCAGTCTCAACATAAGCATTATAAGTTTATTATACGGGGTATTGTACAAGCCAGTTTCAATAAACATCATTAAACGGCATCGGGAGTTGTTGCTTCTGTTCAAGAATCTACTGATTTGTTTATCGAAACACCAGCCAGACCATTTGATCACGCACAGATGTATTACTTCTGTTTGTTTGAATAGAACCTTTTTATAATTTTTCTCCAGCTAATGCCTTTGCTGGCTCCAGTAAATATTTTGATATTCAACTATGTGTTTTGAGAAGCAGATGTTTACTAGGTATGATTTATACTTGAAGCAATGATCCAATCAATCAATGATATTCTATATACTTGCATGAAATATTCTCTATAAAAGCGATCAAATTGATATACCAATAAAAATGATTGTATGCAAATGCAAATGTTTTATTAAATTATGGTTTCTCAACTAACATATAATTGTCAGATTAATGATCTGGTAAATTAAAACTAAATTTGTTCTGGTATTGAATTTACAATAAAAATGACTAACATTATGGGGCATTAGATCAAGCCGATTTGAATCAGAGATCTCGAATTAGATACACATTTCGAGCACCCTGATCTCAAGCAGTAGTGACATCAGTTTTCACTTGAAAATATAGATAGCAATATATTCACATGTCCAAATAGCCCTTGTCTGGAATTGTTGCATCAAAAAAATCGTTATTATTACGGAAATTATAATTATAAAGTTCATCACATACAGATGGGACAACTACCTACAAAACAATCTATAAAAAAAACCAAGTAGTTAATTCAAGTATATCTTCACATCCGCTCATAGAACCTTTAAGTTTTGATCGATGTTAAATAACAAAAACAATTTAAAAGTTCGAATTATAAAATACTCAAGAAATGTTTGGCTTTTGAATACATTAAGTCAGGGCATTATAATTTTTGTTACACTTTATTGCACTTTGAATAAGGATGTGCACAAAGTTAAATACCACTAAATCTTCGATTGCATGCATTTTTTAATAACTATAATAATACATGACAAATTTATATAATGAATATAACAATATGTGGTTACAGATTTTAACAAAATTTTAATTGTTAAGCTTTTATTTTTTATTGATTTGCTTATTTATGTGATATTTTGGTGACAGCTTTGCTTTATTTTGCTGACAAAGGGGGAGGGGGGTAAATAATTGTACTATATCTGCTTACGTAGTACTTGAACGATTTCTTAGTAGATTTAGTGTCATTTACCTTTCAACACATTCTTGATCAAAATACAATAAAGTTCATAACAAAAATTAATCTCGACCCACCCACGGTTCGTATACAAATTCATTAATCCATCCTTATTCATATGCATCATATAATGTTACTGAAGATGACCCATGTGTCAACTAAGACTTGCAACGATATCCGAAACTTCATAAATTTTCCTGTAACATCGAGGCTGCCGTTGTACCGATTTGGCCACTCTCGCAGTAACCAGCAAGCAACCTCCTATTCGGGCAAAGGGTATAATACCTTCATGAATATGCCGTACACAGTTATGAGATTACACCTAATAACTCCTGCATCCGATGTCGTCATATTGCACCCTGATGTATTCATACAGGACGCAGTGTATGCCCGCACGATACGTGGGTTTTAGTACTATAGCTGGCGAAAACTGTGCAGAGATTATGGAGGATTCAGAAATGTAGAAGAGACGCCTTTTTAACACCAAGGATTAGAGTTCGAGATTGGACACGAATGGAGGTTGCGAGCAGGGATTTATAAACTTTTCTGTGAGTTAAAGCTAATTGTAAAAAAGTATTGTAAAAAAGTAAAATCTGGTGCTGATTTATTTTGAACTGGATAATTAGAATTATTGTCACACAAATAATTTATTACGTAAAGAGAGTAAAATTTTTCATATATTTGGACTATACCACCTCGTTTGGGTTAGACTCAGATATTGTGGTCAAAATTACATCAAATTGTTGATATCATACTAGAGAAGAATGCATAAGATAAAACGAATTCTATCTCGATATTAAAATAAGTAACTAATGAAGAATACAGAAGACATGATCAAGGGATAATATGAAGGGGCACAACTAGTGTGAAATTTTTAAAAAATCGAATTTTCAATTTTTCCATACTTCGATAGGTATACCTTTAAAATAACATACCAAAATTTTAAATCGATATCTTAAACAGTTTTTTAGTTACAGCCATTTAAAAAGTATATATATTATATTATAGTATATAGTGTAACGATCATTTTACCTTCAAACGCGTTTTTCTCGAAACAGCATTTTCCGATTTGCTGCAGCGATTACTCAAAACAAATGATCCGATCACTACCAATTTTTTTTATATGTTCTATATATATAGTTCTCGTAAAATAAACTATCGATTGTTTGATCGGATCAAAAATTGAATTTTGGCAGTCCAAAACGACCAAAATTTTTGGGTAAAATTCGACTTTTTTAAGATTTTCATTTTATTTTTTTTCTTCTTCATCGTTTTCATTTTACAAACAATATTATCTAGTTTAAAGAGATTTTTTTTATTTCATCGACGTGAAGGCGGAATCACGCAGCAGTGCAGGGCCTTTTTTTGTCGCGCCGTTGGAGATCGACGATAACTTAAAAAATATTTAATTTTTTTTTTCAAATATTCTTAAACATGTATAAATATATTCCTAAAATCTTAAAATGATTGATAAAGTAGTATTTCTAATATAAATTCCCAAAAATCACTTTTTTAGGCGGTTACACTAGTTGTGCCCCTTAAAGCGAGACCAACAGAAATTGTTATTAGAAAAAGAAATTAGAAAAGGATTTTGAGAAAAATGTGCCATTACAGTTGAAGATTAGAACAAATATAATTGCTGAATTTGAACCTCCTGAATTTGGACCAACAGAAAAGTTAAAATGCTACATTTTTCAAGCCTCTAACTTCATTTGACAATCTAAAAATGATGTTTCCTAACTAAATTAAAGTATTTATTCTTTCTTTCATTCGTTTACAATTTACCCAAATTCAGTAAATCGTAATTATGCACTAAACTATATATTCTTAATTTATTTTATTCCTTGACGATTTTCAGCATTTTTTCACTTAAATAGTCAGTAGTTCTTATATTATCTCTACTGTTCTGTATACCCTCTATTTAAATCTCTTTCTTTCTCTTGGCAATGATAAAGTAAATAAAACAACAAACAAATTAAAAATTAAAGATAAATATTAACAACCAAATACAAAAGTTTGCATTTAACTTCCTTAGCAGTTGTGATGATTTGACTCAACTAACTATATAGGTTTTGTTGATGGCAATCCAAACGGTTGTCCTATCTCT
>NW_020537758.1:20818677-20838789 GCF_003426905.1 Ctenocephalides felis | reverse complement strand
TTCCGCACTACACTTTGGATACCCATTTCAGAATTATTGGCATATTGTAGTTTTATTGAATGTAATAATGTCTAGCACATATGTTTGTATTTTGAGCATTAGAACTTATTTTTGTAAAATATATACAAAAATTAAAAAGCTGCAACAGTTATTCAAATCAAAATGTAGATGTTATTAAAATAATGTTTTTAAGTAGTGGAAAATATAAATTTAGAAATTCAACCCCCAGCAATCGTAATAAAATCAAAGAATAATCAATTCTTTGCTCCATTTTTTATAATAAGATATCGAGTAAGACAACAGATGTTATTTTTTATTTGTCGAAAGTGTGTATGCTATGTTCTTGAAACTGTAAACATATGTTTAGCATATGTGTACAAACTAAATAACAAAAAAAAATGTAATCAAATCTTAGTTGGCTCTTCTTTATATAATTTGTATTATTAATGTTTTAAAGCTTTAGCTGAAAAGGTAGATATAAACTCTGAAATATTATTTGGTAATTAACAAATAATAAACAAATTAGTTGAGTTCATTCACTATATTATTATGAACTAGCTGTAAGTGGAATTCTGTCTTAAGGCAAATTACGGCATCGTGCTTAAGGCAAATTGCTGGAACTTCCCGTACCAAAATTATTATTTTTTTAAAAACGATTAACATTTTTAAAAAAAATTACTTTGAAAAAATAAGATTTTTGAGAAACTATAAATTGGACAAAAATTACTTTTTTTTTGAAAAAAAAAATTTAAAAAAAATTTTTTTTTATTATTCTTTTTTGAAAAAAAATTTTTTCTTTATTTTGACATATTGTGGAAGATCTGAACTTTTTTTTCAAAGCAATCGTACTGCTTTAACTGCATAGGGACAAAATATAAAGCGCGTAAGCGCCGCGTCGCTGTCTAACGCATAAGCATTGGTACGGAACCATAGGATGTTAACAAAATGTATACTTATTGTTAAATCTCTATAAAATATCTGATAATTTGATGTGCATAAGTCTAATGATCATTTTTGACCGCCAAATGGCTCATTTTTTTACTTTTGCCTCCATATCTCCGAAACCGCTAGACCTACCTTTATGAAAATTTTATCAACTCTTCATCTTGCCAATACAAGTAAAATGTTTTTTGAATTATTCAAATCGGACGCTCCGTTCTCTTAAAAACTGAGTTACCGTTTTCGGCACTTTTTGCCCCGTATCTTCGGAACGGCTAGACCTAACTTCGCCAAAAACTAATCAGCACGTCTCCTTATCAGTACGAATCGAATGTTTTTTGAATTATTCAAATCGGTTGATCCGTGTTCCCGAAATCGTCGACGAAAATTTGTATCCGCACATACATACACACATACATACACACACACACACACACACACACACACATACATCCATTTTTTCTAAGGTATGCCAAAATGTTCAGAAACCTCTGAAACGTAAAGATATATAAAAATTTTCCATTTTCGATTTTTTTGCGATTACTATAACTTACCCTACGGGAAGTTAATAATCCAAGTTATATTATAAATTATATCAATAGTGTCAGTAAACCTATTATGAAATACGAGAAGATCTTGTCAAATGGGGCAACTCTTGAGTAAATATTTCCATAGTATTACAATCCATCATCAGATAACAGTTCAATAATATCTACGGTTTGCATGCTTGATGGAATTGAAAGCAAATAGGTCGCCGAGATCAAGGGAGGAAAAGTGGAACTTAGATGACAATAAAATGATGATAATATAAAAATAATATGAAAATAGTTTTAATTTAAAAAAATTAATTTTCTGATTGATAGAATAAGAACAAATCATTACAATAGTCAAGTAAAAGTAAAATAAATACAATATATCATGAAATGATTACTTTTCATCTATAGCAGCGAGGTTAGCCCTAATTCCATTGGTGACCCCTGATTTTAGAAGCATGTGCAATGTTATATATTGTCAAAAGGACATTTCGGATATCAAGTAAATTTACATTTCTAGCAGGGCATCAAATAACGCTTATCTACCAGTCGTAAGAGAATTCGTTTACATCTCGCAGGTTTTAAAGCGATTCCACGTAACAGTATATAGCGCCTTGATAAATCTTTTTGATAAGGAAATCTAACTGCGCAGGACTTGGACGTGACTTTTCTATTTTGCTTACACTAAAATGTGGTGGTAATGTGGATTCATTCAGCAAATCTGCTAATAATAGAAGACTTAAAAAAAATCAATAAAATAGAGTACATTCATAAATTCTATTTTGCCATCTTAAAAACAGTTTTTTATATCAGTTCCAGCAAATATAAATTTTATGCCAAATTTTGTATACGTCATTCTATATTATATTATTAACAATTTATTGAATATCAATTTTCTAGCAAATAAAGCTTTTGTACCAAATTTTATATAATTTGTTAGGCGGTGCAAGTTGATTTTGACCTGTAAGCAGTACCTGAAATCAATTGATAAAATAAATGATTGGTTGGTCAATGATATAAAACAATATATAATAAAAAACATGTGAATAAGGTAATGAATAAAATAAAAAAGTAATAACGACCTATAAATAAATCTACGAATTAAAATGTATGAAAATAAATATTGTAATGACGTCCATTTGTATTGACGTCAATTTCAAATATATATTTTCAAATCTTCGCAGAAAAGTATACGACTATATCGATACATTGTATTTTATATCCAATTGTTTTCTGAACAATTAATAACAACATTGCTTAAGTTATATTATTTTTCTCAATGTGGGATTATTTAATTGTTTCCAAGAAAATTTTAAAACTTAGACAATCAATAGATGAGATTCAATTAGAGACTCTGGTGCATAAGGCACAATTCTGCACAACTGCACATTCTGCACGTGTTAATCACCTGGTTAATATAAAATCAATAAATGTTTTTTTATTACTCTACTTTTAAATAATGTTTAAATTATATAATATCTCAAACATCCAGCGTGCTCCGAATAATCCTTAATAAAATCGCAAATTTAACTGTAACTGAGAACCAAAAATTCAGAATGAAAGAAAGCCCACAATTAGTACTATTTTAACTATTGCCAATTTATAAAAGGTTAAAAAGATTATTCGAGTTAAAATAATTTAAAAAAACTAAAATTAATTTACGGTCTACTTCCATCTCAAGTGAGCTGGAGAGCTTCTTTCGCCATTAAGCTAGTCATCTATTCATCTTATGAAATATTCTTTTAAAATTAGTAATTCGAGCACCAGTAGTCACAATTTTAGTGTAAAATCCTAAATGGCAATTGATCTGGTCAAAATCAAATCGTATGCCTAAATGCATCCGGATCAACAGTGGCATATGTGTTCCTATCCAAAACAATGAAGTCATTAGGCGTTCATTTCGTGGCTAATGAACATGCCTTGCATATATCTTTCATCGCACAAAGTATACACATTAAACAGGACTGGCTGCCTTTCCGTTGGATTTATTGCGTTTTATGGGAGGGAAGAAATTGCTTTATTTTTGGATGACAGTCTCGTGAATTGCACGAAACGGGCCATTGTTTGTTCCTACTTGACCATGACTCATTGGGATGGCTCGTCGTTTTGTATCGGAAAAAATATACAAAAGAGATTCGATGAGTGATTTGAACTTAGACCTCGCGGTAAATTATTATATATTCATTAGTGCCGAATAAATTTAAATGCAAGACGGAGAATGGATTGGATCCGCTGGAGTCTTCCTCAAACCAAAAATCATCATCGAGTTGCGCACAGCTTAACCTGTTGTGTAGTAGTAATCATGCAATAGAAAGCATAATTTCTAAAATATTCATTGGATGTCTTACATTAAATTTTAAATAGACAACTCCATACAATCCACCCTGTGTTTGATGGTAATTTAAATGACCCTCAAAAAAACAATAGTTGCACACTTCTTTGTCAAGTCAATAGAAAATCTTTTAAGGTCATTTTAAAATTGCATATTTTCCAATTTATGATCTTAGTTTGCGACCACTATCAAAATGTGAACAGGACAGAATCAATGAGTAGAACAATTTCATATAAATCGGACCATTTTACGTTCACTTGATTTTCCTCTCTTATTGAATTCATTCGATAATTGCAATTTATAAACCATAATTTAAATTTATATTGCACAATTATACCGTTTCTCTAATTGTAAATGATAGCTATTATAGCAAATTTCCATCAAATATGTTGTAAATAATTGGTCGATAGATAGGATGACTATGTCAATAAATAATATATTAAATTAAAGCGGAAAATTAACTACATAGACGATTTCAGCAGTTCTAGGTGTTTTCACAGTATATTTATTCTAAAAATTGAATTTATTATAAATTCAAATGACGAATTATATCTAAGTAATAGGGTCGACTTTTTCTTACAGTTCCTAATTGATCCATAAAGTACTTTCAATTAGGTTCTAGGAAGTTATTTGTTCCATTCTGATTTTTATTAAATTTTAATTTAATTGCTTTGCATTTTTTTTTCTAAATTTTAATAGTGATCATAAAGCTTAATATATTTACCAAACATGCATAAGTTTTAATAGCACATATAAAATCTTTTATCATAAATTTCTATTTACTTAAAATTCTTCAGACTATAAATCATGTTCAAATTGCAAATAACAACAGATTGCATTTTATTAATATTTAAATCTCTTCTCAATATTTTATCTTCTACAAAAAATCTTATTTCAATTCCAAATATTATTCTACTAAACGTCATCACATAACTTGAACTGATTTAATTTACGAGTTAAGGAAAATATGTCCTTATTATTACTCGTTTTTGAATAATATTTTTTGCATATAGAAATTAATGGCGAATAAATCAACTAATAAATTCGGATAAAAATCGCCGCTGAACAGATTGTGCATAAATCAAAGTTCACGATTTTAATGCTCTCGGAAATTCAAAGTCTTTGAAGTCGAAATTAAATTACATGTGCTTTTTTAAGAAGGAACTGAATGATAAATTTGAATAAGTGAAAACTGGTGAATGAAAATACAGACAGTGACACTTTGATTCTCTAATGTAAATTTATTCTTCTATAATGACTAAAGTAAAAGATATTTTTGCGGAAAAATATATATAACCCACAACATAATAAAAAAGGAATAAACTGAGATTAGGCTTTCAAGAAAGAAATATTTGGAATAATATAAAATATGAAAAAAATTAGGTTTAAATAAATAAATAACGTCACTCAAAATATAATACAATGGATACAATATTTTAATGAAAAAAAGAAAAATTGGAAAATATTGCAGAAAATCAAGCTTATTTATATTATGAGCTTATTGCACGATGAAATTTAAGATTAATTAAGTTTAAAGTATTATAAATTGTATTGTTATGAAAAATAATGTTGATTAATGGCTTTAGTCAGAAGTACATCAAATTTTGTGAGGAAATATGTAAAAATAGTTATCTAATACGAAGGATTCCGCCTTCGAGCCTAATAATGAACTAATAATGCTAACTAACTAACTAATAATACTAATATAAATAATATGTTATAAATACTTAAAGAAATAAAAATTGTAGTAGAGAAAGTCGTGATCATTATATTTTAACCATATAATCAAATAAATTACAAGAAGAAAATTCCATAAAAAAGAATATATAAAGATTACCATAAGTCGCATGATTGTTCCATTAGTTAGTATTACGAACATTAATAACGAATTATGATGGGACTAAAGATTGAAATCTTGCTACTAAAATAAATCACCCTTCATAGTTAGAATTATTAGAAGTAGGAATCATTAGTAATTAATAAATAATAAGATATGGAATTTATATTAAACATCTCTTTATATAAAAGAGTATGGTAATAATTGCAAAAACATCATGAAAAGTAAATAATAAATAGATAATAGTTAATAGATTATTGCTGAAAGTAATTCATTTATTCCAATATGCTTATTAGTAATGCAATCATTGCTTAGTAATGTATTTATTGTAAATTTCTGTCAACACATGCCTATGTCTTTGACTAATGGATTTCCATTAGAAGAATTGTACTAGCAGAAGTTATTTGTGGGAGAATTTTTACCCATTATATACGTCTGTGGATTTGAAAAGACATTCATCATTGCCTTCGCCTGGGCTATTTATACATACGAAAACTGTCGCTTGCATTTTGGTTTTGTTTGTTTGAAAAATAGTCTATATGCTAATCAGAGAGTCCTTTTTTGATAAATAATGTTTTTATTTAGTTATTTAATATTTAATTTTAATATTATCACAATAGTACAATTTTAAAACAAAGACTAAAGATAAGTCTTTAGAATGTTTTTCTGTAATGAAGTAACAAATTAACGTTGATAATAAATTAATAACTTTCTTATTGAGTCAAATATTTATTTAAAAAAAGTATTAAATTAGTATAAGTTTTAAATGTTGTAGCAACGTCATGAATAAAATAAAAAAATAAATATAGTTTGACAAAAGAAGAAATACGTTATTAGTTACACAGAGAAGCTTTTTTTGAACTAAATATAAAGCATTATTTACCATGACGTATTACTTTATCTTTATCATAAATTAAAGTTGTCCTTGATCTTTTTGTATTTGTTATAAAATTTAGATTCAATAAAATTCAATCAAAAAATCAATTTCAATAAATCATAATTAAAAAAGTAAATCAAAATAAAAAAATATCTTTATGATTCAATAAAGCAAAAATTATTGTATTTATATATAAATTTATAAATGTTTCAATAATTTAGTTTGAACACGTTACCATATACCACTATTTTATAATTTATTTGTGACACATTTTAATTTACTGTTAGAAACGTTGTCTTCATAAAAGCATTCCAATTAGCAATTCGTGAAATGTAGAAGTTCGTGCAAGGAATTTGCAAATCGATACTAGGTAATTTACTATGTTACTAATTTAAAATAATGGGAAAATAAATAATAATAAAATAATCAGTTACTATCGATATGAAATTGTAAATTAAATTATTTAAATTTTTAAACGTACCTACTAAAATTTATAACTGATAATCAAAAGCAAAAACATCGTATTTAGTCAAAAAAATAATATAGTAGAGTGAAAAAAAATCGAATTGATTATAAATAGTCTTTGTAATTATATTATGTAACCATATCATTATTAATAATCATTAATATGTAATAGCAGTATTTTTTATTTTAAATTTGTTGAAAATATATTTCTATATTAAATTAGTCATTTAAATAGCCATACGGAAGTAATTAAGTATAGTATTTGAAAATTTATAATTGAAATGTTGGTCGACAATTTCTCTATAATTACTCTAATCTTATCATTTATTTTTCTGCTAGAAGAAAAACCCATTTAACACATTAACGACCTTACTTTATGCCAAATTCAACCGTCCCAAGTTCGACTATTATTTAACTAATCTAAATATATAGGAAATGATGATATGTCGATTTTCATTAAAAAAAATAGTTCAGCTTATTAAATGTTATCACATATAAAAAAAAATTCAGATGTTCCTACAATTCGTCATACAAGTGCATTGCTCTGAAGAAATTTATGTCAAGTTTATTGCCTCTGTGCTAGGATCGTTAAAAGCTGAAGTGAAAAAAATGCTACAGCATGATATGATGATCGTAAATTTAATGCCTTTAGTTGGAATTATTGTCATTAAATTTATTTGTATTTCTATAAATATATATTTAAAGTGATATAAAAATTTAATTGACAATCGCATGCAGGCACTTGAGAATAATCGAGAATAAAATTTTAATAATTTGAACTGCCGCGTGCACAAGTAAGAATAGAAAATTAAATTTAACAATGTTATCAAAACGTAGGTTTGATTACAGTTCTTGTTCTCGTTTTGGGATAGATAAGTGTTGCGGTATCTATCTAAATATAGATTTGAACAATTTTTTTGATTACAAATGTACTAATGTTATGAAGGCCCTTATCACTATTAGATTGTGTTCGTTAAATCGTTTTAACTACACGATGCATGTGGTTTTATTGCATTCAAGTTCAACCGCATGCGTTAATAAAATGCTTGCTATATCTAGTCAAAAAATATTAAACTACATAAATGATAAAAGCACAATAATTATATGTTTCATACTCTTTAAGCAATTACTTGTAGGGAAAACTGGATTTATAGCCAGTTTTATAGAGAAAAGTAATTGCAATATTAATTTGAACATTTTTACGTGGAAATACTAAAATACTGTCCTTAAATACAATAGATTAATCATAAAATCAAATCAGACAAAAATACTATAAATAATGTCACAACCGTACCTACAAAATTTGGCACAAGGACTAATTGCTAGTAATTTTTAGTAAGTGATCTATTGTATACAAGTAACAGTTATGATTAAAATAAATCGAATATGAAAACTTACTTTTGACATTTTGAAAGCGATGCGGTCTACAAACCATATTAATCTAGAGTTCAATGCAATAATGGAAACTTGTTCGATCAAACATACTTCATCCTTCTCCCATTGGACTCTATCTCAAAACCGGTATAGGCATGACGACTGTCACTACTGTATTCAAGCACAACCGTACCCAATTATCTATATATCTATTATATCCAAATAAAAAAACTAATAATCTATTATATCCAAACAACATAAGAACTCCTCCATTCCCTGATTTCGATTAAATAAACTCGAAACAAAATCTGAAATCCCGAGACTCTATTAGCTAGTAATTAAAATTCGGCATTAAGAGGTTTCAATTATAAATAACTTTGTCCATTTATAAAGGATTAGTTTGC
This sequence comes from Ctenocephalides felis, assembly GCF_003426905.1. Taxonomy (NCBI): domain Eukaryota; kingdom Metazoa; phylum Arthropoda; class Insecta; order Siphonaptera; family Pulicidae; genus Ctenocephalides; species Ctenocephalides felis. Next base: position 20,830,028 of record NW_020537758.1, on the reverse strand, counting down.
AAAATTTCCTAGCAGAGGTCTATGCGAAATGCAGCAGAGCAGAAAATGAATATCTGGCTACTTGTTCCTGCAACTGGGTATTCTATTTGGACTATAAGGCTGAGAGGATGTGACTTAAATATCACATATTGTCGATGTTTGTAGTTTCCACTTTGATTAGCTAAGTCGACCAGATTAATTAATTATATAGTTGTCGTGGAAGTTTATTGATTATTCGTGGACATACAAATTTATAGGCTTTGATGTTGTTGATACTTTGAAGATGTTCCAAGTGATACCTACTTTTTTTCGTATCTTAACGCATGGTTAAATGCATGTCACGTTTGCTCATGTACTTGATTAATTTGTCGTTTTTTATTATATAAGAATGATTATAATTGTAAATAGATTTAAGTATTATGAGCAGAGATATACTTCGTAATGTTATGCAATGTATTACAAAAGTTTCCTGCAGAACTGTATTTGATGAAATATTGATCATAGATTAATACTAAATTTGATCTTAATCGCTCAAGAAATAAAATGGTCAAAATATTATTATTGGGACTATTCTCTTATAACTATCTAATCTTAATATTTGTTTAAGGAAAGATCAGATAACTTTTCCAATGTTCGAAACCATATTATTGGGTTGGCGATACTTGAGTTTCCAAAAGTTTAATGCTATTTTAGTAATATTTTATATGCAGAACGCACCTTGAACATCAGCAGTAGCAGATTGATACAAAAATTGGATATAAATTAGAAAACAAATTGTTTTGGTGCAGAAAGTATGATTGATATTAGGTATACAGAAATCTGATTACTACTTAAATATTTCTACTAATTGCAGTACAATTTCTACTTAGATGACCTGTTGTAATGGAAATTAAACATGCAAAGGAATATTGAGTGACAACAATATAAAACCTTCATTAACTGTGTACTTTATTTTAGCAATCAAAAATATATATGGATATACTCATGAGATAAAATGCCAGTATTTAACATAAATATTTCCCAGAAAAATTCCAATGGCAATTTTTATTGAATTCAATTTTCTGTAGCCGTTTAAGAAGTGTCTCCTATTGTCGCACATGAGTTTGTGAATAGTTTGATTTGTAAAAATTTTTATTAGTAATATTAATATTATTATTATTTAGTAATATTATTAGTCTCTGAATAATTGCTCCTCATTTGTATATATATAATTCAATTTTACGTACAGGACCTAACAAAAAGTTGGCCATCTAAAATTGACAGAAGATAGATAGGTTTACTCTTATCAAGTTGATTGAAAACAGTTTGTTGTAAAGGATCTGATATTGTTTCATAAATCCAATTCCTTTTATCGAATATTCGACCATAGAAGGTTTTCACTTCAGTATTGCATACTCGAGAAAATAATACGAAAGCGTCAGTTTTCCGACCAACATAATTTCCGTTCTGTTTCATGAAGGGACATTGCTCGCATGGCCGTTTGTTCGAACGCGTTGATTAAATTTATAAATTCGCTCAAACTATATTCCACTGTCACAATACAGTTACAATGCACTTTATTGTCGACATTACTTTATTTATTATATGAATATGGTTTTGAATAGATGATGCCATTTAAACATTGCTACAAACTTTTTAATTAAGTTCCATTGAACACTTGATTAGGTTTTTGCTAATGGGTATTGCAATCTAGGAAGCATGTCAATGATATAAGCGTGATATTAATCATAACTGACAATCATAGATTGTTATAGTCATAAAGTATATCTACATTAATTATACATATTTATAAAAAAAATTACTATATAGGTGACGGTCGTGATAACAGCTAAATTATACTGATTTTATATAGGGTCCAAACGGAAAGAGATGAAGTATGTTTGTTAGAACAAGTTTCAATTTTTGCAATAAGTCAGCGCTCTAAATTAACACAATCTATAGACTGCATTGCTTTAAAAGAGCCAAAAGTGGATTTGTTTGTTCAATTTCTTTTAATAATAACTGTTACTTGTATATGCAGATAGATTACTTGGTTTTTTATTCTGCTGTGAGTTGAAAATTAGTAGTTAATTGCCAGTAATTAGTTCTGTTTTATGGGTCATGTATCTGACATGTATTTCTTATTTTTTGAGTGAAATTTGAACAGAAAAAAAATCTAACTCAACTAAGACAAAATACAAAAGAGAAAAGGAAAATTTTATACAAGAACAAAATGTTTCACAAAGACTTCTTGTTTAAAAAGTTATGTTTTATTATATATTGTTATATTATATTTATAAGCTTTGTTTAAATATTTAAATGTTTAAATAAACGTCGTTATAAACTATTTTAGTGTTTATAGCTATTGTTTTAACGTATATTTATGGCTGTCAAAACCGTCCTGGGAGGTGTACATTCACTTTTTTCTTATATAATCTGATTTTATAACTAATCTGTCGTATTTAAGAATAGTATTCTAGTATTTCACAAATTTCAGACAAATGTTCAAATTGCCATTTAATTTACTTTTCTCTCACCAAACTGGTGAATAAACTAAATTATTGCTGATCAAAAAAAGTGGCACAACCGCACAAAGTCTCCTTTTCTATTATCCTCTTTAATATTTTTTCTTCATATGTTATTACTTACATTTATTCAGTTAAATCTAAGCTTTTGCCTTGTATTACTTTTAATATTTTATCACATATTTTCAAAACAAAAATTTTTAAATTGCTAGATGTACTTTATCTATTTCCGTATGAGAAAAATAGAAATAAATCACTACAAGTTATACATTCTCTTTAGTATTTATAGTGAAATAAATCTCAGTCTAATATCTTAAATTTAAGTGCATATTGCACGTCTCATTCTTCTTTTATTCTACGTTTTATTACGTGAATGCACCGAGATTTTCTATAACAAAACGATGTCTGTCAAGGGAGAAACGTTCAACGGATAGTAAGTGAAACGTCTTATACATAAGAGGATTAGAGCTATACGCATTACAGTTCCTTTGCCGGGGACTCTTCTTCCGTGGAAGTCTAAAAAACCACAAAGACAAAATGCCTTCATTAAATGGGTTGAAACACGACTTATATGTATTTATTTTTACCTCCATTCCATTTAAAGTCCGATGTCTTTAAACGACTCGAATAAAGCACCACTAATGCTTTTTTATTGAATAACGGAGGTGATTTGAGAAATAAAAGATTTATTGTGGGATAGTTGATATTGAATTAAATTATTTTGTTATATTATAAGTATCATAATAATTTTTTGTAAATAGTAAACTAATATCATTAAGTAACGGGTGGTCCAGGGTGGTCAATCTAGTGATCCTAGTTATCTAATGATCTTACGGTTTAGATATTTCTGTAAAGAAAACATATAAAGTTTTATAAATCGTTCGAAAGGTCTCAAAATTCTTAGTTTTTTTCACTTATATCGCAACTTCAAATTCCACACGGTGTGGCCTACAGGCAAGTTGCTATCAATAAATTCCAATTTTTAATGCGCCACACAGTACCACCCGTATTACATCTATTACAGCTGTCAGAGAACTTTTTCAAACTATTACCCCAAAATATTTTTGTCTAACAAGAGATTCGATGCAGTAAATATTAATTAAAAATATATAATATTTACCCTCATTTGGGGTAATTTGGGGTCTCCGATCTCTGATATATCATATTGCTTGTTATAATGGAATATCGCCCATAAACATAAATTGTACAAACATCTCTATGAATGGTATTCCAAAATTTTAAATTCCAGATCTTATTCGAAACATGTTAAATGTATATGTTAATATGTCATTTTAAATTAACAAATTTGCACTTGCATTGATTGAAATTTAAACTTGTTCAATGTAAGTTGACGAACAGGTGGTATTTGAAAAAAGTAACTACAAATCTTTGAGGAAAGATAAAAAATTATTGTGCTGATATTTTGATATTGAACAAACATATATTCATATCAACTAATGAATAAATAAATAAATTAAAAATTTTGTAATAAAATAATTATTTCGAAATTATTCAAAGAAATGAATAAATGATAAAATAATTGATGTGATTATTAAGAATACATGTAGATTTATCTTGATTTATATGAAAAATTTATAAGTCTCGAGAAGAAATCCAATAGTTAGTGGACGAAGAATGTTCCACTTTAATACTAATATTATGTTAAATATTCACTCGCCCTAAATATAAAATATATATTTTAAATCATTAAACTGAATCTCAAAAACTGAATATCGTATGAAAAGTGCGTGAAGTTTTTTAGATAAAAAATATATAATCGAATTTTAGTTTTGAAAATCAATAGAATAAAGTGCATGCGACCAAATCATTTGATTGATACCAGAAAGATTATTATACTATTACACAATATTCGGATAAGGTGACCATAGGTCCCGGATTTGCACCTTGTGTCCCGGGTTATTTTAAAAGCATGATTTGTACCGGATTTAGATCATTTGACCCGGATTGCCCCGGTTTTTTTTTAAAATTAATAGATGTATTAACAAAAATTATGAAAACAAACGAACAAGTGCTATTTTTTTCTTATATAATAAATATTTATGAATAAAATTGAATATAATATTATACAAGGGTCAAAAGTGCGAAAAACAGATAACAGAAACAACAATAGATCCACGTAGGATATAATATCATAGATGAAAAAGTATGACGTAATCAATTAATAAAGCTCTTACTAAAAGTCCGCAATTATTATAAAAAAATGATATAAAAAAACTTATTTTATACCCACTGTCCTGGATTAGCATAACGAAAAATTGCCATCCTGGTTTTGACTTAGAAAAATATGGTCATCTTACTACAGATGAATTTCCGATCAGCATGATATTAAACACTTTCATAAACTTTACGGTAGAATTTTATAATCCATATATAAGAAAAACTTTCGACATTTGTCCAGCTGCTATCAACACGTGCTTGCTTGTTGGAGGAGTGCAAATTTAATGCTTTCCATCCTGTAGAACAAAAAACATCACTCCCGGTTCCTGCGAGTTACGAACGTTTAAAGAATTCACAATTCACCACCACCACCAGGCCGTTAGCCGGTCTAGACGAACGCCGTTGAATTAAGGGACAATGGTCGATACAGGGTGTGTTCGGATAGAAAAAGTTACAGTATAAAATCTAGGATGAAGGCTTTCAAAACCTCTACCAGAAATTGCCTAAAAGTTTTTGACAAGACGTTCAGTGCTAAAGAAATTTAAGACCTTTATAGGACCTGCAGGACCTGCTTAGAGCAGATATACGAGTATGGTATGCATTATTTTTATAACAGAATTCAATGTTATTCACAGTAATTTATTTACTTAATTCATTAATAATATTGTTGTAATAAAAGTTCTTAACAAGACGTTCAGTGCTAAAGAAATTTAAGACCTTTATAGGACCTGGAGGACCTGCTCAGATATACAAGTATGGTATACATTATTTTTATAACAGAATTTAATGTGTTCACAGTAATTTAATTAATTCATTCATTAATGATATTGTTGTAATAAAAGTTCTTGACAAGACGTTCAGTGCTAAAGAAATTTAAGACCTTTATAGGACCTGCAGGACCTGCTCAGATATACGAGTATGATATACATTATTTTTATAGAATTTAATGTGTTCACACTAATTTAATTACTTAATTCTTTAATATAATTTAAATTTGAATTGAAATTTTATAAATTAAAAAAAATATTAACAATATAATTAATTTGAAATAATTATATTTAAAAGCATTATAATATAAAGTTAACAACTCAAACCAGTATTTGTTTTATAAATAATTGGGTAGTGCTTAATACGGATATTTTTGTTTTTTTTGCTCTCAGGGGCTCCAATGCTTCCAAAATGATAAAAAAATCGCTAAAAGTTTTAGTTCTTAATATAAACTTTAAGATAATCCGCACCCCAACCAGAGTTTCTTATGGAAATAACATGGGTACAATTTCATTTGCTTTTAAGAATTTTATAGCGACAAGTGATTCAAAATTTTGAGTATTACGTTGTATTTGCTTATTCTGATCATAAATAAAAAAATTACAACAAAAATTTGGTTGGAGTGCAGACTATCTTGAAGTTAAGATTAGGAGCTAAAACTTTCAGACTATTTTTTTTAACAATTCCGAAGCATTTGAGCCACTGGAAGCAAAGAAATTCAAAAATATTCATATATATAAATATACACAAAATTAAAAATCTAATACGTTTCTCTAATATCTCTAATAAAAAATGTGCTAATAAAAAAATTTTTAATTTTGTTCTTGGATCCTGTGGAGAGACCTCATAATTATATATTCTTGATTGTATAATTGACAATGCAACAGTGTATAATTTGTATATTTGTATTATAACAATAGCAGAAAATGAACAGCAAAGATATATCAAATTAAATTAAAAAATCAAAAATTAAAAAAAATGAACAAAATTCACACAAAAATTAAATCATATTAATCATAATTTTGGTAACGCGTTGGCAATCTTATCAAAGATTGAAGTTTCAGCTGAGAGGAAGCAACTGCTCGGAGGTCGAAATTCGTAGAATGATATCTAATCTGAATAAATAGCAATAAAAAAGCTGTGTTGACACTTTGGCTTGACTTGTTTGAATTAAAACAAAGAAACTCGTTTATTTGATTAACAAGGATAAAAAAATAATCGTTTGTAATAAGTAACAAATTTAACATTATTTGGGCAAATAGAGTATCTATAATAGATAACCTTTGATTGTTCTATGACTTAAACAGAAGTAACTCTAATCAGCGAATTCTGTCGTAAAATAGACCAATGTTATAGCAGGACTATACTGCTTTGCGTTTTTCATATAAAATGATACTAAAAACTGTCGAATAACTTCAAAATTCAAAATGCAAAATTTCTTCAAAGAATCTATTCACCTGTAATCCAAACTGTATCCTTTAATATCTTATTCCCATATAGATCAAAATCGCATAATTTCATGAGTAATTCAAGTATGCTGTCATAATTTAACGAGTTGCAAATTGACCTACGACCTTAGTTACAAAGTGATCATTGCGTTAGGTCATGAACCCATTTCGCATCTTCATTCTAACTCGTAAATAACAAAATAGATCTGACATGTGCGTGAAACCGAATCGTTAAGCGTCTTCATTACTTATTCCCTGAAGGAAAATAAAGATCGTATTTTACTACTTTAACTTCTGGGTCTGAACGAAAAAGAGGATTAATCAGCAACAGCTTGTTCGACCTTAGGGATATGAGGTACAATCTATGGGTTAGCCTGCGGTAATTTTGCAGTAAATATACACTAAAAGTAATCAATTTCCAATATATTTTTTAGAAACTACTAGAGAACGAAATAAGTCTAATTCTTTCAAAAACCTTACAAAAACTTACCAAGTACATGAATAGTGCACCTAATGCATAACAGTTCCCAATTGAAAATTGCATGCATCATCATGATGCAACCTAATTTAAATTCATCCAAAAAACAATACGAACCTATGATATAATTCTGGCCAAGCAATATGGAAATTCTCAGAAACAAACAAAACAACATATAAATTTGAAAATTATTCAGCATTATTTACATAAGCGCCTTTCAGGAGAATGACAATGGAAAAGATCTGCGAGAAGAAATAAACAGGCATCGTTGTGCATGTGCAAGAACACAGGATCAGCCTTGTGACAGATTGTAACGAAAATAAAGCCGACTTCTAAAAAAATCCAACGAGGTTGAAATTGTCACAGATGTACTGCAGTTTTATATATAAATAAGGCTGTCGTGTATTTATTTAAGTTGCTGTATTACGTATTCGAGATACTTTGTTGAGGTAAAATGCATATCAAAGTTTTTAGCTAAATTATGCACTAAGCAATTAAGGGAATGACTCGTTATAGTAATTTTTATCTGCATATTATTAGAGTTTCCGAATACAATCACATTGCCGCCTTCATTTTTTGCATTTTTGCATTTTTTTATTATAAGCTAACAAAGACTAAAGCCAATAATAACATCAATTCAAACAAATATTAGAGAAGCTTGATAAGTACTAGTACGCTATTCCTAATTTTACCAATAATACATATTACTTGCAGTTGCATTAATCAATATATCAAACAAGTATAATGAATAATATATAACAAATAAAGTATGCAAAGCTTCGTCAATATCAATTATTGAGTGTACTCCTACTGATCTTTACTAAATGAAGATTTTTAAGATTTTTATACTAAGATTCTGGAGAATCTTATTGTAAAAAAGCTCGATTTGTGTTTTGAACTATTTGTTAACCCTTATTGGTCAATTAATAAATTGTCTTCTCGTCAGATACAAAATTCACTAAATTTCTATAATAATGAATTTAAACAAATAAGTTCATTTAAAGATCCTGCAAATCTATTCTAATAATTATTAGTCCACAGTAAAAGTGTTGATTAATGAATAATTAGCATCTACCAGAAGTCAAACATGTTGCATGCTGATAGACACAAATGCATTCTGAAAATAGATTTGTTTCTACTATTAAATATACCATGAGTCTAATTATACAGTTCACAATTATGATGTTAGTTCAGATCTCATGTGTTTAATTAAAATTTCCGAACACATAAATAAGAAAACAAATTTTCATATTATTGCTGCGAAGAAGAAAGAGATACCAATTTATTAGCCTTATCTTATTAATTAATTTCCAAGTGGTATTGATCAATTATTATTATAAAATGATTTATCGAAAATCAATTTATATTCATAATTAAATGACTTCAAAATACAATATAATTAAATCGAAGAAGAATGTAACTGGCGTATGTAATTACATTTATTCATTATAACCATAATTACTGTAACGACACTTTATTAATTACAAGTATTTCGGATTAATGCAATTGACATAATTGACAATAATTATTATTAGACATTCGATTTAAGTGTTATAGGCTATTTTACAGGAAAATTGGCCCATGTATTTTAAATGAAAAGTCAGTTAATTTATAGAGTAAATTTATAGTCTGTATCAAGTTATACCTTTGTATTTATACTTTCAACCTAATCAATTTCTCAATATAATTACAATCATCATGGGTTAATTGTATAAATAATTACAGACGTCAAGGATACCTTTTCAGAATAATTACGATTTAATTAACTTTAATTAAGTTATATCGATTCTGGGAACGAACATTCGATATGATTAACTTTACAAAGACATCTGATTGCTTATTGTTAATAAATGTGTCAAACCAATAAATATTAGAAATTGATTTGCTGGTATCAGAAACAAGGACAAGGACAGTTTGCAGAAATCAGAAACCAGGGGGAAACAAAAATATCTAAATTTGCCCATCAAAATAAATAAGAGACTTCAAAATTTATAGGGCAACCATGTTGTGTAAACAATGCAAAATTAATTATTATAAATTTTTAACTAATTACGTTCAATAGCTAGTTGGACAATTGTAATTCTATACAATTTTAGCAGTATGTACATGATTAACCAATAAATATTAGAAATTGATTTGCAGGTAGCAGAAACAAGAGAAACATAAAAAATCTAAATTTGTCCCATCAAAATAAATAGGAGAACTCAAAATATCTGTGGCAACCATGTGTGTGTGAACATAAAATATAATTATTATAAATTTTTAACTAATAATTTCAATAGCTAGTTGGACAATTATAATTACGTACAATTTCAGCAGCATGTACATGATTATCATAGTCATTTCTATAAGTATGTGTGCAAACTTCAATCGCAGTTCACAGAGAAACTGACTCCGCACTTTATATTAACTTAAACGTCAGCTGCTTAGCATTGTATAAGCTTACAAATTATACATTATATGCAAGCCGCATTAAACACTTCCAGCATTTGAAGTAGAGTAGAATTGAGAGAAGGCTCATCTGTTCATATAGCTATTGTGCAGATTGAGATTTAGAGAATTTACGATTTAAAGAGCAATTTCTTAAGTGTGAAACTACCCAAAAAAATCAGCAATAAAATATATCTTATTATTTGCTAAACAATGATAAATCTGGTGTCTCAAAGACATAGAAATTGCGTCTGGAAGTCAACTTATTAAACAATTCTTCAAGTTGCGAATAACAATTTATCTGCATAAGGGTTTACTTACAGCAATCACTCATCATCAACTACTGAAATTGATAAATTCATCTCCGATTGAAAATTGAAATCGAGTTGGCGTTGCATCGTGACATCGTGATTGAATGACATGTTATTTATATTGGCGATTGAGATCAGTTCATTCGGGTCGATGAATTCTAGAGTGAGGTCAAAGCCAGTTCGAATCATCTTTAGACAGTTGCTTGCGTTATTCTTATCAGACATCATCTTTCATTACTCATTATGTGATAAAGACTTTATATCCTCTTCAAGTGGAGTGATACAATTTTAAATCGAATGTAAACAACGATTTGTTATGCGATCGAAGTTCAAAGACTTCATAAATATTATGTAGATCCCATAAATTCTCGTAATTATATTGGATTTATTTATTGCAGGCATTTTTATGAGCACATTGTGATTTTATTATATGTTACGCTTGTTATTGCTTTCTTTAAGACTTTTTTGTACTAATGAACAAATTTCGATAAATAATTGTAATATGCAATTGCATGAATTTAAGCATTTTATATAAGATATATATTTTTTATTATTTTGGGTATCGAACGTGCAAAAAATTCAATTTCGATCCTTTTGCGATTTATATCACTCACCCTACAAGAAGTAAAAAAACCTTAACCAGTATCAACCGTTGGAGTATTTAACTAACATCTATGTTCTATCACATTCAGAAATAAATTGAATACTATTAATATGGAATATAAAAAACCATCTAATAAATTATTCTATTACTTAATTACTTCTGCCTATAAATAATAATTGCATTAATTAAATTCCTAGCACTAGAATTCATTGAAAACTCAATATGAGCGTCTAATATACGCAGTCTCAACATAAGCATTATAAGTTTATTATACGGGGTATTGTACAAGCCAGTTTCAATAAACATCATTAAACGGCATCGGGAGTTGTTGCTTCTGTTCAAGAATCTACTGATTTGTTTATCGAAACACCAGCCAGACCATTTGATCACGCACAGAATGTATTACTTCTGTTTGTTTGAATAGAACCTTTTTATAATTTTTCTCCCAGCTAATGCCTTTGCTGGCTCCAGTAAATATTTTGATATTCAACTATGTTTTGAGAAGCAGATGTTTACTGAGGTATGATTTATACTTGAAGCAATGATCCAATCAATCAATGATATTCTATTACTTGCATAAAATATTCTCTATAAAAGCGATCAAATTGATATACCAATAAAAATGATTGTATGCAAATGCAAATGTTTTAT
>NW_020537758.1:20796244-20817677 GCF_003426905.1 Ctenocephalides felis | reverse complement strand
AATTTTACTGTAAATTAACCGATGTTTTATTACTCGCATTAACGCATTAGCGCTCTAACCAAATTAATACTCAAACAGCAATAAAACATACATAATTTCGTTAATGAAATAAATGATTTGGTACGTTGCATAATAATGAAATTTAATCACAACAATAATATAATTAATTACAATCAAGCGCGTGCATACAAACAGACTACAGTGGATTAATTTTAAACACTACCGCGCATAATTGAGTTTCATTTTATGCGGCTTTTGGAAAACAAAAACATGACATGGGCACTTGGAATCACCGGTATAAAATTCATATGATTTCCTAAATGGAACCGAATTCAACATTTCTATTTCGAATATTTCAAAAGCACTACACGATCATCGATGTCACGGACAGTCGCCCATTAATGTCATATGTTGGGAATTCAACCTGTACGAACGCAGTGGCGTCGCCACGGGCTATTCGGGGAGATATTCAGTCTTGCAGAAATAAATACGTACACGGATTAAATAGTTTTTGTTTTCGGAAACGTATATATGTTTATGTAAATAGAAATAAATACATTTATTTTTGGAGAGACAAAAATAGAGAAATGGAGAACATAGAATAGATAAGTTGGACAATGGACAAATTTAGACAACAAGTAAGAAATGACCTGTTAAAATTAAAAAATAAACAAATTCCAAACTAAGATCATGTAAATTACTTTGGTGATATACCTGAATAAAAAAACTCAAGACGTTTATTTAAAAAAAGCGAGAACAATTAGAACACCTTAGGAGATCGATGAATTGGATTATCAGTAGTAGGTCAAAGCTATCAAAGCTACATCACTGGATGTAAATCTTAGCTTTTTCTTTCTTTGTTCAATTCTAAGCTATGCAATTGATTTTATATCTCCTGTAGATATATGATCAAATAAAATTATAATAATAAAAAAAAACTAGCTTAGAAGTGTGGAGTTCACCTATGATACGCTGGTAACCCAGCAAATTGCAATAATAGGTAACAGCGTTTTCTTAAAAATAATATACTTTGGCAGGCAATATCACTGCACCAAATGTCTCGATGTGGTTACTCCATCAAACACAAATACTCTCACACAATCAGAGAAAAAAATAAAAGGATTTTTTAAACTACAAACAACGTTGATCAACATTAATATAAAAATAAAAACTATTGTATGGGATCGTGCCTTAAGGCAATTGTTGTAACTTCCCGTACCGTAACGAAATGTTAGAGGAATACTGAATGTTTTCAAATAGATTATTATTAATATTGTAACATTGTCTAATATTTATAAGAATTATATAAAGTGAATTGCAAAGTTGAAATTATTTGTTCAAAGTACATTAGAACTTTAGTCAGAATTAAAAATAAAATCTGATTTATTTTCGATATACAAAAAAAAACTTTTTTTGAAATAAAAAAAAAGTTGAAACAAAAAATTATTTCAAAGTCAATTATTTTGTTAAAACAAGCAGAAAGTTCTTTGAATCATTTAAATCGGATGCTTAGTTCTCTCAAAAACTGCCATTTTTTGCACATTTAGCTTCGTATCTTCGAAATGGCTGGATCTGCCTTTGCCAAAATCTGATAAACACTTCTCCTAATCATTACTAATTTAATGTTTTTTAGAACATTCAAATCGGATGCTCCGTTCTCTCAAAAACTCGATTTCTATTTTCTGCACTCTTTGCTCTTTATCTCCGTAACTGCTGGACCTACCTTTGCCAAAAACTAATCAGCTCATCTCCCAATAGGAATCGAATGTTTTTTGAACCATTCAAATCCTACACAATACATACACACACACATTCATTTTTTCTGAGGTATGCCAAAACGTTCAAAAACCTTCAAAACGTCGAGAAATTTAAAAAAAATTAATTTAGATTTTCGGCCCATTACAATAACTTACCCTACGGGAAGTTAAAAATAGCTAGAAATGAAGAAGAATACCAAAGAATGGAACAGGGAACAATTCTACTGGGCATGATTGTAGAAAAAAAGGAAACTGGATGGACCAATATTATGAGAAAAGTGCCTTATATACTGCGTATTTGAAGAAGGTACTAAGAGCTAAGTCGTATGCAGATGTTGGACAACTTGCACAAGAAAACAAACTGCTTTGAATTGAAAGCAGAAGCACGAAACGAAAGCATGGGAGTAGAGTTGACAGATAAAAAGTGCGAAAAAAGAATGCCACAGACATGCCACAATAATTTTTTTTTATTTCCATCTAATACAACTGCCTGAGAAGGTATTCAGTAATTGTTGTGATTAGTTATTAAATAAGTTTTTAAAATACTACCCATTGGTAGTATTTCAAGTTAGTATAATAAATATAAATATGTGACAATAATTGCAAGCAGATAATAAATATAAATATGTGAGAATAATTACAAGCACTATACTAAATATATAACTATGCTAAGTCTAGTGGATCTAATCTTCTTAGTCTCTTGACAGTGTTCGCAGAAAGTAGGTCCTTTGCTAGTTCATTTGGATGGTTCTCCAATCTTGACTTATATTTCGCAGAAAATCTGCTAATTTCTTCCGCTATTGTTTGTATGTTGCAGTCCTGATGAACAAGCCAATTAGGTACATACCTGGGAGCCTCCGGTATTTTTTTGAGGATCTTGTTTTGAGCTCTCTGTAAGATGTTTATATTAGATCGACTGGCACTACCCCAGAGTGAAATGCCGTAAGTCCAGATTGGTTTTAAGACGACTTTGTATACAAGAAGCTTGTTGTAGGTGGATAGTTTGGACCTTGGACCCAACAGCCAGTAAAGTTTTTCAAAATTCTCTTCAAGGTATTTTACATGTTCAACCTGAGGTAGTTGAACCCCATTGATTGAGACGGGCGGACATGTTTCCATTCTTAACGCGAAGGTGATGTGTGATGATTTTCGATTGTTAATTTCAAGTCGCCAAAATCAGAGCCACAATAATAACAATACATTTATTGATAGACCGATTCTGCTAAATCCGAACGCCCCTGATCGTTTGGACAAAGCCACTTCGCGCTTTTGACTGACATACGTTCGCCTGGGGTAGGAGATCTCGTACCGTCGGTGTCCTATTGTCCAGCCAATGAAGCGGTCATATCCGTCAGTCAGGCGATCGCAATCCATTTACCTCTTTGCGTGCCCATGTGTCCGTTTGTGTGCGTGTCCAGAGCGTATCCTTTCTTTCTTCTGATAGATCGCTTCATATCCGCGACTTAAACACCCCGTCACAACCGCTTCCGTGGTATACGGTCTAAGATTATTCCGTTCGGTTTCGTAATTTATTCGGATACAGGATTGAATTGAGTTCGAGTAGATGGCCTATTATATTCCTGATATAGGGAAGTGCAGGGTACAAAGGTGCAGTTTGACTTTGGGAAATTATTTTATAAAAACCAAACCAATTATATCACAACAAATAACGACTAGCTGACTATGTTCCGTGACACTCACAGCGAACAAAATCGACGTTTTATTTGTTTTTGAGATAATGGTGTTAGGCCTTATTACCTCCGGACATTTAAACTCCAATCTATCCTATATAAGATAATAACTAGTGGGGTGTATGTCATCGGGCCTTAAGGCAAATTGCAGGAACTTCCCGTACCGTAACGAAATGTTTGAGAGATTATTATAAATATTGTAACATTGTCTAATATTTATAAGAATTATATAAACTGAATTGCAAAGTTAAACATATTTGTTTAAAATGCACTAGAACTTTAGTCAGAATTACGATTAAAATCTGAATTGTTTTCCATATACAAAAAAAAAAAATTGAAAAAAAAATTGAAACAATTTTTTTTCCAAAATCAATTACTTTGTTAAAACAAGTAGAAAGTTCTTTGAATCATTCAAATCGGACGCTTAGTTCTCTCAAAAACTGCCATTTTTTGCACTTTTAGCTCTGTATTGGCTAAATGGCTAGGCCTGCCTTTGCCAAAAACTAATAAACACTTCTCCCAACCATTACTAATTGAATGTTTTTTAGATCATTCAAATCGGATGCTTCGTTCTCTCAAAAACTCGATTTCTATTTTTGCACTCTTTGCTCCGTATCTCCGAAACGGCTGGACCTGCCTTTGCCAAAAACTAATCAGCTCTTCTCCCTATCAATAGGAATCGAATATTTTTTGAACCATTCAAATCGGTTGATGCGTGCGCCCTAAAACGTGACTGGAAATTTGTGTCCATACATACATACACACACATACACACACACACATCGATTTTTTCTGAGGTATGCCAAAATGTTCAGAAACCTTCAAAACGTCGAGAAATGTAAAAATTTTCAATTTCGATTTTTGGCCCATTACAATAACTTACCCTACGGGAAGTTAAAAATATTAACGCACATTTTGTTCATTTTTCAAATTCTCGTTCTATTGTAAATTCTATTGCAATTTACGAATGTGTTAAAATTGCGGTAGATGATTTGAATTATTTCTAGATAATTTATATATAAAATTTTAAAAGTTTTAAAAGTTCACAATCCTTTGGAACCAGAATTTTTGAAATATTATAGTAATAATCGATAGTTATGATAACACTTAAGAACAATTCAATCGGTTAGAAGTTGCATTGTAACATTTGTTCTATTTAGTGACAAGAAATATATACACCTAGTTTTTTACGCCAATAAAAAAAATATTACTAACTGTTTTGTTTTAAGTAATGTTTGTTATTATATTGATAACAATGATTTTTTTAAAAACTACTGGTTTGTGTGCTTAGCAAGATAATTCAGAAACGATTCTGTGAGGAAACTAATTTGTTAATTTGTTGAGTTCGTATCTATCGTATAAAAAAGTAATAGGTACATAATAATCAAACTATAACAATTATCTAGTAAAATGATTAATGCACCAAATAATTATTGCAATGCTATTACGCTTGTCGGATCAATAATTGCTTGCTTGTTTAATAATTAAACTTGATCATCCTCTGCGCATATTCAAGTTGCAGCACAATGCTATTTAATCAAGTAGAATCCACCATACGCATCTAAATTATAAAAGAAAAATGACAACTTTAAAAAGTACTGTTGAAGCTATTGTTAGCTGTATACACTACAATATTTGATGCTCTACTTTTTTAAAATTTATCAAACAGGAATGTAAATTAACGTCTTTCTCTGGGCCAATCTAGAATAATTTTGGGAATTTAGATATATCTACCAAGAACTCTAAATGTAGTGTATTACTAAAATTCAATTTTCATAAACCATTTTGCTTCAGAATTATATATATTCTCTAAATTGAATGAATCATTCCTAGAACGCAAATTATCACGAACGCCTACTCTCGACTTTAACAAGTTTATTCCTAGAAAATGGACAATTGTAAGATCTAGGAATAAAGTTCAATAAATCGTTGTGTGAATATAGTTCATTGAATATAGTTTCCTCGAATAGAAAGCAGAATTCCGATTGCTAAATAAATTGACTGTCATCGTGTTGTACCTGTATATGTACTGCAAATGCAGTAATTCGCAATCTATTAAAATGGGCCTAGAAGAGCTCCTTAATTTTCCAATTCATTCTATTTTTTTTTTATTTGCACCTGCAAAATTCATCGTTTTCGTCAAAATAATAATTCTTAACTAGAGTTCAGATGTAGCATCTTTCTTAAAAAAAGATTCACCTTGATTTCAGATTCACCTTGACCAGATATTGTACTTGAAATTTTGCTGAAAAAAGTAGGGCTTCAGCAGACGTAATATTTATTCCAATTAAATAAATTCTGGGCAGTCTTTAGATATTTCAATACTATTTGCACTAACTACAACTATTTATACTGGTTTTACAATCTTACAATCTTAGGGTCAAAAATTATATTGATTATAGAAAATGTGAAATCTACACTATGCGTAAATCATTATGCGGAAATATTTGTCGGTGCAGAACAATCACAAAATACCCAAATATATTTTGCGCTAACTTCAAATATTTCAATTATTTATACCAGAAATACAGACCAGGTAGTATAAACCCATAATTTAACTGTTCTTGTTTTCCAAAAAAATATGAGGTCTAGTGGAAGTTTTTTATCCACATTTTGCAATACTTCTTGTAGTTTATGCAAGTAAAAAAACATCAAGTCTGAAAGTGTATTTCAATTATCGAAGCTTCAAATACACATATTTTTGCCAATTATATAAGAAGCACAATCCAGGTAGCCTTAATCCACATTTAAACCATTTTTTCTAGAAAACATGAGATCTACGAGATACCAACAAATCGCTACGTGGAAATATTTCTCGCTACGGGGCATTTTAGAATAGAAAACAGAGCGATCGGTCTGTTGTCGTCGTTTGACAAATTAACTGACTCTGTCATCGCGTGCTGCATTCGTCGGGAAAAAATGAAAAAAATCGGAAAAGAGTTCCCGCCGACCGCGAATGGCGCACATTGCGTCGCCACGTGAACTGAAACGTTCGTGAAAATTCATTCTAGAACGTTTTTCGTATGCAATATTATTTTTGCATAACAGTGAATATGTCTAAAAATCATACATAGTAGTATTAGCACAAAACACTGCATAATACTTGAAAACCAAACTTCGAAATAAAAAAATTCCACATTTTGTTTCATTAAAATTATTACACATTAATCTTATTTATTATTATTTCAAGAAAGGTAATATATGACTTTTCCATCTAAGCATGGCTGCGAATACTGATACAAAGTTGGCAAGTAATTTAAATTGTTATTTGTTAATTATATAGAATCCCAAGAAAACTCTGACAAGGCTATTAAGATGCTTTTAGATAACAATTCAACTATTATAGAATTTAACAGAGAATAATAATCCTCTAGATTTTCAAGAAAGTTTTTTAATTTCATGCACATTAAAACGCAATGCTCGGCGATTCTCTATTTCTTAGACTTTCGAGGATATTAAGAAAAATATAATGTAAAAGGTAAGGAGTTAAACAAATAAATATAAAGTAAAAACTTTATCTACTTAAAGAAAGTTTATTATAAACAAAATAACATTATTTGCGGAAGAACTACAAAATTGCGCCAACTCCAAGAAAATATATTCAAGTTTCTGTTTGTATACATTTTCAGGAATTTTCATACTAGTTTCTTGTTGCTATTCTTACTTTCAGATAATAAGCCTTATAATCATAAATAGCGCTGAGGTAAACTTTTAAATACTTAAATATTTTTTGTTTAATTAAAGTTACTTTTTAAATATTATTAAATATATATGATGACAAAAGATTATAAGTATTACATACGGGAAAGGGTTCTAAAAAAATATCACGTGTAGTAAAAAACTACAAATTTTTCAAAAAAGAATCCAAAAATTTCACTATTTTTTTTAGGCAAACACACATAGTGCTGGGTGGGAGAGGTAAATGTAGGAAAATTTTAAATATCACAACGTATCACCAGGAGAATAAATAAATAAATGTTATAATTTTAAATGTTCGCCTTGCTCATAAGCAACAAGCTTAGTTTTCACGATGCCAAGTCTCTGGCATGCTGCATATGTCATCGGGCGAAATTTATCTCTCTTAGAAAATACGATACGTACAACCACTGAGTAACTCTATAATATAGTAAATAAAATTTTATTAAAACGTGAAAATATATATATGAAGTTTTTTAAATTTATTGTTGAACTTTGTGTATTAAATATTCAAAGGACATCAAATAAAAATCAATCGCATTAGGCTATAAATTTCGATTCACAATTAGTCGAAGAATTACATAACATAATTGGCAAAATAGGTGGCACGTGAACCAGATAGTTTCACTAATCTCATTATACTTGGATAATAGTTAATTATATGTTGCAATGAAATAACATGATTTCTGAGAAATAATGAATGTAAGAGAGCCCGAGCTGCACATATCGGTTAACCATTCTCGTAAGTGGTGCGCTTATATTAGGTATAAGTATTTATGTGAACATGCTGCAGCAATGCCCCCAAAAGGCTATACCAGACTAATAATCTCAAGTCTGTAGTAGTAGTAGTAGTCTGTAGTATTATACCGCTTGATAACAAAGTAGGGACAGATTAAGAAAAATTCAAATATAAAGATAATATATGGGTAGTACTGCAGTAAGGTAGGTAGGTGAGCTGAGTAAAATTCCAACTCGATTCATGAAAAGAATGGTTGTAGAGAGTTTCCATTGCCATTTCATATCGAAGTGCTCATAATAGACTACTATCAATTGGAAACATAATTTTGATTTATATTGTCAAGTACAAATAGGCATCGCTACTGCACAATATCAGGTTGTGCAGAGGGTTGGATCTCACGACCCTAAACAAGGCGCTGCGTCCAATCATTACACCAAGGAACATCCTCAAACATATTTTTTTTATTTTATTTTTTTTATATTTTTTAACAGCAATCAGAACCTTACGTCCTATGAGCTGTTGGGCTAAAACTTCTCCTTACTTCGTATTTTTAGATGGTAACCCAATGGTTAATCCATCCATATTTGATGATTTTTGTTATTAGAATTAATCTAATAGGGCTGACTTTTTATTGATACAGCAATGCCGGGCAAAGGCTATTTTCACTTGGAAACATATCGCTATCTATATTTCCAAGTGAAAATCGTTGCCACTGCTGCCTGACAACAGGCTGCTCGAAGTGGGTATCGAACCCGGGACATCTGAAACAAGTCCCGTCGCTCTTAACCGCTTACTTACGGGCAAGCTATATAAAGATATTATATTCAGAATAAATATATTACATAAACACAAATATTTTCTTGACATAGCATAACTAAATATTTCCCCAACTTTACAATTTCTAATTCAAAGTTATCCCGTTTGTCCCAACCTTTTGACAGACGATTTAACACATAGTGATAATGTGTACCTAACATAGTACGGTATCTTAACGTGCGCCTTAAATCCCAACTTAACGCGTCCGAGTCCTGCGTCGTTCTGCGGCAAGACAAATAGGCTTAATGACCGCTCGCTCGGTCCGGAGCGAGTCGGGCACGAGGCCGCTTCATCCCCAAGATAGACGGGGCGCTCGCAAGGGTGGATAAAAAATATTTTAAATTTAGAGTTTTATATTCAACGTCCAATTTCATATTTACAACCCATCTGGCCTTGTTTTAGATCTAACTATAACCACAAATTTTATTTTCTTTTCATCTCTTTTATTTTGAAAATCTGTGAAGCTGTGAAGAACTACATCAATAGAGTTCTTAGTTTTTATTCTACTCTATACTATGTACAATTGATTTTATATCTCATGTAGATAAATGATCAAATAGATATAATTTTCAAAATATCAGACTTTAAATGCATATAGTGTTTTCATTTCAAATTATAATCAAAGTTTAAAATGTCAAAACTGTTAAAAATAGAGTTCCAAAAATAGATCAAGCAAATATTACTGCTCCACCTTTGAGGTAAACCACAACTATTATTGAATCCAGTGATGAAATAAATATTTCAAATCCTAAATTAATATTTATTTATTTAAAAAAAGAAAAAAAGAGACTATAAAATTTAATCATTTTCAAAATAAAAATATTAGTCATCTAAATGTTTAAATCAAATATTGATTCGAAAGTGTAGAACCATCCCATCAGCCAGAGCTAGAAAAATTTCCTCGATAGTGGTAATTGGTAAAGATCCGAAAAAATAAAAACCTAAATTTATATATCAATTTTCATGAAACTCAATAAACTTATAAATAGTTTTAATGAAAATATTTTTAAATCGTAAACAAGTTGCTCATTTAAGATGGGCATCAAATTTTTAAATAAAATAACTTAATTCCTTTCAAATTTAAAAACCATAACCAATTACAGTTATTTGCATCTGGATATCAGCTTTTTGTAATCAAAGACACAATTTCTATGAACAGACCTTACATGTCGTCCTTGGGTGTCATCTAATTGTGAGATAAAATTATTATGCCATGAAAATGGCAACTACTTTTAAAAAATCTGACAGAGCAAATTATTTGCAACATAATTCTTTGCAACTGCTTTTAGAAAATCTGACAGAGCAAATTCTTTGCAACATAATTCAAGTATTGTTTTTTTCTCATAAAATCTTAAACGTTAGAAATTAGTTTTAAATTTATGGTAAAAAATGTAGCAATCTTTTGTGCACACTTTGTTAAAACAACAGCAAATTTTGAGAGAGTCCTTTAAAACAGTTGTTTCAATAACATGTTTTCATTTTATTCTTGAGGATCACAATGACCTTAGGCTTATCAGACCTCCAAAGTTGAGTGCAAGATGTATCAAGTCAAAGTACCAATATTAGTCTTGTTTTCAAAGGTGGGCCTGCGCCAATAGATCAACAATTTCATCTATCCAAAGGAAACCGTCAAAAATTTGAGATGTATTGCAAATGCGCCTGGGAATATTAAAAACCATTGTTCAGAATCTAGTAAAAAACAAAATGGAAATCCATCACAATAATATTATCAACCACAATAACCCTGCATAAATACCATACTAGAACGAGCCGTTCTAATATTATTGTATTATTATTATTATTATTGTTATTATTATTATTGTTATTATTGTTATTATTATTATTAGCAAGGAATAGAAGATTGAAGAAAAAACACCACATTTGATCTAATGCATTAAAATGGAGTAGTCCGCCAGGATGACCATCACGCTAAGTATGTAGAACTCCAGTACTATTACTAGAATTCTATTAACCATATTAGAATCATCAACTATTCGAAGAAGCACCTGTTCGATCTGATGCATTAAAATAAAGCTCACTGATGGGGTGACCTCCATCACGTCATATATTTAGAACTTCAAGACAATTAATGGAATTATAATAACCAGCACCATAAAGGCCGTTCAAGTATTACGTAAGCACTATAGGGGGGCAATTGTTGATTTGCTTATTTTGGATTGGCATGGGGAGCAGGGGAGTCTGGATGATGATTACGTCATAGGTAATATTTTTATTTTTTTACATTAATTGCAAAATGTTTACGTAAGCATGGGGGTAGGGGGTAAGAGCTTTGCTTACTTTTGCTGACAAGGGGAATGGGGGGGTAAATAATTGTAATAAATCTGCTTATGTAATACTTGAACGATTCTATAGCTTATAGAAAAAATTCTAAATGCTATATAATTATTGTTTTAAAATAAAGAGTGCTACAAGGATCGAAAGCTAATTATCGCCTTTCTATCGTTCTATCACTAAATGGAAATATCATCGATATTTTTTTACAAGAATGGCAGAAAAGTGACCAGGTGAGGTATCGATTCCAAAAGTATCTAGTATCGATACCTACTCATTACTCGTAGGTACTATCGTTCTACCACTGGGTCGAATCGCGTCAGCCTGTAGAGTCCGAGCGTTCATTCAGGGTGAGCGCAGACGGCGCCTAAGCGACCGTACGCGCGCCTTTACGACCGCTTTATGACCCGCCGACACTGCGTTATTGCGCCGTTGTATCGCGCTCTATACTTACACGCGCGCTTGGCCCAAATGGGGATGAAGTTTACCCTCGGGCATGATCAGCTGGCAGAAAAAATCGCAGAGCGAAAATGAAAAAAAAAGATCATGAGTGGAAATGCGAATGAAAATATTTTGCAAGTTGAGCAACAGTGTCATTATAGTAATATTATGGAAATAGACACAAATTGTACACACAAAGTCGCCACGTAGTGCCATTTGCAATAGAACGGGTTGGTGAGCTTATGAATGAATTTTTAAAAAAGTATAATATATTTTAGTTATTTATGCCACTAAAATATATAAAATCAACTGCAAAAACATCAGCTTATACAAAATTCAAAATCTGTTCGAAGGATATTGGTTGGTAATCGCGTTGGTAAAATTTCTTTATAATTAAAATTGAAGAAAAAATGTTGGGAATTTGTAGGAAATTTTGTATGACGATAGATATCATAGTCTGAAATTATAAAAATTTCGCAAAGTTTTGGAATTGCCCCCCCACCCACCTTAATACGATTCTGATCAGAATCGTTGCCTTTCATGTAACTCACGTATTTCATAAGTAGCTACTGATTAGAGTTGATGCCGACACTTCAATTAAATACATTTTTAGAACTCAGGATGAAATTTGTTAAACAAATTCATTTTCTTTACACAGTTACAGATACTACTATTTAAAGTCCTTATATTATTATATAAAAATATTTTTAGTATAGTATTATCACTATAAGTATCCAATAATTACTTGATTGAGGGAAAAATGATTAGTACAACTATTTACAAAATGTGCAGTCAAACAAAACTACGCGGCGCTGAATTGTTATGATGATAAATTACAATTGCTTTGTTCTGTCATTAATTAATTAGTCTAAATTCAAATTAATGTATTTGATTATTCATACACATGTACAGACACAAATATATATTTATATTATATATATATATATAATATATATATATATATATATATATATATATATATATCATATGATAAATGATTATATACATGTGTAGATATATTGCTCGTTTCGTTTACGTGCTTACTTTATACATAAATTACGATGTAATTTGATTAAACCATGGAAAGTTTGCATCAATTATACGATAATCAATTAACAGCATATTCGTAAAAGATTAATTTCACATCCATAGTGTTTTGATTTGATGGTAATTATCGTGCCACATTATATATGTTGCTAGAATTATATTGATAATTATGATCTGAAAAAATATTTCGCTTGACAAATTTTTACAGTTTTTAGTACTAAGAAACAATTATATCAACCCCATGTTATAGTCTATTTTACTGCAGAATTGGCCACTTAATATCACATCGATGGTAGCATTCAAGAGATCCATGATCTATAAATGAAACATTCATATTTCCTGCGTAATATATCCCTGATTTTTCAATTTGAAAATATCTTTCTAATTTACCTCCAACAATCTCCGATATCCGTCATATTTGCATAAAATATGTTGCACACAGCGCTTGGAAAGAAAGAACTTCTTATCCCACTGAATTTCTACGTATGAATCATATATATTACACGAAGCATTGAACTTATTTGGAATATATCGGGAAGAGCATTATTCTACATTCTTGTCGAATTCAATACAATTCCTATACAAGCAGCATGCTTTTGTAAATAGAATATGAACGCATTCGTTGCATGGTTGTCGTCTGACACAAATCATATAACTTTATTTTAGAAAACTTCACTGCATTTCCGATACTCGATTCCGGATATTTAAATAACTATTTCGTATGGGACTTGGTTAAATGAGTTTCAAATAGAATTGCAAAAGGACCATATGTGTGTAACTACGCCTCTGGGCATTGACATTGGAAAATTGGAAATTCAGGTTTTAATAAACAAATTTTAATGAAATTGCCAAAGCTAATCATGATTTAGTAATATTTTTAACAATCCTAAAATATTTTATAATGCATCATTAAGGTGACGTTCATTAATCACTTGATCGATTTTTTAAGGATTTTTCGACACCCCTCCCCTTGGCCCTTGGTGATACGTGGTGATATTTAAAATTATCCTCCCTCCCCCACCAAACATCACGTGTATTTTTAGTTACGAGAAAAATTGTAAAATCTTTGATTTTTTTTGAAAATGATTGGATTTTTCAAAAAAAAATCACTTAAAAATAAATACATGTGATATCTTATTATACCCCTCCTCACCCCACGTGATATTTCGTGATTTGTTGTCGAACCCCCCATTTTTCTAAAAACCTCTCGTGATTAATGGATGATTCTAAAGGGTTGCTTTTACTATGCATATTAAATATTTTAAATTTGTGGGTTTTATGAACTATTTATTTTTTGAGAACATGCGAAAACAGTGTGCCTCTCTAATAAGTAAAAATAGTAAAGTTGACTTAATTTAAAGCTATTTAGACTTAATTTAAGGGCTGTTATGATCTTAGAATAATAAAGGATAACTTAGATTAATAATGTAAAAATAAAGAAAAATATATTTAATATTTAAATAGAGTATAGGTGATTGAAATGTTCATAATTTTAGCTATGCTTAGATGGCGACGCTGTATTTTATAACTGTTGGTATGCATGATAGTAGAGGTAGATGATAATAGCAAAAGAATAATAAATACATAGCAGAAAAGTACTGGTTTCCATAAAAAACAATATACTGTTTATTATATAATACTTTTCTAGACTACATGTTCAATGTTTTTCCCCATATTTTATGGTTTCATTATAATAAAGCATACGTATATATCCTTACAATAACCTTCTACAAAAATAACTGAGATTCAAAGTCCATAACAGACATCCTAACTACGTTCAGAATTAAATCGAAAATTTTACAATCACGCAACAAAAGTTGAAAAGCGCTCCAGCCGTAGACCAATCTAACAGTGGCTAACTAAAAAAGTTATTTTAATCTAAAAACAGTTCTTTTTTTCGTGCAATCAATGTCAAAGCGCAGTAACTCAAACCCGTTTGTTTTCAGGCGAGTTGGATAGATAGATAGAGGAAAGTAGATTGCACGAACTGATCTTTCTGCTTTTGCCAACAGCTGATTGCCGCATCAGAGCGACAACGAATCGCTCTTAAAACGTCGCTCACAACGGGGATGCTGCGAGAGCGGACCGGCACCGGCAGACGCTAAGCCGTGGGGAACAGGACCGCCGGTAAATGATAGCCAAGTTGGTAAATGGATTTTTTATAAATAAATAAATCAGTGGTGCATGGCATTGTTCGTGCCTAAAAGGCAAATTGCTGAAACTTCTCGTACCGTAAATTAAAAATTAAAAAAAAAAAAATTAAAAATTTTTGAAAACTTAAAAAAAATAAATTTTTGGGAATTTTGAAATTTTTGGAAAAATTTGACTTTATTGAAAAGTTTGTTGTTGTTGTTTTAATTTTTTGAAATTATTTCTTATTTGAATTTTTCTGAAAATAGTGATTTTTTTTAAAGCAATCGTGCTGCGTGGCTGTTTTAGGAAAAAACAATAAAAAAAAATAATAATAAAATCAAAACATGTACAACAATATAAACAAACTAGGATATACACGAACAGGCAGATTGAAAACTTTCGTATGAATAAATGAAGAATGTACGAGACGAGCCCCCTTAGAAGTGCAAGCAGCCTTTTAAACAAATTACCTTCCATAGTAAAAATATTGACAAATTTAAATAAAATCAAATGTACACTAAGAAACTATGTCAGAGATAAACAGAATTAACCTTATTAAGTAAATATGACTCTTGTACTTAATTCCTTATATAAATCAAATTAGTTTTAAATGAGGTAAACTGAAATATATATGTATATATATATATATATATATATATATATTGCGTGGTAACCTTGATCAGTGACCACAATGTCATGCTATCAATAACATCAAATATAGGAGGGTAATATGTGCTCCTTCTATTCCTCGTTTGTTAATATAATAGTATTATATTATTTTACACAAATTTAGTGGTTAATCAATTTTACATTTTAATTAATTTTTTTTCTTGTTTTTCCTGGTTAATAATTTCCTCCTTTTATATATTATATTTATCATCAACTGTGTATTTATGTTATATATTTTTTAGATTACTGAATGATGACACACATCAAGTGACGAAACATTTAATGGAATAAATAATTTTATTTATGTTTAATGGAATAAAAATATCACAAATATATATGTATATATATATATATTATATATATATATACATATATAGACGATGTATACATTTAATTATAATCTCTTATAAGTATTAAAAAATAGGTGAATAAATAATTAATTAAAAAATTAATAGATATGTGTCTAAAAGTAAACGAGCTTGATACGCACGCTTTAGTACAAGTCTAGAGTCTTAGGCATTTAACCTATAGTTGAATATATTTACCAACATCATATTTAATAAACAGATTTTTGAATGTAATTCCATCTCATTTACATTTATTTTGCGAATGGAATAGGCAAAATATTTGTGGTTTTTCTCCCTTTCAGGTTCATTCTCTCTATATCAAATTGTACTTCTGTATGGCGCTCTGTATAAACGGATACAACTCTATTACCAAAAGCATCAATTGCATTGCGAAAACTCGTAAATTTACTTTGTTGTGGAAAACTTTTGTAACGTGTTTCGGTGTAAGCTATTCCAAATTAAATATAAAGTCTGGAATTCTTTTTCGTAATGTATTCAGGGCCTCTTACTCTGTATCACTGTTTTGGATATCGGGACACAGGTAGGTATTTATGTTTAGAGATTTTTAATTCGTGAAATCAGAAAGTTTAAACATTGGATTATCAATTTATTTACAAATAATAACTATTAAATTAACTTAATTAAATTCAATTCGAGTCATCAGTTGAAATCGGAATATATATGAAAGAACTTCTACTTTATATAACTTATTAAAAAGTAGAAAACTGAAAACAAATTTTAAAAAATGGTAAAAAACCTTGAATAATTACAAATTTATTATAGAATACGCATTTTTTTTAATAATATGTAATCAATCCTTTTCAAAAACATTAAATTCTATTTGATTAAAAATATCGTTTAATAAATACAAGTGTTTTGATTGCTAAATAAACCAGAATACCTTAATATATTTAACATCTATAAGAGTAGACGGCCCGTGTTTGCGCATACAATATCAAATAATAAAAATGTATAAATTATTAAATCCAAAATCATAAAAATATAAAAAATACAGTACACAGTTTCTCGTTTTCCAAAACCAATCTAAATGCTAATAAACAGTTTATTTCACTATCCAGACCAAAATTTGCTTAGCCACATGTTTCAACCCATTTCATTGCCCATAAATGCCGAATTTCTAATGATTAGGAAAATACAACAGCCAGATTGTGTTGATAGGCACGAAACAAATTCTCCATAAAATCTCTTGATTTTCAAACATTCCTCATAAAAGTTAATTAATTTGTTGAATACGGATCCTAGTGGCGTTAAGCTCTTTTACGGGTTTAAATTAAAATATATTTGCATTCATGAATATAAATTTCTTTGGCCATAAAGAAGAGATTATTCAGGAGTCATCTACCTATCGTCAATCGTTAAAAGTGCCGAACTCGCAGAGAGAAGTTCACAGATGTCTGCAGCGTTTTTATTTAGCTTGCGCAACAACCAGGATGAAAATGAAAATACATATCGACATATAACAGATATAGGGACCAATATGGGACCAATTTTCCCATAAAGTAGAAAACCAACATGAATGTAACATAGCGTTGTTATGGCAACCCTATGTTATGGTCCAATTTTCATATGAATTGATAGAAAAAACTGCCAAAAGCATTTACTGTGCAGTCAGGCTTTTTACGCATGAAAACTAACCTAAAAAACGCACAATATTATCATAAGTGCAAATTTTATAAGTGCCTTTAATAACACATGAAGTTAAGTTAACATACGTGAAGTTAAGTTTTACGTGCAAAACGCCTAATTGCACAGAAAATTCAGAACTTTTTACAGCTTTTTCTACAAATTTATATGAATATACCGAAACATTTCTATTTTTTTGTCCCCATGATTTAATTATCTTCATTCAATATTTGTATGAAAAATGTGAATGAATTTGTATTACATCATTTAAGATTTTTTTTGAAATTTCTTGTAAATATTTTTTCGACATTAATTTAATTACTATATTCAGTCCATTTGAAAATCCATGTTTAAATATAGCCAATTTATTAATTTGGAGATGTTTAATTATATAAAATTGTAAAATTGTGATCAAATATAGAAGTCTAGATAAAACTGCCTAATACAAAATTTTTTTTAGTTTTAACTTCGATCATAAATAATAATAATTTATTTGGAAATATTCCAATTATTATTATTTAAAATTTACGTCTACATATTGCTTTTATTTCACTTATATTTTTATAAAGTACCATTTTTAGTTTTTTGCATCACAATCATTGTTTGCTTTTTTGTCACGAAATTTTACTTTATTTTCGAACTATTGAATCAGCTTTATTGCTCTCAATAATAATAAAGTTGACACAGAAATGGATTATGTGCCAACTATTCAAATTATCATCAATTGATTAGAAAGAATTAGACTAGAAAATTAATTAAGAACGATCAATATTAATTCAGCAATAAATAGGACAGCAAGACAAAACTTCAGAAATCTCTTAATGTTTGAGATATATAATTTATACTTGCAAATAAGTATTTGTGATATAATGGACATATTATATTAATAATATACGATTAAGCATATCAACTCATTTATTAAACACGCACATATAATACACATGATCCATTTGAATAGTTGGATCTGGCAAACGATAAGAATTATTAATAACTTTACGACCAAATGAAACTGACCTAGGAAAATGTGTTCGAGTCTTGACCTCTGATGTCAATAACACTAAAAAAACACAAATAAAATGCTTTTCTTGGAATCTGCAACATGTTGATTGCTTAATCTTGAGTGTTAATTGTAAGCAATTGTTATTTTGCAAATATCGTAATCTTTCTCTGTTAAAACTAATTAAAAATACTTGCAATTTTAATTAGAGTTTATGGACATACTATTTTTTAAAATTATTTTATACATGGCCAAATACAATCGATTGTAGTTTCTTGATGAAAAAAATAATTGTTTTGTTTTTGAAAGAAAAATTGATTTAACAAATGTTATGTTTTACTTCAGTTTTAGATTGATGGGCTAAGTAATTAAATAAATTCTCATAAATTTCCAACTTTAAGTAGTAATCTATGAGTCTCTAGTAGAACCTAATTAGAATTCAGTTAAGGTAATAGTTTACGTGTTTTTTTCTAAAGCAGTGAATCAATACCTATGGCTTTGAATAGGTTGTCGTTGAAATTGCTGATTTAGTTCATTTTGGACAGTCCTCTCTAGTAACATCTAGAATTCATCATTTCTTCCAAGATGAGAAAAAATAATAGTATTAATTTAAAAACACGTAAGCTGCCATGAGACCATTTACAATCTTCCCATTCTCATCCATTTGAGTACGATCTCTTTCTCCATGGCGATGTCTGTTTTATAGCTCTCTCGTGTACAAAAATAACTTTTCAATATCAAAGTACCTGTAAAATATGCATAAGTTTCGCTCGCTTAGGCTGTGCATCCGAAATGTTTGAAACGGATGCCTCTATAGATCTGAACTGAAACTGAAACACTTGCAATATACAAATTGCACGGAACATTTATTATGCACGCGGAGTTTCTGGAACGCGCACTCGCAAGATACAAGATACACTTTGATAATTGTTATGTATGTCGCAAATCCTTTGAGAAATGGATAATTGTGATCTTTGAATTGTGATTTATAGCGTGATAAGGAAAATTTTCCATTTAAAATTGTCTAAGTTAT
Organism: Ctenocephalides felis; assembly: GCF_003426905.1. Taxonomy (NCBI): domain Eukaryota; kingdom Metazoa; phylum Arthropoda; class Insecta; order Siphonaptera; family Pulicidae; genus Ctenocephalides; species Ctenocephalides felis. Next base: position 20,798,375 of record NW_020537758.1, on the reverse strand, counting down.
AAATTATAATACTTCAGTTCATAACACTTCAAAACTTTCGCCGATTTTAACCCCATGCATAAATTAATTATGTCAACAATATGTAGACGATTTTGAGATACTCAACCTAATAATAAACAATTCTTTTAGAGAACTTGTGACATTGAATAGTTTACTTAATAATTATTTATTTATTAAATTTTTTATCTAATTAGTTGGAAAATTTAATCTCCTACTCATTTATTTTTAATGTTTCCATGTCCTTTCCTTGTTTATAGTTCCCTACTCAAACTTATACTTCTACAATCCCATACCCTTTGCCTCGACTCTTAATGTCTTAATTCGTTTTATTATTTACATATGAAAATCTAAGTCATTATAAAGAACTCATTTTACGAGCATTAGATTTAGGAATTTATTTTTCCTGACAAAATCTTTAATCTCTGTGTGTTATATATAAGAAAAATAAAATAAAACTAGTGGGGCGCATGGCATCGTGCCTTAAGGCAAATTGCTGGAACTTCCCGTACCAAAAATTATTATTTTTTTTAAAAGATTAACATTTTTGACAAAAAATTACTCTGAAAATTAGATTTTTGAGAAACTATAATTTTTTGACAAAAATTTGACTGTTTGAAGAAAAATGTATTTTGAAATATTTTGGAAATTCTGAACTTTTTTTCAAAGCAATCGTACTGCTTTAACTGCATGGAGACGAAATATCGAAGCGGTAAGCGCCGCATCGCAGTCTAACGGATAAACATTGGTACGAAACCCATAGGAATTATGTTAAAAATCTATAAAATATCTGATAATTTGACGATTTGACCGCCAAATGGCAATTTTTTTACTTTTTTTCTCTAGATCTCCGAAACCGTTAGACCTGCCTTCATGAAAACTTGATCAGCTCTTCATGTTAATACAAGCAAAATGTTTTTTGAATTAATCAAATCGGACGCTCCGTTCTCTTAAAACTGAGTTACCGTTTTTGGCACTTTTTGCCCCATATATTCGGAACGGCTAGACCTGCCTTCGCCAAAACTAATCAGCACGTGTCCTTATCAACATGAATCGAATGTTTTTTGAATTATTCAAATCGCCTCATCCGTGTTCCCAAAATCGTCGACAAAAATTTGTATCCGCACACACATACATACACGCACACACACACACATCCATTTTTTTCGAAGTATACCAAAATATCAGAAACCTCTGAAACGTAAAGATATATAAAAATTTTCATTTTCGATTTTTTTGCGATTACTATAACTTACCCTACGGAAAGTAATAAAAATATGAAATATTTTATCTATTTTAATATGAAAATATGAGATTTCAATGTCTCGTACAGAACATTTCTCACATTGAGGGAAATAATATTATCCTAGAACGCATCTTGCAACGGACGTGTTAAAGTGCAAAACTCTCAAATAAAAATAATCGTCAGCCAGACGTTCTGTGTCTCCTTTTTGGGTCAAAGAACTCCATGATCGCGTGCGTGAGGGACGTGCGGAAATCAATAAGGGTGAAACTGGGGTCCGTGACTAAGAACCCACCCGTCGCGGTGTGCGTTCACCCCTAGGAACGCACCCTGCGGAAGACACGCTGCTGCAAAGAGCTTCCGAGAATAAAACGAGAAATAGAGAAAAATAAAATAATAGTAATAATAATAAAAATTTGCACTGGAGTTAATAACAATTTTTGTTTAAATTGACTTTTATTATAACTGCTTACTAATAAAGAAAAGAAAATAATAAGAGCATTTCAATTATGATTGGCGTGCCTAATAAAACTCATTTATGATTTTTATCAAATTCAAGTTGTTTTTTATATAGTAATTTTTATTTATTAGTATTTATTTTTATTAGTAATTTCAATTTTTTATATAGTTACAATATTTACTTCTTGTTCTTATGTTTTTGTGATTTGAATTTACTAATAGTGCATGGCATCGGGCCTTAAGGCAAATTGCAAGAACTTCCTTACCGAATGAATATTTGAGAAAATTTGAAAGTTTATAAGTAGATTATTTATTATAAATACTATAATTTTTATTGTTCGTATTTTGATTTAAAAAATATAATAGCTTGTAAATTACCCGACGATTTTTATACGCGTTTAATGAAAAACGTTAATAAACAAAGGACTTTTT
>NW_020537758.1:20728118-20795244 GCF_003426905.1 Ctenocephalides felis | reverse complement strand
AATGAAATAATCGCACATTGAGCAAAATAGTATAATTTAAGCAATGTTGTTATTAATTGTTCAGAAAACAATTGGATATAAAACACAATGTATCGATACAGTCGTATACTTTTCTGCGAAGATTTGAAATATATATTTAAAATTGACGTCAATACAAATGGACGTCATTTCAATATTTATTTTCATACATTTTAATTCGTAGATTTATTTATAAATCGTTATTACTTTTTTATTTTATTCATTACTTTTTTCCCATGTTTTTTCTTATATATTGTTTTATATCAATGACCAACTCACTTATTTTATCAGAATTTATTCAGGTATTGCTTACAGGTCAAAATCAACTTGCACCGCCTAACAAATTATATAAAATTTGGTACAAAAGCTTTATTTGCTAGAAAATTGATATTCAATAAATTGTTAATAATATAATATAGATATATATATAATATATGTCATGTATACAAAACTTGGCATAAAATTTTTATTTGCTGGAATTGATATAAAAAACTGTTTTTAAGATGGCAAAATAAAATTTAGTATGAATGTACTTTATTTTATTGTTTTTTTTTAAAGCCTTCAATTATTAGCATATTTGCTGAATGAATCCACATTACCACCACATTTTAGCGTAAGCAAAATAGAAAAGTCACGTCCAAGTCCTGCGCAGTTGGATTTCCTTATCAAAAAGATTTATCAAGGCGCTATATACTGTTACGTGGAATCGCTTTAAAACCTGCGAGATGTAAACGAATTCTCTTACGACTGATAGATAAGCGTTATTTGATGCCCTGCTAGAAATGTAAATTTACTTGATATCCGAAATGTCCTTTTGACAATATATAACATTGCACATGCTTCTAAAATCAGGGGTCACCAGTGGAATTAGGGCTAACCTCGCTGCTATAGATGAAAAGTAATCATTTCATGATATATTGTATTTATTTTACTTTTACTTGACTATTGTATTGATTTGTGCTTATTCTATCAATCAGAAAATTAATTTTTTTAAATTAAAACTATTATCATATTATTCTTATATTATCATAAAGTCATTGTCGTCCCAGTTCTACTATTTCTTCCTTGATCTCGGTGATCTATTTGCTTTCAATTCCATCAAGCATGCAAACCGTAGATATTATTAAACTGTTTTCTGATGATGGATTGTAATACTATGGAAATATTTGCTCAACAGTTGCCCGATTTGACAAGATCTTCTCGTATTTCATAATAGGTTCACTTACACTATTGATATAACTTGAAATATAACTTGTATTATATATAATAATATAGTGAATGAACTCAACTAATTAGTTTATTATTTGTTAATTTCCAATTAATATTTCAGAGTTTATATCTACCTTTTCAGATAAAGCTTTAAAACATTAATAATACAAATTATATAAGAAACAGTCAACTAAGATTTGATTACAATTTTTTTTTTGTTATTTAGTTAGTACACATATGCTAAACATATGTTTACAGTTTCAAGAACATAGCATACACACTTTGTTTCGACAAATAAAAAATAACATTATTCTGTTGCCTTACTCTATATCTTATTATAAAAAATGGAGCAAAGAATTGATTATCCTTTGATTCTATAACGATTGCTGGGGGTTGAATTTCTAAATTTATATTTTCCACAACTTAAAAACATAATTTTAATAACATGTAAATTTTGATTTGAATAATTGTCGCAGCTTTTTAATTTTTATATATTTATATATTTTATAAATATAAGTTCTAATGTTCAAAATACAAACATATGTGCTAGACATTATTACATTCAATAAAACTACAATATGCCAATAATTCTGAAATGGGTATCCAAAAGTGTAGTGCAGAATAAATTTACAAGGCGCCAGCGATATAAGAACGTGACTACAATTTTGATATTTTGCGGTCTGAAAAATTCTGCAATCTTGTCTTGATTCGTGCTAAATGTTATTAACATTCTAATTATGTGATAGAATTATGACATCATAAATAATAAAATGAAAAAATCCTTTTAAATTAATTTGATTATATAGTAAGTTGGAACGACACGCGCTCTCTAAGGGTATACGGGTAAAACAGTCCACCATCAATATCTCAAAAACAAAAAAAGTTAAAATTTTTTAACAACTATATTTGATAGTAGAAGGCAAAAGATTTGTGGCCAGCTATCGCTTTCAATCAATGGGCAATTTGATTATCATGAGATAAACGGTCATATTTGAAAATCTACAAGAAGGTGTCGTCCATGGACGACATTCGTAGCACAAGGGTTAATCATTGTTAGCTTTTTATTTTGTTTTGCTTATTAGAGGGCAACGGATGTAGTGTACTTATGTACATTACTTCGTTTATATGTAATATTCATATGAAAGAATTTCAATTTCATGAACAGTGATCACTAAACAATAGTTTACATAAAGAGCACTGACGTCTTGCTAAAAAGATAAAATTCAATGATTCATTACCGTATTATAATGTAGCCATTTGAATTATTCATTAGATTTGGTCAATGATTTCTCTGCCAATAAACTCAAGTCAATTTTATATAACTTGCAAAGTGGTCTCCTAAAACATCAGAGTTGTGAGCAAACGAGCCAAACTTTATCTCTTCTTCGACAGTTTAGCTCTGTTAAATCTAAAACTAATCACATTCAGCAATAGCAACTATTCCATATGTGCTGGAACTGGAGAGGATAATTCATCTTATAGGCAGATGGATGCGCCTGTGTAGACGGCATCTTAATTATTAACATTTGTCACAGGTAGCAATCTTGAATTCTCGAGCGTTCCGGATATGTTCTCAATCGAATACCATCGTTGGTTCGGAATTCGAAGTTATAAATTCGTGTCACGTACTACACTGCATGCGTTAATTTCATGACGCGCAAATACTCTATGCGAATCCTAGAGTAATAATAATATATAACTCTCTATTGGGACAGTACCCAAGATGTGTGGAACATTATCTTTATATTATAATATATTCGAATATCGTTACGTGGGTTGATATATCATATGGCAGATATTTTATATCACATATTTAAAATTTTTTAATAATACCAGAACTTTCAACCCAATATTGTTCAAGTCACAATACTACCAATACATCAAGAGTTTCGGCCTAAAGCTGACTAAAAACATTTCGTATCTGTATATAAATCAAGGAGAGATATGTTACACAATGCCTCAACGCCACTTCCTCTTCGTATTCATTATAATGAAAATTACTTCATTCATTCGCAGCATATCATGATCAGTTTGTATAATCTCCATATAATCGGACCGTGCATCATGTCATTTTTCACACCGAAGCACGCACGTGTGCTGTCCGATGTCGCGAGAGATACAATCTAGAATACGAAGGAATAGTATACAATAATATTATAGTTTTATTTTTTATTTATTATCACTGTACTATACAATTTTTTGGTTTATACAATGGTAAAATATAAAAATGGTAAAAAGTAAAAATACAATGGTATTTTTTGTTACTATACAATGTATATTAGGCTAACATTTTTGAGATATATTAAATGCGCGTTAAGAATAACATCTTTCGTTAATTATTACAGTAATTTTTTGATCAATCACATATTCACAAATGAACTGGTTGGTCTACTTTGATGGGACAAACCTTACATCATATCCAATCTTTGCAGGGCTCAGAACGGTTTTGCTACAAAGCAAGTCAAAAACGAATAAATAATAAAAATTCTATCAAATACCAGATTATTGTAATAAAATTGGTCAAAAAAACAGGACAAAGGCACCATCAAAATAACCTCTTGAAGAATCGATACACCTTAAAATAACTACATTGACAAGACTGTGGCAATGACGCTCAACATCTGACAGGAATTTGGTTATAGCTTTTTTCATGGAATCGTTAATAAAACTAGCCAATTTTTAAATTACCAATTTAATAAGCCAACTGTGCCTATATTGTGTCTATATATAAATGTGAATAAATGAAATTTTGTTTAAATATTTTTGTTATTGAAATTTATTGTTATTTCTTTTGTAATACAATTTTTTGGATTTGCTCTACGATTAAATCTACTTAAAAGTGATGTGCGATTACTACACAGAACTTCAAATAATCCGTACACTCATACATAAAGATAATTTTTATCGAAATGTTTTGCAATTATCTTCTTTTTTTAGTATTTCCAACGGCAATACTTTTTATTATAAGATTTATCAATAACGTTAATTGGAGAATGTTTTTAACCGGGTCATCACCTTCGAGCAGATGAGTCTTGAATTAAAACACAGACATCCTCTGAAGATCAGCATGAACGTAAACATTCTTTATTTGGGTCAATACTGCATCGTACAAGATTCAAGACATAAATATTTTTCTAATATTGGTTTCTTTTCTTGGAAAGAGGGCTGAGATACGATTAATTCAATATTTTGTCCATACTTGTTTTATTCTCGATGTAGTAAAATAACTCGATGAAGTAAAATAACAAAGCAAACTTATCCAAAAGTGAGTCCATTATTTTATAAACTAATGTATTGATATTTCACCAGTATCGAATATATAATTGAATACTAATTATAAAACAACATGAAATATATAAATAAATTTCTCCATCCATGCTCATGGCAACATTTATCTGTTAAAATAATTATCTACATCCCTAATTGAATTGATATCTACAATAAATCACGTCATTCTCTATGTCAGTAAAGACAAAAACGGGTTTCACTTGCGCATTAATCACGAACGACAATGAAATATAAATAAATAGATGTTTCTGTATCGGGCAATTAATCAAGTTAATATTCCGGAACACGACTTAGAAGATCATAAGAAAGTTACAATGATGGAATAGAATTATCACAGTTTTCTTTGCAATTTTGACGTAGAAGGATTTTGATTGAGATAAGGGTTGCGATTTCGGATCATCAGAAAAAAATACATGTAGATCAATTCAAGAGATTGAATAATTTTTAACTTCCCGTAGGGTAAGTTATTGTAATGGGCCAAAAATCGGAATTGAAAATTTTTACATTTCTCGACGTTTTGAAGGTTTCTGAACGTTTTGGCATACCTCAGAAAAAATGGATGTGTGTGTGTGTGTGTGTGTGTGTGTGTGTATGTATGTATGGATACAAATTTTCGTCCACGTTTTCGGGCGTACGGATCAACCGATTTGAATGGTTTAAAAAACATTCGATTTCTATTAATAAGGAGAAGAGCTGATTAGTTTTTGGCAAAGACAGGTCCAGCAGTTACGGAGATAAGGAGCAAAGAGTGCAGAAAATAGAAATCGAGTTTTTGAGAGAACGGAGCATCCGATTTGAATGATCTAAAAAACATTCCATTAGTAATGATTGGGAGAAAGGGTTATTAGTTTTTCGCAAAGGCAGGCCCAGCCATTTCGGAGATACAGAGCTAAATGTACAAAAAATGGCAGTTTTTGAGAGAACTAAGCGTCCGATTCAATTGATTCAAAGAACTTTCTGCTTGTCTTAACAAAATAATTAATTTTGGAAAAAAAAATTTTGTACCATTTTCTTTTTTTTTTTTTTTTTTTTTTTTTAATTTTTGGTATATCGAAAATAATTCAGATTTTATTTTTAATTCTGACTATAGTTCTAATATACTTTAAACAAATAATTTCAACTCTGCAATTCAGTTTATATAATTATTATAAATATTAGACAATAATACAATATTTATAATAATCTATTTGAAAACATTCAATATTCCTCGAACGTTTCGTTACGGTACGGGAAGTTCCAGCAATTTGCCTTAAGGCACGATGCCACCCACCCCACTAGTTAAGTTTGGTGTTGAACATTGATAGTGTTCCATACAACATATAAACATATTGAGTGTTGGTCGATGTGTAAATTATACACGTACCTTGAACAAATGTTTTCTGTTGTCAATTATTTCGATTTGGACATATAAATAGAGTATACGTATTTTGTCATTTTATTTTATATTTTGACAAATTTTATGAAAATGGTGGCAGCGGTGTGACGCGACACAAAATTAAACATTTACAACTAAACTTTTTTGAAATGGCTGAGGAGATACGAAAATAAGAAATATTTATGAATTGTTAAATTACGTGGAAATCATTTTATATTCTTTTATTATTGTTTATTTTTTGTTGTATGTTCAAGATGTTCAATTATTAATTAAAATTCACATACATTCAAATTAAGTTTAAAACCTTTCTGCACTTGATTTTTTCTCGCGCGTGTAATAAGCATACTATTTCAAGGCTTTATGATTCACAGATGATGTGTTTAAGAAGAACAAATATAAATTAGTTTATGAATTGGTGAATCAGTAGCAATGGAAATTCATGTTTATGATTTTGTAGAGCAAAGTTTAATTGTTGATTCATGCTAATATGTATGCTAATAGGTAAGGTAAAACCTTGTATAGATTATCAGCTTTTGATGTAAAGTCTTGTACGTCTACATTATACTGATGGAATAAGATTTATTTTGTTTGACCTGTGACTCTTTAGTTCCGGTGTGTAAAATTAGTGATTATTATGCATTATAATTTTATGTTATATCTTTGCGTTTTTGTGCATCATGATTCCAAAAATATTTTATAATCATAGCATAGTTTACTTAAGATTATTAGAATATAACTCCACGGTTACCTTTCTAATTAGGATATGGCAGCATTGACCGGAAGAGCTATTTTACTTGAAAACATACTATCTATATTTCCAAGTGAAAATCAATGTCACTTGGAAATATTGCTTGATAGCTGTGAGGACCTACATTGGAAATGAGTCTTCTGCTATCGAAGAAGAAATAGAAAAACTGGGAGGACTAGGATCAGTAAGGATTCTGAAGGATAGACGACGGCGCAGGATTAGAAAAATATAAAACAAAATATAAACGCCCAAGCACATAGCGAGGAAGCATTTGAGTAAAAGAGATCTATAAATAATGTAAGAAAGAGGAATGAGTTTAAGGTGCATTTTTACACAATGCACTTGCCTTTTAGGAGAACACCAGTAATATTATTACAACTTTGCTTCACGGATTTCATTTGCAAAACACAATCCGTTACGTCGTTTCTGGGCTCCGTTCCATGTTGCACTTTGTTATCTGCCAAGTTATCCCTAAATCAAGGTCAATTCCGAAATACAAAGACGGGTCATTCATCTCGACGTTAAATCGCATATGTTCATCGCATTGCTTAATCCGACAATCGTCGAAACTGATCTTGTCTGCGGTGCGGCGGATGCATTTGCGGCATATTGCTGCTCTTCCCTTGCTTAGACCACTGCGGTGCATTCACGAAATGCTAACCAGCCGATTTGAACAACTCACTCGAAACTGTCCGAAATCTAGATACCAATTGGAGGAGATATGAATCGGATCTTGTCTAATGTGTTATATGTTGGCCGAGGTGTATTATTTTGACTTTTGGCAACAGGACGTGACGACGTGAAATTTTCGAAGCCAAATTCAGTAGCAGTAGGTACATAAAACGTCAAAAAGAGTTACTCATTATCCATTGTCGCACTTTGATGAACTTTCAACTATAAGGTTAATTTTGCTTATATTCAGAATTCGATATTTCAAATTGAAATTTTATTGAAAAAATATACTTACTGTTTATTATATTACTGCAACAAATTATATGACCTTACTTAATTTATCTTCATTATCTCGTACCTTTCATGTTTCAATAAATTTTCAATCAAGCGACCGTGACAACTTTTCCGCTGAAAGCACTATCGACTCCATCGGTTCAGAGCACTTTGGCAATGCAATTTATATTTTTTGTGCTAATTCCACAGAGAGGCAGTCCTGGTCTCTCTGTAGTGTAAATTTGATTCGATTTTGAATCAAAGCCCTTGTTATGAATAGCACACATGGCGATTGTAACGGAAGCTTGTCCATTGTCTCTCGATGCTGGTTTCCGCTCGTAAAGCAATTGCTGAATACAAAATCGGACAACGCATGACGCGCGACCCGTCGATGCTAAACGATAAAAAGGCTGTAAATCGTGACAATGTCCACGGAATGGATGAATATCAATATAATAGATACATTACATAAATTGTGTGATGTTGTTTTTAGTGATTTCTTGTCCAAGAAAACCATCTCCAGAAAACGGACCAACATGATCACCATAACCATGAAGAAGGGGAGAAGAAAGTGTTCTACTGAAACTGATTGTACAATGAGAATGAAACTAAATAGAACCTTTACGGAAAATGGTATCTGATCAAAGAAAAAATGAAAAGATGATGACGAAGAATGCTAGACTTACACCTGAAGAGCAAATATAGGGATAACCAAGTTACTGGAATCGAGTGAAACCAGAAGTATTAGAAGTATTATAGATGACTTATAGATGTTTTTTGGTAACTTTTATCATATAGTCAACATCTAAGGTCCATATAAAGCTATGCTCTGAATATAAGGCTTTTTTAATTTCTTAGTTGTAATTTAGTAGTTTTTTCAGCAGCGTTACATGAAATTTGTTTGTTTCAATCTAGTTTGATTACATGCTTCTGCGATTGGTGCACAATAACTAAATATAATTTCTGTGCTGATTTTCCAAATTGATAGCATGCTTATTTACAGCGAATATTTTTGGACTAAAGCCTAAATAAAATAACTTTCCTTGAATTGCTGTGTCTTAATTAAAATTGTATTTTTAACTATTAATACATACGTATTTTTAACTACAATAATTTTGAAATGACTGTGGCAACTAAAGTACTTTCTACGCGCAAAAAGCTTTGTTCTATATTGTAGTAAATAAGTGTACTTTATCTTGATTTTTCAATGTTAGTAGTCTCCATATCTTCAAGCCTATAATTTATCAGTAAGTACGCACCTACATATTTACAAGACATCAAATTATAATCCCTATATACGTTGCAATATGCATTGCAGACAGTTGCCACACTGATTCAACAGATTTCAAACGAGATTCCTTATAAGAATAAAGATATATTACATATAATTGAATGCAATCGAGATAACAAGGAGATTGTTAAAAATACTTCCAGTTACATAAACGCACAAAAGTACAAAATGCCATTTTGCTTTTTTATGCCAACTTCATTTGTCACCATAAATTGATTGCCGGGACTACAATGGGAGATTATATATTTACTCCTTTGTGATGCATTTGTTTATCAAAATATAAAAATTATTTGGAAGATACTAAAATAAATTTGGCTTAATGAGGATATCCTGTTGGAATGTTTAATTTGGAGATGCTTTTAATATGAAAATAACTCTAACAAAGGATAGCATTGACAGCAACAACAAATTTATAAATGAGTGTAATAAAAATTAACCATTAAAATTTCACGCCTGAATGAGAGGAATAATGAAAGTGAATTGACTTATTAGTTTTTTTAAACTGAACTTTTTATATAAATAAAATAATTTAATATTTAATATGTATATATATATGTATATATATATATATATATATATATATATTTAAATTAGAAATCGTATGTTTATGTTTATTGTGATAAGTTTGTTAACTTATTCACGAATATTATATTTGGTTAAATATTGAGGACAGTAACCATGCAACCTAGTGATATTTTTTTAAAAGATATAGAATATTATAGGTGCGAATAAAAATGTAATTTTTGTGAATTTAAGACTATACTAAAGACACATTTTTGAAAAGTATTAAAAAATATATTTGACTACAACTTATTCATTATCAACATTTAATATGTAATAAATCAAATATTATTATTATTAATAATTATTATATAGCTATATTTAATTTTGAATTTTTATATGTATATTATGTAATTTATTTCTATATATGTTTTTTTATTCCAGCAAAATTATTTGGCAAAATTCGGTTATTTGCCGCAGAGTGCAATCGAAACAGGGAATCTACGGTCAGAAGAACAATTGCGAGATGCGATACGATCTTTACAGGTAAATTATAACTTAATTATAATTTTGTATTTACAAAATATACATCTGAAACATATATTACTCCAAACATATGTGTCTCTGCCTATTAAATTCAATTTCTTGTTTTGTACCATACCTTTCATCAGCACATTATTTACAAAGCTCATAATCTTTCCACATTTGGTTAGTCAGAGCTTAATGAGCTTGAGAAAAATCGTTTCTTGGAAATATCTTCTGCAAAATGTCTCGAAATTAATGATAATAAAAAAACTGCTTCGAATTCCATGGCATTAAGATGTCCTAATTTAGATTCGTATCCTTTTTAGGAATTCGGTAATATTCCTGTAACAGGCGAAGTGGATGATGCTACAATAGAATTACTTCACAAAAAACGATGTGGGGTCAAAGATAAATTAAAAGGACGATTTAAGAGATTTGTTCTGCAAGGACAGAAGTGGCCAAATGCCAGTTTGACATGGAGGTAAGAAATAATATTTTTAAACTAAATTAAATAAAATTTTTGTAATGGGCAGAATTAAATTACCTTGATGCAAATCACATAGAGCTCATTGATGAATAGTGATAAAATATCAGTTTCACATTTATATATTTATTGTGAAGGGATATGTAAATGCTGGATTTTATGGCGTTCCGTTATCAATCTAACTCTTCGATTTGCGATTTGGGAGCCGGCACATAGTGCTCCGGTTTGCAAACTCCTTTGATTCGAAAATGTTCCGGAATCGAGGTTAAATAATTTGCATATATATACACACAAATTTATATATAAACATTTGTGTGTATGTAAGGCATCTGACAGCTGTTGTGAAGTAGAAGATCCCAGTCTTTGTTGTAGAATGCATAGACCACCGCGATTTCAGTTCCTCCGTTACATTAGGACGTCAGATTTCAGAAAGTTTAATTTAAACAATAGAAAATGTTCGATGAATTTCTCGCAATTTCCGTGGACCGTTCATAGACTTATGAGCCAAATATTTGATATTCATTTTTATTTTTTCTGTTAACTTTAAATACAACTATCAAAAACAGCATTTATTCTTAAACAATTAATTTATATTTTGATTGATATTTTTTTATTGTATAGAGATTTTTACACTTGTCAGGAAATGAACAAAAAATAAATCTGAATGGAAAAATATGACTTTGAATACACAAAATCTACTGACCATTATCAGAGATTTTGAAAATTGATATATGAATGTTAAATTAACTTTAAATTTAACATTAAATTTATTTTTCAATTTTTTCATCGTTTGTGTTCATGTCTTTATATATTAACTAATTCGATACATAAATATATTGATCTATGTATGAAGAAAAAAATCTAAATACGGATTATACATCAGTTATGACTGGCAAAGGCTTTTAATTATAGTGTCAGAATTAATAAAATGATGAGTATACAGTTCTCCCGTATTTTTTGATTCGTCACGCACAGGAGTAAAAATAGAAAACGCTATGATATTGCGGAAATTGTTGAAATGTGTAGCGACCCTACTATTTCCGAAATGAAGCATTTTTGTTTACTAACTTGGTCTAAATATACCTACTTTACTAAGAATTAACTGGCTGTATATACATAGTGAGTTAAAAATAATATTATGAATAAAATAAGAGTCACATTCAATATGTTTTATTATGAACTGCAAGTAACGCGTGCAGTACTGAATTATTGATTATTTTTCAATTTGCAATTTTACTTAACAACAAGTATGTAAATTAGTCATATAAATCAACATGCCAAGATCTGAATTACCTGAATGTAATTTTAAAATTCAACGACCGTACATCTTTAATCAAAAATATATCCGTTAATTTTCAAATGCAACCATGTGTCACCAAAAATTTAAAAAAAATACTGAGGTCTCAAATTTCAATTACACGGTTCGAAAATGCCCTCTGAGGTCCCTAACAAATCCGCGTGCGGATTATAAAGGCTCGTCTAAATATAGAATGTCTAATTTACACACTCGGGGTTATTTTTATGCGTCTTGTCATCATATATCATTAAGATCAAAATTTATTCACAAAATGGTAAACACAAATAGAAAGGTTTTAATTTTTTTATCTCCAATTATTTATCAATAATAGTAATTTTTTTTAGCAAGATCAATTATACTAATTTATATTAATTCATCGAATATCCAGTAGTAATTTAGCAATACTTATTTATTTAATAAATGCGATTTATTATTATCAAGTAACTGAAATTAAATTATTTCATATTATATTTAGTATGCAACACATCTGTACTTTTTTGGATAAAGAACTCATTTTCCACTTTACACAAATAATCAATAAACTGCTAACTATAGTGTTAAAAGTGCTAAAAATTTTACAGTTCCTCAGAAAAGGGAGCACCCGATTCGAATGATTTGAGTTAGAAGAAACGATTAATTTTTTGGAGAAGAGAATAATTTTTTTTTCAAAATAAAAAAAAAAATAATATTGAGAATGATTCAAATGTTAATTTTAATTCCAACTAAAATTCTTGAGAAAAATAATTTTAACTTTACAATTTAATTTATATAATTCTTAGAAAGACAGAAAAAGTCCTTTGTTTATTAACGTTTTTCATGTAAACGCGTATAAAAATCGTCGGGTAATTTACAAGCTATTATATTTTATCAATAAAATACGAACAATAAAAATTATAGTATTTATAATAAATAATCTACTTATAAACTTTCAAATTTTCTCAAATATTTCATTTCGGTAAGGAAGTTCTTGCAATTTGCCTTAAGGCACGATGCCATGCACTATTAGTAAATTCAAATCACAAAAACATAAGAACAAGAAGTAAATATTGTAACTATATAAAAAAATTGAAATTACTAATAAAAATAAATACTAATAAATAAAAATTACTATATAAAAAACAACTTGAATTTGATAAAAATCATAAATGAGTTTTATTAGGCACGCCAATCATAATTGAAATGCTCTTATTATTTTCTTTTTCTTTATTAGTAAGCAGTTATAATAAAAGTCAATTTAAACAAAAATTGTTATTAACCTCCAGTGCAAATTTTTATTATTATTACTATTATTTTATTTTTCTCTATTTCCCGTTTTATTCTCGGAAGCTCTTTGCAGCAACGTGTCCTTCCTCAGGGTGCGTTCGTAGGGGTGAACGCACAGCCACGACGGGTGGTTCTTAGTCACGGACCCCAGTTTTACCCTTATTGATTTCCGCACGTCCCTCACGCACGCGATCATGGAGTTCTTTGACCCAAAAAAGGAGACACAGAACGTCTGGCTGACGATTATTTTTATTTGAGATTTTGCACTTTAACACGTCCGTTGCAAGATGCGTTCTAGGATAATATTATTTCCCTCAATGTGAGAAATGTTCTGTACGAGACATTGAAATCTCATATTTTCATATTAAAAGAGATAAAATATTTCATATTTTTATTTGCTCATATATAACACACAGAGAAAAAACACTTTTGTCAGGAATATCAATCCCTAAACCTAATGCTCGTATCATTGCAAAATTAGTTCTTTATTATGACTTAGATTTTCATATGTGAATAATAAAACGAATTAAGAGTCGAGGCACAGGGTATTAATTGTAGAAGTATAAGTTTGAGTAGTAGAAAGTGAACTAAAAACAAAGGAAAGAACATGGAAACATAAAAAATACCTTTAACTATCTAGAAGTGGAATTCTGTTTTATGGCAATTAAGGCATCGTGCTTTAAGGCAAATTGCTAGAATTTCCCGTACAGCAATTCAAAATTCGAATAATTGAAAATAATTAATAATAATGAATAAGAGTTGATCAATGATTTGAAACTTTTAATAGAATTTCAAACCATATTAAATCATTCTATCTTAAATCATTTAATTTGAAGTATTTTGGAAATTTTGAACTTTTTTTCAAAGCAATCGTACTGCTATAACTACATAAAGACGAAATATCGAAGCGCGTAAGCGCCGCGTCGCTATCTAACGGACAAACATTGGTACGGAACCCATAGGAATGTAAACAAAATTTATACTTATTTTTAAAATCTCTATAAAATATCTGATAATTTGCTTACTCAAAAACGGCATGATCTTTTTTGTTGGAGCACCCTCTGCTCCAACAAACTCGTACTAAATAAAATGACAGCGCGACCGCGCTTCGTACCTATTCTAGAGACAAAATATTAATACGCGATAGCGCGCGTAGCACTAAAACAATATAATATTTGTATTTATTATTAAAATCTATATAAAATATCTGATACTCTGATGTGCATATGTCTAATGTTCATTTTTGACCGCCAAATGGCTCATTTTTTTACTTTTTCCTCCATATCATCAAAGTCGTTGGACCTGCCTATCCAATAATTTGAACGGTTCTTCATTTAGTCAATACAATAAAATGGTTTTTGAATTATTCAAATCGGACGCTCCGTTTTCTTAAAAACTGAGTTACCGTTTCCGGCACTTTTTGCCCCGTATCTTTGGAACGGCTAGACCTGCCTTCGACAAAAACTAATTAGCACGTCTCCTTATCAATACGAATCGAATGTTTTTGAATTATTCAAATCGGTTGATCCGTGTTCCCGAAATCATCCATACATACACGCACATACTTACACACACACACACACACATACATCCATTTTTTCTAAGATATGCCAAAATGTTCAGAAAGTTTTGAAACGTAAAGATCTATAAAAATTGTCATTTTCGGTTTTTTGTGATTACTATAACTTGCCCTACGGGAATTTAAAAATAAATGAGTAAATCAATAAAATATAATTGTATAGGAGATTAAATTGCCAAATTAATTATATACAAATCTAGTGGGTGGATAATTATTAAGTAAACAATTCAATAACACAAGTTCTCTAAAAAGAATTGTTCTTTTTTAGAGAACACTTCTGGAGCTTATTAGGTTGAGTATTTCAATCGTCTACACATTGTTGGATTAATTATGTATGGGGTTATAATCGGCGCAAGTTGAAGTCTTTTGAAATGTTGTATTAAAATTTGTAACTGAGACAATTTTAGAAAGAAAATTTTCCTTATCACGCTATAAATCACAATTCAAAGATCACAATTATCCATTTCTCAAAGGATTTGCGACATACATAACAATTGTCAAAGTGTATCTTGTATCTTGCGAGTGCGCGTTCCAGAAACTCCGCGTGCATAATAAATGTTCCGTGCAATTTGTATATTGCAAGTGTTTCAGTTTCAGTTCAGATCTATAGAGGCATCCGTTTCAAACATTTCGGATGCACAGCCTAAGCGAGCGAAACTTATGCATATTTTACAGGTACTTTGATATTGAAAAGTTATTTTTGTACACGAGAGAGCTATAAAACAGACATCGCCATGGAGAAAGAGATCGTACTCAAATGGATGAGAATGGGAAGATTGTAAATAGTCTCTTGGCAGTTTACGTGTTTTTAAATTAATATTCTTATTTTTCTTCATCTTATGGGAAATGATGAATGTTAGATTTTTCTTGGCAGGAATGTTCAAAGTGAAATAAATTAGCAACAGACCTTGTCAACCTATTCAAAGTAATATTCAAAGTAAAAAAAATATTATCTTAACTAAATTTTAACAGAACCTTTAAAAGAGTCTCGAGGAGAGACTCGTAGACTTCTACTTAAAGTTGGAAATTTATGAGGATATATTTAGTTATCCCCATGTTGCGATGTTTTATAAAATTACCTTTAAATGTATAAATAAGAATGAAATGTAGAACTACTTACACCTGATTGCGAGATTTTTATCTATGAATTTTACAGAGTAGATATAACTTGTCATTTTCTGGTTATATTTTATAAGATAAGGGAACTATCTTATAATCCTCCTCTAAATCTATGGGCCAATCCTGCCGTAAATATAGACCAATGTTATGGCAAGGCTATGTTACGTAGCGTTTTTCATATAAAATAGTAGTAAAAATTGTCTCAATACTATGTGGTTGTTCTGCAGTCAGGAGTTTTTGATATAAAACCTAACCTGAAAAACGTGCAAATATCAAATGAATGATGTTGCATCTTTCTTAGAATAATATATGCAAGAAGTTTCACGTGTAAAACGTATGATCGCACAGCAAATACAAAGCATTTTAACAGCTTTTAGTACCATTTTATTTGAAAAACGCTGCGTAATATAGTCCTTGCATAACATTCATCAATCTAAGACGTAAGTAAATTGTAAAATTTTCAGAAACCATTTTTTAAAAAACAGAACCATTTTTTTCCAAGAAACTGCAATCCAATGTATTTGACCACGTATAAAACAATTTTAAAAATTAGTATATCTATAAACCCTAATTAAAATCGCAAATATGTTTAATTAGTTTTAACAGAGAAAGATAACGAAATTAGTACTTTATTTGCAAAATAACAATTGCTTACAATTAACACTCAAGATTAAGCAATCAACATGTTGCAGATTCCAAGAAAAGCATTTTATTTGTGTTTTTTTTAGTGTTATTGACATCAGAGGTCAAGACTCGAACACATTTTCCTAGGTCAGTTTCATTTGCTCGTAAAGTTATTAATAATTCTTATCGTTTGCCAGATCCATTGCAATCCAACTATTAAAATTGAACATGAATTATGTGTGCGTGTTTAATAAATAATTTGATATGCTTAATCGTATATTATTAATATAATATATCTCAATCATTAAGAGATTTCTGAAGTTTTGTCTTGTTCCATTTATTGCTGAATTAATCTTGATCGTTCTTAATTAGTTTTCTAGTCCAATTCTTTGTAATTAATTGATCATAATTTGAATAGTTGGCACATAATCCATTTCTGTGTCAACTTTATTATTATTTAGAGCAATAATGCTGATTCAATATACTTTGAAAATAAAGTAAATTAAAATTTCGTGACAAAAAAGCAAACAATGATTGTGATACAAAAAACTAAGAAGGGTACTTTATATAAACGTAGTGAAATGAAGCAATATGTGATCGTAAATTTGAAATAATAAAAATTGGATATTGCAAACTAAATTATTATTTATAATCGAAATTAAAGCTAATAAATTTAAGTATGAGGCAGTTTTATCTAGACTTCTACATTTGATCAAAATTTTATAATTTTATGATGAGTCAATATAATTTAAAATCTTCAATTTAATAAATTGGCAATATTTAAACATGGATTTTCAAATGGACTGAATATAGTAATTTAATTAATGTAAAAAAAATATTCACAAGAGATTTAAAAAAATCTTAAATGATGCAATACAAATTCATTCACATTTTTCATACAGATATTGAATGAAGATTTGTTTCGGTATTCATATAAATTTGTAGTAAAAGCTGTAAAAAGCTCTGAATTTTCTGTGCAATTAGGCGTTTTGCACGTAAAACCTAACTTCACGTATATGTAATCAAAGGCACTTATAAAATTTGCACTTATGCTAATATTGTGCGTTTTTTAGGTTAGTTTTTATGCGTAAAAAGCCTGACTGCACAGTAAATGGTTTTGGCAGTTTTTTCTATCAATTCATATGAAAATTGGACCGTAACATAGGGTTGTCATAACAACGCTATGTTACATTCATGTTGGTTTTAAGGCTATTTTATGAGAAAATTGGTCCCATATTGGTCCCTATATCTATTATATGTCGATATGTATTTTCATTTTCATCCTGGTTGTTGCGCAAGCTAAATAAAACGCTGCAGACATCTGTGAACTTCTCTCAGCGAGTTCGGCACTTTTAACGATTGACGATAGGTAGATGACTCCTGAATAATCTCTTCTTTATGGCCAAAGAAATTTATATTCATGAATGCAAATATATTTTAATTTAAACCCGTAAAAGAGCTTAACGCCACTAGGATCCGTATTCAACAAATTAATTAACTTTTATGAGGAATGTTTGAAAATCAAGAGATTTTATGGAGAATTTGTTTCGTGCCTATCAACACAATCTGGCTGTTGTATTTTCCTAATCATTAGAAATTCGGCATTTATGGGCAATGAAATGGGTTGAAACATGTGGCTAAGCAAATTTTGGTCTGGATAGTGAAATAAACTGTTTATTAGCATTTAGATTGGTTTTGGAAAACGAGAAACTGTGTACTGCATTTTTTATATTTTTATGATTTTGGATTTAATAATTTATACATTTTTATTATTTGATTATGTATGCGCAAACACGGGCCGTCTACTCTTATAGATGTTAAATATATTAAGGTATTCTGGTTTATTTAGCAATCAAAACACTTGTATTTATTAAACGATATTTTTAATCAAATAGAATTTAATGTTTTTGAAAAGGATTGATTACATATTATTTAAAAAAATGCGTATTCTATAATAAATTTGTAATTATTCAAGGTTTTTTACCATTTTTTAAAATTTGTTTTCAGTTTTCTACTTTTTAATAAGTTATATAAAGTAGAAGTTCTTTCATATATATTCCGATTTCAACTCATGACTCGAATTGAATTTAATTTAGTTAATTTAATAGTTATTATTTGTAAATAAATTGATAATCCAATGTTTAAACTTTCTGATTTTACGAATTAAAAATCTCTAAACATAAATACCTACGTGTGTCCCGATATCCAAAACAGTGATACAGAGTAAGAGGCCCTGAATACATTACGAAAAAGAATTCCAGACTTTATATTTAATTTGGAATAGCTTACACCCAAACACGTTACAAAAGTTTTCCACAACAAAGTAAATTTACGAGTTTTCGCAATGCAATTGATGCTTTTGGTAATAGAGTTGTATCCGTTTATACAGAGCGCCATACAGAAGTACAATTTGATATAGAGAGAATGAACCTGAAAGGGAGAAAAACCACAAATATTTTGCCTATTCCATTCGCAAAATAAATGTAAACGAGATGGAATTAAATTAAATCAAAAAATCTGTTTATTAAATATGATGTTGGTAAATATATTTATCTAAAGGTTAAATGCCTAACACTCTAGACTTGTACTAAAGCGTACGTATCAAGCTCGTTCACTTTTAGACACATATCTATTAATTTTTATAATTATTTATTTATTTTTTTTATTTATAATTTATTTATTTATTTATTTATTATTATTTATTTACCTATTTTTTTAATACTTGCTATAAGAGATTATAAATAAATTTATACATCTTCTATATATATATATATATATATATTTTGTAGAGTTTCGAACAAGAATCCAAAAATAATACAAAATAAAAAACAAGAAAAGTTTTTAAAAAAAACAATTTCTTTATTTAATTATTTGTTTATTGTCGACGTTTCGGAACTAGGTACGTTCCATCTTCAGGACATCTGTCAAGAAACATGATCTTGATGAGATTTTAGCAAACAATATGTTTAGGAAAAGAAAATAGATTTTTCTTAAATAATGAATTAAATTGTAAAAAATATAATAATGTACAGAAATATGATAATATGTTCAAAATAAAAATGATAAAAATAAATGAGTGGATTATCAGAACAGGATATTAAACATAATAGAAAATTTTTTTGAAAGTTATGGAAATTTTTTAAGAAAAGGTTAATGACAAAGTTGAATTAATTACCTGTATGTTTGAATATTTGTTAGCACTTTTTCACTAAACAAGCTTTTTTAACAAAAATGATTTTGTGAGTTAAATTTTCCGCCGAATAATTAGATTTTGTAAATCAAAATTACTAAAAAATTTGTCTTTTTTAAAATTATTATTTGAAAACACAAATAATATTGTTCTCTGGATGTTGTTCGATTGGTTTTCGAAAATTAACTAAATGAAACTGGTGTGCCTTTTGTAACACGTGTAAACACTTGAACGAGAGATGTGAAATCCAAGACTCTACCATTCAATATATATATATATATATATATATATATATATATATATATATTTATATATATATATATATATATATACATATATATTTGTGATATTTTTGCAGCCCAACCGTCGAATTAAAAAAAGATTAAATAACAAAATTATTTATTCCATTAAACGTTTCGTCACTTGATGTGTGTCACATTCAGTAATCTAAAAAAATATATAACATAAATACACAGTTGATGATAAATATAATATATAAAAGGAGGAAATTATACATACCAAACCAGGAAAAACAACAGAAAAAATTAATTAAAATGTAAAATTAGAATAGAAGGAGTATATATTGCCCTCCTATATTTGATGTTATCGATAGCCATTGTGGTCACTGATCAAGGTTACCACGCAGTGTATATATATATATATATATATATATATATATATATATATATATATATATATGTTTCAGTTTACTTCATTTCAAACTAATTTGATTTATATAAGGAATTAAGTACAAGAGTCATATTTACTTAATAAGGTTAATTCTGTTTATCTCTGACATAGTTTCTTAGTGTACATTTGAATTTATTTAAATTTGTTAATATTTTTACTATGGCAGGTAATTTGTTTAAAAGGCTGCTTGCACTTCTAAGGGGGCTCGTCTCGTACGTTCTTCATTTATTCATACGAAAGTTTTCAATCTGCCTGATCAAGTGTGATGTTTGTGTATATCCTAGTTTGTTTATATTGTTGTACATGTTTTTATTTATTTATAAAAAATCAATTTTCCAACTTGGCTATCATTTACCGGCGGTCCTGTTCTCCTGTTCCCCACGGCTTAGCGTCTGCCGGTGCCGGTCCGCTCTCGCAGCATCCCCGTTGTGAGCGACGTTTTAAGAGCGATTCGTTGTCGCTCTGATGCGGCAATCAGCTGTTGGCAAAAGCAGAAAGATCAGTTCGTGCAATCTACTTTCCTCTATCTATCTATCCAACTCGCCTGAAAACAAACGGGTTTGAGTTACTGCGCTTTGACATTGATTGCACGAAAAAAAGAACTGTTTTTAGATTAAAATAACTTTTTTAGTTAGCCACTGTTAGATTGGTCTACGGCTGGAGCGCTTTTCAACTTTTGTTGCGTGATTGCAAAATTTTCGATTTAATTCTGCACGTAGTTAGGATGTCTGTTATGGACTTTGAATCTCAGTTATTTTTGTAGAAGGTTATTGTAAGGATATATACGTATGCTTTATTATAATGAAACCATAAAATATGGGGAAAAACATTGAACATGTAGTCTAGAAAAGTATTATATAATAAACAGTATATTGTTTTTTATGGAAACCAGTACTTTTCTGCTATGTATTTATTATTCTTTTGCTATTATCATCTACCTCTACTATCATGCATACCAACAGTTATAAAATACAGCGTCGCCATCTAAGCATAGCTAAAATTATGAACATTTCAATCACCTATACTCTATTTAAATATTAAATATATTTTTCTTTATTTTTACATTATTAATCTAAGTTATCCTTTATTATTCTAAGATCATAACAGCCCTTAAATTAAGTCTAAATAGCTTTAAATTAAGTCAACTTTACTATTTTTACTTATTAGAGAGGCACACTGTTTTCGCATGTTCTCAAAAAATAAATAGTTCATAAAACCCACAAATTTAAAATATTTAATATGCATAGTAAAAGCAACCCTTTAGAATCATCCATCAATCACGAGAGGTTTTTAGAAAAATGGGGGGTTCGACAACAAATCACGAAATATCACGTGGGGTGAGGAGGGGTATAATAAGATATCACATGTATTTATTTTTTAAGTGATTTTTTTTTGAAAAATCCAATCATTTTCAAAAAAAATCAAAGATTTTACAATTTTTCTCGTAACTAAAAATACACGTGATGTTTGGTGGGGGAGGGAGGATAATTTTAAATATCACCACGTATCACCAAGAGCCAAGGGGAGGGGAGTCGAAAAATCCTTAAAAAATCGATCAAGTGATTAATGAACGTCACCTTAATGATGCATCATAAAATATTTTAGGATTGTTAAAAATATTACTAAATCATGATTAGCTTTGGCAATTTCATTAAAATTTGTTTATTAAAACCTGAATTTCCAATTTTCCAATGTCAATGCCCAGAGGCGTAGTTACACACATATGGTCCTTTTGCAATTCTATTTGAAACTCATTTAACCAAGTCCCATACGAAATAGTTATTTAAATATCCGGAATCGAGTATCGGAAATGCAGTGAAGTTTTCTAAAATAAAGTTATATGATTTGTGTCAGACGACAACCATGCAACGAATGCGTTCATATTCTATTTACAAAAGCATGCTGCTTGTATAGGAATTGTATTGAATTCGACAAGAATGTAGAATAATGCTCTTCCCGATATATTCCAAATAAGTTCAATGCTTCGTGTAATATATATGATTCATACGTAGAAATTCAGTGGGATAAGAAGTTCTTTCTTTCCAAGCGCTGTGTGCAACATATTTTATGCAAATATGACGGATATCGGAGATTGTTGGAGGTAAATTAGAAAAGATATTTTCAAATTGAAAAATCAGGGATATAATACGCAGGAAATATGAATGTTTCATTTATGGATCTTTTAAATGCCAACATCGATTTTTATTAAAGTTTTAGAACGGGATTAAGGGGCCAATTCTGCGGTAAAATAAACTCTAACATAGCATTAATATAATTGTTTCTTGGTACTAAACATTGTGAAAATTTGTCAAGCGAAATATTTTTTCAGATCATAATTATAATATAATTCTAGTAACATATATAATCTGGCACGATAATTACCATCAAATCAAAACACTATGGATGTGAAATTAATCTTTTGCGAATATGCTGTTAATTGATTATCGTATAATTGATGCAAACTTCCCATGGTTTAATCAAATTACATCGTAATTTATGTATAAAGTAAGCACGTAAACGAAACGAGCAATATATCTACACATGTATGTAATCATTTAAATTATATGATATATATATATTATATATATATATATATATATATATATTATATAAATATATATATTTGTGTCTGTACATGTGTATGAATAATCAAATACATTAATTTGAATTTAGACTAATTAATTAATGACAGAACAAAGCAATTGTAATTTATCATCGTAACAATTCAGCGTCGCGTAGTTTTGTTTGACTGCACATTTTGTAAATAGTTGTACTAATCATTTTTACCTTAATCGAGTAATTATTATATAATTATAGTGATAATACTATACTAAAAATCTTTTTATATGATAGTATATAGTCTTTAAATAGCGAACTTTTTAATTGCAAAAAGTAAATTAATTCAACAAATTTCATTTCGAGTTCTGAAAATTTATTTTATTGAAGTGTCGGCGTCAACTGTAATCAGTAGCTACCTATGATACGTGAGTTGCATATGCACGAAAGGCAACGATTTTGATCAAAATCGTATAAAGGCAGGCAAACGCAATTCCAAAAATTTGTGGAATTTTTATAGTGTCAGGTTATGAAATCTATCGTCATACAAATTGCCAACATTTTTTCTTCAATTTTATTTATAAAGAAATTTTACCAACGCGATTACCAACCAATATCCTTTGAACAGTTTTTGAATTTTGTTTAAGCTGATGTTTTTGCAGTTGATTTTATATATTTTAGTGGTATAAATAACTAAAATATATTATACTTTTTTTAAAAATTCATTCATAAGCTCACCAACCCGTTCTATTGCAAATGGCACTACGTGGCGACTTTGTGTGTACAATTTGTGTCTATTTCCATAATATTACTATAATGACACTGTTGCTCAACTTGCAAAATATTTTCATTCGCATTTCCACTCATGATCTTTTTTTTTCATTTTCGCTCTGCGATTTTTTCTGCCAGCTGATCATGCCCGAGGGTAAACTTCATCCCCATTTGGGCCAAGCGCGCGTGTAAGTATAGAGCGCGATACAACGGCGCAATAACGCAGTGTCGGCGGGTCATAAAGCGGTCGTAAAGGCGCGCGTACGGTCGCTTAGGCGCCGTCTGCGCTCACCCTGAATGAACGCTCGGACTCTACAGGCTGACGCGATTTGACCTAGTGGTAGAACGACAGTACCTACGAATAATGAGTAGGTATCGATACATGACAATCGATGCTGGATACTTTTAGAATTGATACCTCACCTGGTCACTTTTCTGCCATGCTTGTAAAAAAATATTGATGATATTTCCATTTAGTGATAGAACGATAGAATGGCGATAATGAGCTCTCGATCATATAGCATTTAGAATTTTTTTCTATAAGATATAGAATCGTTCAAGTATTACATAAGCAGATTTATTACAATTATTTACCCCCCCATCCCCCTTGTCAGCAAAAGTAAGCAAAGCTCTTACCCCCTACCCCCATGCTTACGTAAACATTTTGCAATTAATGTAAAAAAATAAAAATATTACCTATGACGTAATCATCATCCAGACTCCCCTGCTCCCCATGCCAATCCAAAATAAGCAAATCAACATTGCCCCCCTATAGTGCTTACGTAATACTTGAACGGCCTTTATGGTGCTGGTTATTATAATTCCATTAATTGTCCTGAAGTTCTAAATATATGACGTGATGGAGGTCACCCCATCAGTGAGCTTTATTTTAATGCATCAGATCGAACAGGTGCTTCTTCGAATAGTTGATGATTCTAATATGGTTAATAGAATTCTAGTAATAGTACTGGAGTTCTACATACTTGATGGTCACCCTGGCGGACTACTCTCATTAGATTCTTCAATCTTCTAATACTTGCTCGTTTTAATATGGTATTTATGCAGGTTTATTGTGGATGATAAACTTCTCGAGATGGATTCCACTTCTGTTTTTCACAACATCCTTCACATTGTCAATTTTCAGATCGTGGTGTGTTATTTGGTTACTAATATACCAAGATATATCTGCCATTCTCCTCAAAATTTTTGACGATTTCCTTTGGTTTGATGAAAATCTTGATCCATTGGCGCAGACCCACAATGGAGTCACTATTAGTACCAAGGGTACTGAGTAGTATTGGTACTTTGACTTGATACATCTTGCACTTAACTTTGGAGGTCTGATAAGCCTGGGGTCACTGTGATTCTCATGAATAAAATGTAAACATGTTATTGAAACAACTGTTCTAAAGAGACTTCAACAAAATTTACTGTTGTTTTAACAAAGCGTGCACAAAAGATTGCAACATTTTCCACAATAAATTTAATACTAATTTTGAGGTTTAAGATTTTATAAAAAAACAATACTTGAATTATGTTGCAAAGAATTTGCTCTGTCAGATTTTCTAAAAGCAGTTGCAAAGAATTATGTTGCAAATAATTTGCTCTGTCAGATTTTTTAAAAGTAGTTGCCATTTTCATGTCATAATAATTTTATCTCACAATTAGATGACACCCAAGGACGGCATGCAAGGTATGTTCATAGAAATTGTATCTTTGATTACAAAAAGCTGATATCACAATGCAAATAACTGTAATTGGTTATGGTTTTTAAATTTGAAAGGAATTAAGTTATTTTATTTAAAAATTTGATGCCCATCTTAAATGAGCAACTTGTTTACGATTTAAAAATATTTTCATTAAAACTATTTATAAGTTTATTGAGTTTCTTGAAAATTGATATATAAATTTAGGTTTTTATTTTTTCGGATCTTTACCAATTACCACTATCGAGAAAATTTTTCTAGCTCTGGCTGATGGGATGGTTCTACACTTCCGAATCAATATTTGATTTAAATATTTAGATGACTAATATTTTTATTTTGAAAATGATTAAATTTTATAGTCTCTTTTTTTCTTTTTTTAAATAAATAAATATTAATTTAGGATTTGAAATATTTATTTCATCACTGGATTCAATAATAGTTGTGGTTTACCTCAAAGGTGGAGCAGTAATATTTGCTTGATCTATTTTTTGAACTGTATTTTTAACAGTTTTGGCATTTTAAACTTTGATTATAATTTGAAATGAAAACACTATATGCATTTAAAGTCTGATACATATTTTGAAAATTATATCTATTTGATCATTTATCTACATGAGATATAAAATCAATTGTACATAGTATAGAGTAGAATAAGAACTAAGAACTCCATTGATGCAGTTCTTCACAGCTTTGAGATATAGATTTTCAAAATAAAAGAGATGAAAAGAAAATAAAATTAGTGGTTATAGTTAGATCTAAAACAAGTCCAGATGGGTTGTAAATATGGAATTGGACGTTGAATATAAAACTCTAAATTTAAAATATTTTCCATCTACCCTTGCTAGCGCCCCGTCTATCTTGGGGATGAAGCGGCCTCGTGCCCGACTCGGTTCGGACCGAGCGAGCGGTCATTAAGCCTATTTGTCTTGCCGCAGAACGACGCAGGACTCGGACGCGTTAAGTTGGGATTTAAGGCGCACGTTAAGATACCGTACTATGTTAGGTACACATTATCACTATGTGTTAAATCGTCTGTCAAAAGGTTGGGACAAACGGGATAACTTTGAATTAGAAATTGTAAAGTTGGAGAAATATTTAGTTATGCTATGTCAAGAAAATATTTGTGTTTATGTAATATATTATTCTGAATACAATATCTTTATATATTATATTATTTGAGGATGTTTCACAGTGTAATGGAACGCACGTAACGTGAACACACTGCCCCGTTTGTGTTCGCGAGTTCGAACCCTGCTCTGGACAACCTGACGTTGTGCATTAGCGATGTACATTTTTACTTGAGAATATAAATCAAAATTACGTTTCCAATTGATAATAGCCCATTATGGGCACTTCGGTATGAAATGGCAATGGAAAATCTCTAAAACCATTCTTTCCTGAATCGAGTTGGTATTTAACTCAGCTCACCTACCTACCCTAGGGCAGTACTACCCATTATTATCTTTATATTTGAATTTTTCTTAATCTGTCCCTACTTTGTTATCAAGCGGTATAATACTACAGACTACTACTACTACTACAGACTTGAGATTATTAGTCTGGTATAGCCTTTTGGGGGCATTGCTGCAGCATGTTCACATAAATACTTATACCTAATATAAGCGCACCACTTACGAGAATGGTTAACCGATATGTGCAGCTCGGGCTCTCTTACATTCATTATTTCTCAGAAATCATGTTATTTCATTGCAACATATAATTAACTATTATCCAAGTATAATGAGATTAGTGAAACTATCTGGTTCACGTGCCACCTATTTTGCCAATTATGTTATGTAATTCTTCGACTAATTGTGAATCGAAATTTATAGCCTAATGCGATTGATTTTTATTTGATGTCCTTTGAATATTTAATACACAAAGTTCAACATTAAATTAAAAAACTTCATATATATTTTCACGTTTTAATAAATTTTATTTACTATATTATAGAGTTACTCAGTGGTTGTACGTATCGTGTTTTCTAAGAGAAATAAATTTCGCCCGATGACATATGCAGCGTGCCAGAGACTTGGCATCGTGGAAACTAAGCTTGTTGCTTATGAGCAAGGCGAACATTTAAAATTATAACATTTATTTATTTATTCTCCTGGTGATACGTTGTGATATTTAAAATTTTCCTACATTTACCTCTCCCACCCAGCACTATGTGTGTTTGCCTAAAAAAAATAGTGAAATTTTTGGATTCTTTTTTGAAAAATTTTGTAGTTTTTTACTACACGTGATATTTTTTTAGAACCCTTTCCCGTATGTAATACTTTATAATCTTTTGTCATCATATATATTTTAATAATATTTAAAAAGTAACTTTAATTAAACAAAAAATATTTAAGTATTTAAAAGTTTACCTCAGCGCTATTTATGATTATAAAGCTTATTATCTGAAAGTAAGAATAGCAACAAGAAACTAGTATGAAAATTCCTGAAAATGTATACAAACAGAAACTTGAATATATTTTCTTGGAGTTGGCGCAATTTTGTAGTTCTTCCGCAAATAATGTTATTTTGTTTATAATAAACTTTCTTTAAGTAGATAAAGTTTTTACTTTATATTTATTTGTTTAACTCCTTACCTTTTACATTATATTTTTCTTAATATCCTCGAAAGTCTAAGAAATAGAGAATCGCCGAGCATTGCGTTTTAATGTGCATGAAATTAAAAAACTTTCTTGAAAATCTAGAGGATTATTATTCTCTGTTAAATTCTATAATAGTTGAATTGTTATCTAAAAGCATCTTAATAGCCTTGTCAGAGTTTTCTTGGGATTCTATATAATTAACAAATAACAATTTAAATTACTTGCCAACTTTGTATCAGTATTCGCAGCCATGCTTAGATGGAAAAGTCATATATTACCTTTCTTGAAATAATAATAATTTTAATGAAACAAAATGTGGAATTTTTTTATTTCGAAGTTTGGTTTTCAAGTATTATGCAGTGTTTTGTGCTAATACTACTATGTATGATTTTTAGACATATTCACTGTTATGCAAAAATAATATTGCATACGAAAAACGTTCTAGAATGAATTTTCACGAACGTTTCAGTTCACGTGGCGACGCAATGTGCGCCATTCGCGGTCGGCGGGAACTCTTTTCCGATTTTTTTCATTTTTTCCCGACGAATGCAGCACGCGATGACAGAGTCAGTTAATTTGTCAAACGACGACAACAGACCGATCGCTCTGTTTTCTATTCTAAAATGCCCCGTAGCGAGAAATATTTCCACGTAGCGATTTGTTGGTATCTCGTAGATCTCATGTTTTCTAGAAAAAATGGTTTAAATGTGGATTAAGGCTACCTGGATTGTGCTTCTTATATAATTGGCAAAAATATGTGTATTTGAAGCTTCGATAATTGAAATACACTTTCAGACTTGATGTTTTTTTACTTGCATAAACTACAAGAAGTATTGCAAAATGTGGATAAAAAACTTCCACTAGACCTCATATTTTTTTGGAAAACAAGAACAGTTAAATTATGGGTTTATACTACCTGGTCTGTATTTCTGGTATAAATAATTGAAATATTTGAAGTTAGCGCAAAATATATTTGGGTATTTTGTGATTGTTCTGCACCGACAAATATTTCCGCATAATGATTTACGCATAGTGTAGATTTCACATTTTCTATAATCAATATAATTTTTGACCCTAAGATTGTAAGATTGTAAAACCAGTATAAATAGTTGTAGTTAGTGCAAATAGTATTGAAATATCTAAAGACTGCCCAGAATTTATTTAATTGGAATAAATATTACGTCTGCTGAAGCCCTACTTTTTTCAGCAAAATTTCAAGTACAATATCTGGTCAAGGTGAATCTGAAATCAAGGTGAATCTTTTTTTTAAGAAAGATGCTACATCTGAACTCTAATTAAGAATTATTATTTTGACGAAAACGATGAATTTTGCAGGTGCAAATAAAAAAAAAATAGAATGAATTGGAAAATTAAGGAGCTCTTCTAGGCCCATTTTAATAGATTGCGAATTACTGCATTTGCAGTACATATACAGGTACAACACGATGACAGTCAATTTATTTAGCAATCGGAATTCTGCTTTCTATTCGAGGAAACTATATTCAATGAACTATATTCACACAACGATTTATTGAACTTTATTCCTAGATCTTACAATTGTCCATTTTCTAGGAATAAACTTGTTAAAGTCGAGAGTAGGCGTTCGTGATAATTTGCGTTCTAGGAATGATTCATTCAATTTAGAGAATATATATAATTCTGAAGCAAAATGGTTTATGAAAATTGAATTTTAGTAATACACTACATTTAGAGTTCTTGGTAGATATATCTAAATTCCCAAAATTATTCTAGATTGGCCCAGAGAAAGACGTTAATTTACATTCCTGTTTGATAAATTTTAAAAAAGTAGAGCATCAAATATTGTAGTGTATACAGCTAACAATAGCTTCAACAGTACTTTTTAAAGTTGTCATTTTTCTTTTATAATTTAGATGCGTATGGTGGATTCTACTTGATTAAATAGCATTGTGCTGCAACTTGAATATGCGCAGAGGATGATCAAGTTTAATTATTAAACAAGCAAGCAATTATTGATCCGACAAGCGTAATAGCATTGCAATAATTATTTGGTGCATTAATCATTTTACTAGATAATTGTTATAGTTTGATTATTATGTACCTATTACTTTTTTATACGATAGATACGAACTCAACAAATTAACAAATTAGTTTCCTCACAGAATCGTTTCTGAATTATCTTGCTAAGCACACAACCAGTAGTTTTTAAAAAAATCATTGTTATCAATATAATAACAAACATTACTTAAAACAAAACAGTTAGTAATATTTTTTTTATTGGCGTAAAAAACTAGGTGTATATATTTCTTGTCACTAAATAGAACAAATGTTACAATGCAACTTCTAACCGATTGAATTGTTCTTAAGTGTTATCATAACTATCGATTATTACTATAATATTTCAAAAATTCTGGTTCCAAAGGATTGTGAACTTTTAAAACTTTTAAAATTTTATATATAAATTATCTAGAAATAATTCAAATCATCTACCGCAATTTTAACACATTCGTAAATTGCAATAGAATTTACAATAGAACGAGAATTTGAAAAATGAACAAAATGTGCGTTAATATTTTTAACTTCCCGTAGGGTAAGTTATTGTAATGGGCCAAAAATCGAAATTGAAAATTTTTACATTTCTCGACGTTTTGAAGGTTTCTGAACATTTTGGCATACCTCAGAAAAAATCGATGTGTGTGTGTGTATGTGTGTGTATGTATGTATGGACACAAATTTCCAGTCACGTTTTAGGGCGCACGCATCAACCGATTTGAATGGTTCAAAAAATATTCGATTCCTATTGATAGGGAGAAGAGCTGATTAGTTTTTGGCAAAGGCAGGTCCAGCCGTTTCGGAGATACGGAGCAAAGAGTGCAAAAAATAGAAATCGAGTTTTTGAGAGAACGAAGCATCCGATTTGAATGATCTAAAAAACATTCAATTAGTAATGGTTGGGAGAAGTGTTTATTAGTTTTTGGCAAAGGCAGGCCTAGCCATTTAGCCAATACAGAGCTAAAAGTGCAAAAAATGGCAGTTTTTGAGAGAACTAAGCGTCCGATTTGAATGATTCAAAGAACTTTCTACTTGTTTTAACAAAGTAATTGATTTTGGAAAAAAAATTGTTTCAATTTTTTTTTCAATTTTTTTTTTTTTGTATATGGAAAACAATTCAGATTTTAATCGTAATTCTGACTAAAGTTCTAGTGCATTTTAAACAAATATGTTTAACTTTGCAATTCAGTTTATATAATTCTTATAAATATTAGACAATGTTACAATATTTATAATAATCTCTCAAACATTTCGTTACGGTACGGGAAGTTCCTGCAATTTGCCTTAAGGCACGATGACATACACCCCACTAGTTATTATCTTATATAGGATAGATTGGAGTTTAAATGTCCGGAGGTAATAAGGCCTAACACCATTATCTCAAAAACAAATAAAACGTCGATTTTGTTCGCTGTGAGTGTCACGGAACATAGTCAGCTAGTCGTTATTTGTTGTGATATAATTGGTTTGGTTTTTATAAAATAATTTCCCAAAGTCAAACTGCACCTTTGTACCCTGCACTTCCCTATATCAGGAATATAATAGGCCATCTACTCGAACTCAATTCAATCCTGTATCCGAATAAATTACGAAACCGAACGGAATAATCTTAGACCGTATACCACGGAAGCGGTTGTGACGGGGTGTTTAAGTCGCGGATATGAAGCGATCTATCAGAAGAAAGAAAGGATACGCTCTGGACACGCACACAAACGGACACATGGGCACGCAAAGAGGTAAATGGATTGCGATCGCCTGACTGACGGATATGACCGCTTCATTGGCTGGACAATAGGACACCGACGGTACGAGATCTCCTACCCCAGGCGAACGTATGTCAGTCAAAAGCGCGAAGTGGCTTTGTCCAAACGATCAGGGGCGTTCGGATTTAGCAGAATCGGTCTATCAATAAATGTATTGTTATTATTGTGGCTCTGATTTTGGCGACTTGAAATTAACAATCGAAAATCATCACACATCACCTTCGCGTTAAGAATGGAAACATGTCCGCCCGTCTCAATCAATGGGGTTCAACTACCTCAGGTTGAACATGTAAAATACCTTGAAGAGAATTTTGAAAAACTTTACTGGCTGTTGGGTCCAAGGTCCAAACTATCCACCTACAACAAGCTTCTTGTATACAAAGTCGTCTTAAAACCAATCTGGACTTACGGCATTTCACTCTGGGGTAGTGCCAGTCGATCTAATATAAACATCTTACAGAGAGCTCAAAACAAGATCCTCAAAAAAATACCGGAGGCTCCCAGGTATGTACCTAATTGGCTTGTTCATCAGGACTGCAACATACAAACAATAGCGGAAGAAATTAGCAGATTTTCTGCGAAATATAAGTCAAGATTGGAGAACCATCCAAATGAACTAGCAAAGGACCTACTTTCTGCGAACACTGTCAAGAGACTAAGAAGATTAGATCCACTAGACTTAGCATAGTTATATATTTAGTATAGTGCTTGTAATTATTCTCACATATTTATATTTATTATCTGCTTGCAATTATTGTCACATATTTATATTTATTATACTAACTTGAAATACTACCAATGGGTAGTATTTTAAAAACTTATTTAATAACTAATCACAACAATTACTGAATACCTTCTCAGGCAGTTGTATTAGATGGAAATAAAAAAAAATTATTGTGGCATGTCTGTGGCATTCTTTTTTCGCACTTTTTATCTGTCAACTCTACTCCCATGCTTTCGTTTCGTGCTTCTGCTTTCAATTCAAAGCAGTTTGTTTTCTTGTGCAAGTTGTCCAACATCTGCATACGACTTAGCTCTTAGTACCTTCTTCAAATACGCAGTATATAAGGCACTTTTCTCATAATATTGGTCCATCCAGTTTCCTTTTTTTCTACAATCATGCCCAGTAGAATTGTTCCCTGTTCCATTCTTTGGTATTCTTCTTCATTTCTAGCTATTTTTAACTTCCCGTAGGGTAAGTTATTGTAATGGGCCGAAAATCTAAATTAATTTTTTTTAAATTTCTCGACGTTTTGAAGGTTTTTGAACGTTTTGGCATACCTCAGAAAAAATGAATGTGTGTGTGTATGTATTGTGTAGGATTTGAATGGTTCAAAAAACATTCGATTCCTATTGGGAGATGAGCTGATTAGTTTTTGGCAAAGGTAGGTCCAGCAGTTACGGAGATAAAGAGCAAAGAGTGCAGAAAATAGAAATCGAGTTTTTGAGAGAACGGAGCATCCGATTTGAATGTTCTAAAAAACATTAAATTAGTAATGATTAGGAGAAGTGTTTATCAGATTTTGGCAAAGGCAGATCCAGCCATTTCGAAGATACGAAGCTAAATGTGCAAAAAATGGCAGTTTTTGAGAGAACTAAGCATCCGATTTAAATGATTCAAAGAACTTTCTGCTTGTTTTAACAAAATAATTGACTTTGAAATAATTTTTTGTTTCAACTTTTTTTTTATTTCAAAAAAAGTTTTTTTTTTGTATATCGAAAATAAATCAGATTTTATTTTTAATTCTGACTAAAGTTCTAATGTACTTTGAACAAATAATTTCAACTTTGCAATTCACTTTATATAATTCTTATAAATATTAGACAATGTTACAATATTAATAATAATCTATTTGAAAACATTCAGTATTCCTCTAACATTTCGTTACGGTACGGGAAGTTACAACAATTTGCCTTAAGGCACGATCCCATACAATAGTTTTATTTTTATATTAATGTTGATCAACGTTGTTTGTAGTTTAAAACAATCCTTTTATTTTTTTCTCTGATTGTGAGAGTATTTGTGTCTTGATGGAGTAACCACATCGAGACATATCTTGGTGCAGATATTGCCTGCCAAAGTATATTATTTTGAAAACGCTGTACCTATTATTTGCAATTTGCTGGGTTTACCAGCGTATCATAGGTGAACTCCACACTTCTAAGCTAGTTTTTTTTTATTATTATAATTTTATTTGATCATATATCTACAGGAGATATAAAATCAATTGCATAGCTTAGAATTGAACAAAGAAAGAAAAAGCTAAGATTTACATCCAGTGATGTAGCTTTGATAGCTTTGACCTACTACTGATAATCCAATTCATCGATCTCCTAAGGTGTTCTAATTGTTCTCGCTTTTTTTTAAATAAACGTCTTGAGTTTTTTTATTCAGGTATATCACCAAGTAATTTACATGATCTTAGTTTGGAATTTGTTTATTTTTAATTTTAACAGGTCATTTCTTACTTGTTGTCTAAATTTGTCCATTGTCCAACTTATCTATTCTATGTTCTCCATTTCTCTATTTTTGTCTCTCCAAAAATAAAATGTATTTATTTCTATTTACATAAACATATATACGTTTCCGAAAACAAAACTATTTAATCCGTGTACGTATTTATTTCTGCAAGACTGAATATCTCCCCGAATAGCCCGTGGCGACGCCACTGCGTTCGTACAGGTTGAATTCCCAACATATGACATTAATGGGCGACTGTCCGTGACATCGATGATCGTGTAGTGCTTTTGAAATATTCGAAATAGAAATGTTGAATTCGGTTCCATTTAGGAAATCATATGAATTTATACCGGTGATTCCAAGTGCCCATGTCATGTTTTTGTTTTCCAAAAGCCGCATAAAATGAAACTCAATTATGCGCGGTAGTGTTTAAAATTAATCCACTGTAGTCTGTTTGTATGCACGCGCTTGATTGTAATTAATTATATTATTGTTGTGATTATAATTTCATTTATTATGCAACGTACCAAATCATTTATTTCATTAACGAAATTATGTATGTTTTATTGCTGTTTTGAGTATTAATTTGGTAGAGCGCTAATGCGTTAATGCGAGTAATAAAACATCGGTTAATTTACAGTAAAATTTATAGGAAAATATATATGGAGCAAAACGTTAAATATATTTTAGAAAATGATTTTGGTATTGGCAACAAATTATGAATTGGTTCGAAAAAGATAGTATTAAGCATGTAACAAGGCATCTTAGATGTTCCTTGAGATTAACAATATTTTTGATGGGCAGTACTATGTGATAGCTAGAAATACTTCACTCTCTACAAAATTTTACAATAAGATTTTTATACCTTTATTTTCAATACATAAAAAGAGAACTCTACTGACCAGCAATAAAGTCTCAGCATACAAAAGAAACTGGTAAGGTAATAAATTTAGAATGAACATATTCGAATCATATCATATCCATCAATGAAAAATCATACATGAAAATAGAAAAAAATTAAAAAAAATATTCCGGTTTGCGGTGTCTTGATCTTCAATTCTATGAATCTTCATTTCTTGCGCATGTCGACTGTCATTTTTATTTTGCACTATTTTCAATTCCTCTATTTGTTTTTCTATAATGTTATGCAGAAGGCCATTTTTTCCAAAGAGGGCCCAGTCCAGTTTCCTCTTCTTTTTTACTTCTATATCTAGTAGATCTCTTTGTTTTCCTTTTGTTACTATGTGGGTTCTCATTATCTTAGGGCAAGCAATAGTAATAAAAAAAATGAAAATGAAACCTTTTGCATATTTTTACGTTTCAAAGGTTTCGAAACCACATTTTAGCATACCAGAATGTATGTGTGTGTATGTTTATGTTAATAATATTTTTCGTCGACGATATCGATAGCAAGGATCGACCGATTCGAATGATTCAAAAACATTTGATTCGTAAGGGTAGTTATAGCCGTTTCAAAGATACGAAGCAAAAGTGTAGAAATACAGGTTTTTGAAAAATCGGGCCTCAGATTAGAGTTAAGAAATTCTTATGCTTATTTAACATGTTTTCGTTCTTGTAGATAAATATGTATCTATATTTGGGGTCGTTCAAATATACGCACTTATATTGTTAGATCTATAAAAAACGACGATGAAATTAACAGAATGTATAATAATTATTTAAAATTATTACTCATTAACAGTTTTTTTTATTGATGATCTATTATTTTGATATCGCTAATGATTAATTACTGTACGGGAAGGTTCAGCAATTTGCCTTAAGGCACAATAGGTATATATATATCCTATGTACCTTCTCTCATCTGGCCGTGCACTTGCTCCTATTAACTCTCAAATAATCGCATTGCCCCCATGCAATTTGCAAGCGTGCAAGTACTGTATTGTAACGGCAGCTACGATGCGGGTTCTCTGAACAATTAGCAACTTGTTTCTTGCAGTTTGTTTGCGACGTTTATCTTGATTGTTACTGTTTTTTCTATGTTTTGTTTTATTCTCGAGAGATGCGGTACTTACTAATTAAAGATAAAAAACTTTCGACGCTGAATTCACTCGTTCGGCTTTATAAAGTTGTGTAAGCATTGGGTAATGGAAGATTATCCACTATGTTTATCCTGGTTAATATAGATAGTACATTTTAATTTTTCACACCAAACCAGTCAATAATTAAAAATTGATTAAAAGCTCTCAGAACACACTATTTGATTTTAAAACAAGTAGCACCGTCGGTATTTGATTGCTATAAATAAAAGGTCCCATCATCCTTCAATACGTGTATTGCTATGTATTCTCGGAATCAAAGCAAAAATACCTCGACTATATGGATTTGTAAAACCATGACCAACTGACCGTAAAAATGGAATATAAATTGTTTTTATATCTGATTGGCTTGCTGATAGTTAAAAAATTGAGTCGTTTCAGTCTTAACGTAATTTTAGATATTCAAGCCAATTCAGTGATGAAAAGAGATCAATCGATTCAGAAGAAGCATTGAGATATGAAAATTGTATGGGCAAAAACCAAAGTCTAAGACAAGGTGAAAGCAAAAACTTGATATTAGATTCCGTACTAATATGAAAGAATTTTGGTGTAAAAATACTCACATCCGATTTATTATATGTTCTAAAGTTATCTATTAGAATCCAAATTATGAGTGATATAAAATAATCAAATATCAATTCAGTAATCATCACTTGGCTTGGCTTTTGATGAAGTAAAATTTTGTCTGGTATAAGTTGTAATAATGTTAAAGAATATATTAGGCATGCGTGGTTAACCTAATAATCAACGTGATTCTAAATTTGCCATCTCACTGCTTTGTACTTTAGATCACGCATTTCTGATATAATTAAATATAATATTTTATAAGCCGACAATTTATTTCTAGTTAGGGTTATTTTAAATTCAGAATAAAATATTTTCATACACTAGGTAAAGGAACTATGTTGTTAAATGACTAAACTGTTTTAAACTAATCGCGTGGGTTCTTACGCATACCATATATTTTATAATTTTTAAAATTTAAAATTTATATAAACATAACCTCATTGCTACAAGACTATTAAACAATTCTTATTGATCAAATATTTTTATTATAAAAAATGAGATTACTAAAAATTTTATTCAATAATTAACTGTATCTGATCAAATGTTGCCATGTTATGCATTCAGTTAAAAATTTTAACAAAAATTCGTTCTGTTACATATAATTATTATGAAGGAAAATGAGCTTTATTAGCAGCATCAGCGAGTCAAATGTCCCAATGAGCATCGTTTTGATTTCATACACATGGCCATTAATGGCTATCATAAAAAATATTATTAGGCAAATATGATCAATTTAACTCCATGGCACATTTGATGGTAATATAATTTCAGTTGCACTTTAGTAACGGATTCCAGCAAAAACAATAATTTTCAAAGCCGCACCATGCTCGGTATTCCTTTATTTATTATATGAAATTAAGTCTGGTATAAGCTGTAATCAACATTTTCGCCGCCTTCTCCATTTATAATTTATCTTTGCGCTAAGTAATATTTCAAAATAGTTGAGAGAGATAGGTAGGTTCGCTGCATAGCTCCTTCTTCATACAACAAAGTGATGTTTTATTGCGAGCAACTTTTTCATTATGCGTAAGGAATGTCCCGCTTAGGTCTTTCAAAGTGTACGGAGGAATTTATGCACTCACTTTATTTCGGAGGAGACGGAACTTTACTCTTCTTCTCGGAAGAAGTCTTTTATAAACCCTTCCTATTTTAGAAATATGTGTGTACATGCAAGCCACAGTATTGCATCTTGTGTGCTGAGACAGGGAATGAAATTTTATATTTGAACATACTGCAAACTATGAAGCTGCTCTTGTAGATAAAGGCTTGAGTGAAAATTTGACTGGGATATTTCTCTTTGTGGCATCGATTTATAAGATTTATAAGAATATGAAAAATACAAGATGACCACTTAATAATATCCTTAACTTATACTTCAATTAATATTTATTAACTAGACGAATACTAAAGAGGGTATTCTAGTGTAGATATTCAGAAAAATCTTTTTTTTTTCAAGATTGACTAAAAAGATATTCTAGAATTTAAATTAATTTTGGAGCTACAGCTGTCATAATTTCTTTTGCGAAACTTTAAACGTTTTTCTCTAAACAAAGTTTTCAATACGATATATACTTGAATGATTTTCTTGAAATTTTCAGAAAATCTTAGTTATAGACTTCTATCAAGCATATACTGGCTCCATCCCCAAATTATATTTTTTACTATTTTTTGAAAAAATAAGAGAATCTAAAAAGAGTTATAAGAAAAATTATCCTTTTCTCAAACAGTTGTCATTTTGTCAAAACATTATTTTTAAATTGCCATTTACAACTATTTATTACATACCGACCTTTTATAGCCCCAAAATCTTACGAGTATACTCGTCAATCTGTAAAAAAACCTGCTAAACAAAAAAATCTGTTAATGAAACATGACAAAGATAGTTGTCAATCATAGTTAATTAGTTAACTATTCTTAAAGTTTGTTTCAAAATTTAAAACTCTTCTTATGATATATCGCGATTCTCATTAGAAGTTATAAAATTGAAAGTTGTCTATGTTCTGTTCTTTATAGTTAGCAGATATTTGATTTGATTTACAAATTTTAACACAATAATCATAAGTGTGTATATATGTTTGCATGTGCGAGAAAAAGTAAAATAGAGAATGTTGATTAAAAAATTTAGAAACTAAAATAGTAGTATAATTATAACTTTATCACATGTACATTAAACTACCCCCTGACTGTCAGTAAATCCAACGCGTTTCAATCAAACTAGATTTATTCTTAATAAAAGTGAGTTTTACTTTAAGTTTGCTTCATTCGCAAGCGTCATGATAGTATCTAATTAAATGTACTTTTTCACAATTATCTTAAAAGAGTTTTCGAAGTTCATCTGTTTGATTAACTGTTCCATTTACAATCTCATCAGAAGATGGAACTTTCTTTCCCGGGAACAAAAAATAAAAAATTCTTACGAAACAACGATATCCTGAGAGCGATTGAGCAGCTCTAGTTTGCATTTAGAAAAGGATTTTGCATTACGATATTGCATTACATCACGGGGAACTGTTGCAAAAAAGTAAGAGAATTGAATACCCGTTCTTGATCGATGTTACAAACAGCTCTTTTCATTATCCTAACTGCATTAAACGATGTGGTTGTATTATTTTCAATATTGACTTGAGTAACTATAATTTTTCTTTGCTTATTTTTTATGAATTATGGAAAGGATGGAAGGAACTGTATTTCTTTATTTTTTAAACGACTTTAAACGATTTAGCTGTGTTAATAGAGTCAATGCCAAGTATATTCAATACAAAATAATTATGCACTTAACACTAATTTTATCAAAATTTGTACTTCTGCTTGAAATTCAAACATCAAAATTCCAGTTTATTCTTTTGAGAATGAGTATCAAAATATCCTAAATTTTAATTATCACTGTCAAATATTCACATTTCATAGAAGTATGCACAGGTTCAAAATTCCAACTATAGAAACTATTGATTGCTTCACAGTTATTGCCACCGGAGTAATAAATATCGTCGATCCGGCAACTATGGCTGGCTAATTATCCCAAGGCATTCGTTCCTCCCAATTTCAAAGGAGCGGTTTATAACATTAATGGCCATAATAACTATAACTTAATAACTATTTCATATGCTCATTAGAGAGTTCATAATAATGTCATTCCATTAAGGACCTGAGCGAATCTTCATTTCGCTCCATCTGCAATAAACACAGACTATCTTATAGAAAATGACGTCGTTTAACTCGAGTGTATTTATTGGACACTAGACAGGCCGTTAACTTAAGAGACTTAAGAGGTTATGCGTTCCATTTCATATTTTATAGGCTTTCAGGAATTTCTAAAACTAATCCGTGAATATTACTTTTATTTGTTTAATGTTGAAAGTGGCTAGAGCGACAGGATCCGAAGCTTCGAGCAGCCTGATGTCAACTAGTTCTGACATCGGGTTTTACTTGGAAATATAGATAGCAATATGTTTCCAAGTAAAATAGGCTTTACTTGGCATTGCTGCATCAATGAAAAAATCACTATTACAATAATTGTATTAATGAAAATCATCACATAGATATCGGATAACTGGTTGGGTTGCCATCTACAAAAAACCAAAAGTAGTTTATAAGGAATTCATATCGAATATATATATATATATATATATATATATATATATTTAGATTATATTGTCTTTATATATATTTTTAGGAAACTTGCTCAATATAAGGTAAGATTTTTTTTTAAAAGTATCTTGAGAAAAAAAAATACGGAGACGACATGATTGGTACTGGTATCAAATCCAATTGATTTTATTCCTTCTATCTTACTTATCTTATTGTAATTTCTTATCTAATTTATAAGTTATTTATAATAATTCGATAGTGAAAATGCTTTGAATTAACTTTAGTTTGATGAACATTACATTTTGTTGGGTTAACTAACGGATCATAACCATAACCTATTATCATTTGCTTCTAAGAAGGAGGGACAGATCACGGATTATTTAAGATATTTAGGTACTTTATGCGCTCATCATCATCATCATATTATTATTATTATTATTATTTGTGGCGTTTGAAATAAAGTGGGCCATGGATGGAAGCCCACATTTAAATTATTTCTATTTCATATTTTGTCTATTGTTACCTGCTGTCTTCGGCTTTCAATTCCCCGTATTTTATTTGGTTGGCGTAGGTCGTTTACCATCTGCATTTGTAGTCTATTTGGGAGTATTCTTTATCCTCGATAACGTCGTAAAGAAATCACTCTTTATCCATATGGTTCCGACCTAGTTTTCTTGTAACAATCAAATCAATTAAAGGTACTCTCTCATCTTGAGTACTTTCTTTCCCACTTTATTTTGTTAATTTAATCA
Source organism: Ctenocephalides felis (assembly GCF_003426905.1). Lineage (NCBI taxonomy): Eukaryota > Metazoa > Arthropoda > Insecta > Siphonaptera > Pulicidae > Ctenocephalides > Ctenocephalides felis. The sequence continues at coordinate 20,754,246 of NW_020537758.1, read as the reverse complement.
TATGTATTTTTATGACAGGTATAACATATATAGTTTTAGGTGCTTCATTATATTTTGTATTTTGATTTCTTCCATGTACCATCATCAGTTCCTAAGAAATACCTAGCACTAGCAATTTTCTCGTACAAGGTTCCACTAAACGAAAATGTCACAAAGTGTGTGCCCCCATCAGGGTTCTGTATAAATGTACGTGGAGCATTTACATGACGACATCAGTTATCGTGCTCCTTTGAGTCATTATGTTCTGTAAGTGAATTTGGTCGTGCCCAAGTAGCGAATCACATCGCCTGAACATCTATAGTGCACTCTCCTTTTCACTTAATTAAACTGAAATTCAATTTGTGCTCTAATGCTTTCGTTGATTTCTTCGCGATATTCCTCCTTCCAATCCAATCATTTTCACGCCAGATTTCAATTATATTGTTAAAGTTATCGAATAAATATTATTTTTAGAAAACTCAAACGGAGAAAATACTGAGAATGGATATCGGAAGAACTTATAAGATATTGTATGATGCATTGGATCTTCCGGTCACTTGATAAATATAATGTTAGTATTAATTAGGCATGTAATAGGATGATTTTGCTGAAGTATGAGTTGTGACTTAGTGATTTTCTCTTTTGTGAATCTTTAAGTTATCGCCTTTATTAATTTGAATCAAGGTTCAAGAGAAATGTCTCAACTAAGATAGAATTCTATACTGAAGTTCTACGCCTTCCACTTAAAAACTTGTTTTTACAGATTTTTTTAGGTTTGCCAGATTTTGACAAAAATAATAAATGCGATAAAAAATCCAATAAGTTTGTTTTTCTTACAGATTTTCAGTGATTATCCAGATTTTAACAAAGGAATTGAATAGGCTCAAAAATCTGTTTATTTCTATTTTAAAAATATTTTTTTCCCAAAGTTTTTAGTTTATTTTTTTTATTGAAAGTTACCAAAGTTAGTAAAGTTACCAAATTTTCGAACATCTAATGCTAGTATTTCTATGACTAATATGTATTATTTGTAGTATACTGTAACCATTGCAATACCTCTGTATTATTTTTATGTATACTCGTACATAAAATGCTCATAGTTCTAAATTGAACCATAAGTTTAGTTTTTCATAACGTCTTTTTAAAATTTGATAATTTGATTTATTTTAGAATTAATTTCTGATTATTCAAAAATCTACTGGAATTATTCTAATATTACTTTGCTTTTCTATATGCGAAACAAACAATAAAAAAAAATACAAGATCTGTTTGGATGAAAGCTGCATTGAGACAAAAAAAATGATTCCTGTTCGGACGTCTTTTCGTTTTATTATATTGGCCATGAAAGTGACAAAACTTCAGGGCATTAAGCTTTACACGGAATGGTTGCTACCCCTGGTAGAGGGGGTAGCGGAGTGTTTTAATAAAACTAGTTGTTCACTTCTGAGAGTAAAGTCCGCTTGCTTAACAACATGTAAATAACAAATAAAAATGAATATATCTTTCTCCATTTATAACTTAGTAATAAATCAGTGATTGTAATTAGAACTGCAACAAATACATAATATACAAACAAGTCAGTGTTTAATACAGCCCACAGCTACAAGGATTAAATTATAACCCAACAACCTGAGTATCGAAGGAGAGTTTTAATACATGTTATAACTACGTAGCAAAAATACAATCCCTTTTCATGATATCTGTAAAGTACACTACACATTCGCATATATTTACAAAAAATACTCTTTCAATACATTTCTTCTACCCAATAATATCTAACGACGTGTAAGTCTCTTGTTTCATCAGAAAGCAAAAAAATGCCCTATTATCCATTCCCAGAGTCACGTTTAAAATCCGACCAGATATCCGAAAGTCCGGTGCATATTATTTGATCGTGTTCGTCGATTATTGTGAATGTCACAGAGTAATCTGCTTACTGAGGATTAACAGTATCATTAAATCAATCTAATTAGAACATCATAATACCGGCTGTTACAATTAGTCGACTCGGCACAAACGTTGTTATCGTTCTATGTAATCTGTCAGATATGCTATGAAGGCAATAAGCCATTATACGGCGAGCTTTGACCATCGATTTCTCTAGTTTATTGATAATAATAGTGAAATTTTAATGAATTAATTTATTAAAACTTAGTGTGATTTAATTAATTTATATCGCATTGCCAATTTTATCCAATAAATTATGTTCATGGTTTTTGTTTAATTTGCTATTATAAAAATGTGTTTTTGTATTCTTAGGGAGCGTCTATTAATCACGTGAGCCTTAAATGGGGTGGAAGAGGTTTGACAAAAAATCACAGAATATAACGTAGGGGAGGGGAGATATTACGCGTATTTATATTTTACCCCAATTTAAAAAAAAATTAAATTTTTTTTACATAATTCAAAATTTTACGATTTTATCTAGGTACTAAAAATACACATGATAATGTCTGGGGAATGGGGGTAATTTTAAATATGACCACTTATCACCATGGAGGAGGAGGGATCAAAAATTTTTTAGAAATTGCTTACGCGGTTAATGGACACCCCCTTAATAACAGCTAACAAGTTTTATTTTATATTCAGTTGACTGTATTCTGTTATTGGTTCTGGATGAATAGACGTTAATTTCAATATTTTCTTCTAAATGACAAAAATATATTTTTTTCTTAAGCTTTTTTCTCATTTTATTAAAAATTATTTAATATTTCAGGTTCATAAATATGCTCTAACTGTTTTTTGTAAGATATCACTATATTTATATGGAGTTTGATTCTTAATAATTAACTGTTATAATTTAATATGCATTTGATACAGATTTTTTCTTTATTATAGTAACTGTTAGATCATTTAGAAATAATTTAGGATTTTTTATTTATTTTATTCTTTGTTTCTTTTCAGGTATGTACTGTACTTCTTTATTCTAATAAATGTAAGGTGTATCAGGGTGAGACAATTTTATTATATCTTTTATTTTTAATTTATATAGATAATTATACAGTAATATTATAAACAATAATATTATGAATCTATCGCAGAAATTTTTATTAGCTTAATTTAATTGCCATAAATAAATTAATTACCGTAAATATTGTCCTGAAAATTTTATATAAATATCTAAATCTCAATTTTAGTTGATAAGTCAACTGTTACATCTAAAGGGAAGTTTTTGTAATTCGCCACTCTCAACTAGTTAAATATTTAATCAACTAAAATCATATATATTTGGAAAATGGGCAAACTCTATACGAAAATATATATGCAGCTTTCAAATACACTATTTTAAACTTTCGAAACCATTCATCTATGATTCAGAAATAGTTCGTGGTGTAATGTAATTTATCTGCAGCATGTAGAAAGTACAGATAGTACATTACTATTTAAATAAACTTTGAAAAAATTCATTTTAATATTTACGCAATCAAAAGAACCAATTTCAAGCTCCCCGTTACTGAAAACGTGTCGATAGCCTGCAATACTATGTATACACGACATGGAATTCAAAGTTGTTATGTAGTTTTTAAATTATTCTCCGGATATCTGGTCTAGTGGACTATTTAAACATAATTCCGTAGTGCAAACGATTCGAATTAATTGGAGTTTTTGAATTCAGTGACGATTCGAAAAAAGCTCGCAAAAGCTTGCAAAAGAACTGCGAGTATCGTTTGTGATAGCGTTCGATCGAAAAGGCTACCACGGCTAATCACTAAATAGTAGTTGGTTCCAAAGTTGAAAGGAAATTGAAAGAATAAACATTTTTAATTGTGATGAATTGCTTTCAACGAGTTGGCTCGTGACTGCAGAGTTCGTCGTTCTTGATGATTGATAGTTACTGAAGCCATTCGACGAAAGCTTTTTCATTGTTGTTTGAAGTTCATGGAAAGCCGTACATTTGCAGGTAACGCGCTGATTTCATTGCATGATAAACACATTTTTATTTAATGACACTTTTGATTTATTAACGAATGTCATAGTACAAATATATTTTTTATAACTTTGTATAATAATCTGGATAGTTTTTCAGTCGCTCTCCAAATCATAGCCATTCACTTTCATGAGTTTCTTTTAATTTAACTATAATTTTGAGAACCTATGAGTAAATGCAATTCGTTTACAATTGTTGATCTGATGTATCTATCTCTATTATTTTTTGAAAGATAAGCGTAAAATAAATTGTCAAAAGTATTATTGTCATTACTACTTGCCCCAGTAGAAGTCACAACTATCCCCAAAAACAAGGTAAGTTGTAACACCATTTTGAAGTAATAAACAAAAATTACCGTTTTTTTTATTATTAATATTAACTCACTATTTGAGTAGGTGCTTATTATAATTTTTCATTAATAATGTTGCCCTGATCCTCAAATATATGGTTGCTTTTCCATACAGAATTTCTTCCATTCTGACCTTTAAACGATTTATATATCTATTTTGTAGTCCTTTCGAAAAAAATCGATATATCATGGAAAACATGTGAAAACAGGCTTAGTTTGTAGATCTTTTTCGGAAAAAATCTAATACACACATTTTCAACTCCATACCTCATCATTGGGCCTGGATATTGTTGAAAATGTGTGAAGGGGTCTCATTTATTCACCGTAACCGTAAAAAATTTCGAAAAAATTAAGCAATTTTTGGCACCAAAACCTAAGTAGTATATATATATATCTAAAATAAATAACCCTTCCGTTGCTCGTTTAGGATTTCGATGCATTTTGGCACAATGGGGCACAATAGAGGCACATAAAAAGCATTTTATTTTTGAAAAATAAATGTAAGTTTGCATATTAGTATTATTAGTATATGCATATCATAAGTTAAAAATAAATATTATGCGAGTATTCCAAAGCATAGATCAATAAAAAAAAATTGAGTTCTAATTCAGTCCACGTGCTGAATGACGTTTTTTTTTAAAAAAAGCCTCATTTAGATATCCCTGAATCTAAATAAATCCACTGTTGGTATTTTTCCCTTTTTCCCATTTTACCTTTTTCCAATTTTCCTCTGTTGGAGGCACGTGATAAAGCATATAATCAATTACCGTTGCATTAAATCCTAATATGTATCTGTGACGCATAAGTAACGCGTGAAATAACTGCAGCGCAAATATATTCGCGACAGCTCCATGACAGATTGGATAAAGTATTGGCAAATGCTTTTACAATGAATATTCATGTGACAGCTGATGTATGTTTATACATTTGTGTGATGTATGTTGAAACCCACCTAAATTGATTTTATCACAATATTTTGTATGCATAATTATTTCAGGTGAAATGTATTTGAAAGACCAGTCTTTTGCTAGTTACATATAAATTTATATAAAATTTATAAATTATACATGATTTCTTATTGCAATTTTTTGATAGAATATCAAAATATATAAATTTGATCTTTGATGTATACTAAAATAAATTCCAGGGTATTTAAGATAATATAAAATTAATAATTAATTTGTGTGTCACTTGAATATTTTGAATTTTCAAACAAATTTTTAATCAATTAAATATTTAAAAGATTGTACTAAAATTTGCTAGATGTAAATGTATTTGTTGGAAGATTATAGATAATGGATTCTGACGTGGAATATTTTTATGAGAAGAATTTAACTAGAATATCTACCAAAATATTTTTTTACATTTTCTTTAAATTTTTGGAAGCACTCTAGAAAATATCATAAACTTTCAAATTATACTCAATTATCAAAAAAAATGGTTTGTTTGAAAGCAAATATAAAAAATCTCGATTGCTTAAAAATCGATAAGTATAATAACAATATTACAAAATTTTCATTTTTATTACAATTCGGTTAAGCAAAAAATGTATTCAACAACAATATAACATTATGTAAATAACTATTACTTTTAAAACAGTTTTATTAAAGTATGTAGAAAAATATATAAAATAATTATACAAAATATTTTATACAAAAAATTTAATTCAGTTAGTTGGTTTAATTCACATAGACCTTATCACAAAATAAAGTAATCGCCCACAAAAAATATAATAATGTTGGCAAAAGCATTACTTGTGCTCATCACCTCATCGTTTCTTCCTAAAGTGTTTTACGGCATCCGCATACAAGCAGCAAGCATCAAGCAGCTAACGTAAACCTCATTTCAAAAAGTCTTGCGGTATTAAGCTCGCGCGTCATGTACGGCGACGATGTTATGATTCAACGTACAACCCAATTAGTTTAGAATTTCGTCCCGATGGCGGGAGATATGAGCAAACGTGTTTTAATGGATTATAACTACATCTTGCCGGTTATTAAGTAATAATGATTCATCTCCCGCTAACGCCAGAAGACAAGATTTCCGCCAGCCCCGAGCGCAGGGTCGCTCTGATGTCCCGTGGTTTCGAGTTGCTCGATTCACGGTTAATGTGCGGATGCCGGCGATCTATGCGAATGTTTACCAGACTGAACGCAAATGTTGTGGGAAATGCATTTAGCATAAATACTGGTAGGAATATTTAGTTAAGCGTTTCAAATACACTATGCAGGTACCTATGATGCTGCCACGGTTTTTCGAAACGCGGAAAGCAAGGCAAACAGAAAGGGTCAGGTTTTTTGTTCGATTTTTTATAATCATCAATAATAAAATTTGTATTGTTACAATACTTATTTATAAACTTTTTGTTTGGTATGTTATTGAAATTTTTATTAACGGCCGAATCGATGTGGTAGCCTCCAAATTCTTTCCAAACATATGAACAATGCGTGGAGCCTTTTGTTTTTGGAGAAAATCCAAGTACTTGCTTATCTTTTTTTATTTTATTGAACAGCGATCAGACCAAGGATTACTATGATTTGTTGTGATTGTTTTTTAGAGATGACAGATCCCAACAGTTGTTCCAACTTCAAATTTTCATTATTACAATTTTCACAATTGGTGATGTAATTATTATTGATGCAGTAATGCGGTATAAGGGTTAGACCAAGGATTAATATGCTTTGCTGCGATTGTTTTTTAGAGATGGCAGACTCCAAACAGTTGTTCCAAGTTTGAATGTTAAATTTTCATTATTTCAATTATTGCAATTGGTGGTTAAATTACTATTGATGCAGTCATGTGGTGTAAGGGTTATTTTTACTTAAGAAGATAAATCTAGCTATATTTTTAAACTAAAACCGATATTACTACTGCTTGGTATCAGGCTGTTGAAGGCGGTTATCTAACCCAGAATACCTATAGTGTTCACTATTAATATTTGATGACTTTTTACGCTCGGATTTATAGATGAGAGAGTAAAAAATTATCGGGATCAAATATTACTAGCGTTGTAATGAATTTGTTATTTTTTAAATTTATTTATATGTTCAAATTCGAAAGCATTCATAAATGTGGGAAATCAAGCAAGCTTGGAATGGAGACAGAAACAAAATGACTAGTTATTTTTTACATCAATAAATTTTATTATCAATAAATTGTATACATTTTTATACAATTGGAATTTATATTTATATATACACAATTATTTCCATACTTTAACTCATTGCGAACAAAAATTAAAATATTTGAAACAGTGCATGCTGAATATCTTTCAAAATGTTAATTTTTTTTTAATTAAACCACTTATCAAAGGCCTTTCTAATATTTCAAACTATTCAGTTTGACTATCATCTCTATCACCATGCAAAGTTTCCTCAAAATCCCTGTAAATTAACTTGAGGTTCTCCTTCTATCTAAACATTTTGAGTGCATTTTTTTAATTACAATATTTGTTATAACTGTTGAATAATTTAACATATAGTAACAATAATGAACAATAACATATTAAATAAAATTAAATGAAAAATAGTACAAAATAAAGGATAAAATTTACATTGCATTAAAATGATATCCGTAGTATGATGATTTAATAATAAAAATAATACTATAAAACAAACAGCAAATTTAGAGTAATATGTATGTTCATATTTTTTTACTATAATTTTTGTATTAAAATGCTTTTAAATATAAACAGTTTACCACTTTAATATAACTTGTTATTAAAGATAACATTGATTTAACACTTGTTAGATATATATAATAGCTTAGATTTATTTTGAATACTTAAGATTTTTTGTCATATTTATCAGTTTTATAAAATTAGTTCAGAATATCTAGTTTTTGCTATTTAATAGATTTAGCTATCAATTGGAATGCTCTGAATCAAGTAGGTTGTTGATTCCTCTGGCAAAGAAAACAGATGGTATAGAATTTTTGTTATTCTTGTAAGCAAAAATATTGAATTGTATGAGCGAAAATTTTGGTCGTTGTCAATGCTTTTTATGTCTTGCACGGTACCAAATTCTTCTAAATTTTTAAAATTGGAGAAGTACAACCAATCCAACGCAATGGACAAAACTTTTTTTAATTACATTCGCGGATCTTTAACCAATCTTGAAAATTAAATATATTCAATCTTTGCAAAACTTTTACCAAAATTAAATTCAAGCAAATAACGAGTATATCGATTGCGCTTCTGTCCCATGATGCACGTTATACCCTGGAGAGATACAGACAGCTCGGGCGTTTGCGATGATGAGATTGAACTCTGAACGGCAGTGACTTGTGTCTGATGACATAGACATTGTTCGGTTGGGGGTTTGGTACAGATTTTACCGCTTTCCCGTTTTCCCGTTTTCCCGCTATTTTACTTCAAGCGGTATTTTGCTGATAACGCGACACACCTTCGCGATAAAAGCTTTAGCGCCGGAGACAACCGCGAAAGCCGTTAGAGTGGTGGTAGGAGCGATTGATTTTTATTACAAATCATTTGTAAATATTTTAATCATAAGACGAATGTGACGAGAGGGAAATATAATACTTACTGTTATGAATTGATAATTATTAATTTATCGAACATTTACATTTATTGTGTTAAAGCAAATAGTTTGTCGATGAATATGAGACATCTTGATGAGACCTCGAAGTTAATGGCAAAAAATCCCAAATTATTTTTGGCATCTAAAAGTAATCTGATGATATGTTAATAATATTTAACACTAACCACTTACAATTTTTTTAGTCATTATTCAAGGACTCATTCTTCATTTATTCCTTAAGCAGTTTAAGCAATTTTTTGAATTATATATTAATTTATTTTTATTTACAGCAGTAGACCGAGTTTCGAACTGTAAGGATTATATATATATTGTTTATACAATGAATTGTGTAAATGTGAATGATTTTTTTTTAATTCAAAATAGATTTGATAAGGATTTTTCAAATTGTGGTAAAAAACACGAGAAGAAATATAAATTTTGTTAATTAAATTTCTTGTCGCAACTTATTAAGTGCAAACTTTTTAATTTAGTTTAGTGAAGCAATTTTAACGCAATTAAGCTACGAGTAACGCTACTCAGTCATCAAGAAAACTGCAGCGATTTATAGCCCGCTTGACAAGGGAACTTGCATTTTACTACTTTCTGACGAATAATTAAAGAAATAAAAAACAAGTCTTGAAGAGTAAATTCAGTTATAGCTGAGAATTGAATAAATTTTGTCATTGAAACTGATTAAGTTGTTATTTGACAAACTTCGCTACTTACTACTAACAAAGTGGATAAATGCTTTTAGTAATTTGTTTTTATTTTATAATCAAGTAGTCGTTATATACTTATATACTGATATTTTTACTATACATAAACAAGGGTAAATGCTTTCAAGCTTCAATTTTTTACAATAGGGCAGTGCGGGCCCTAAATCGAAATCTCAAAAGCAAAGTTGTGAGCACTGTTGTTTAGTTGACGAAACCTTAATATAATTTTAAAGTATACGTTATTCAATTGCTTTCTAAGATGTGCCAGTTAAATTTAAGTTATATTCAACAGTTTTTCATATATAACCTCTATAAAATCTCACATGTGGGTGGGGGTAAAAGGGGCCGTATGAACCTTCATCCTGACAAGGGTGTAAATAATAAAAATAGTAAATAAATAGGCAAATTAAGATAAAAAAGCAATTTTACAAAATATATGTTGAATAAATAGATATTCCACTTTGCATATGAATATTTCTGAAAAAATCAGATCAAAGTTATATACAATGTTATTTTTGTAAAAACGGTACTCATGTAGCCATATTTTATATTGGTTGAATAATGTAGCTATTATTTCGTAAACTTTTATTTATTTTCAAATATTTTTTATTATTTTATTTTACTCTATTTTATTAAATAATATTGTTATATTGTGTATTATGTAATTTTGTTATTAAGTGCATTATATATTTTACTATATATTGTAATTTATCTATATTGTATATTAGTTGTATGTATATTAATTGTTATCCATAATGTATTTTTTAATCTTTTTAGAACTAATCTGTAGTCTATATATTTAAATCTTTTTTTTTAAATAAATAAAATTAAAAATAAAATCCCTTTAAAACTAAAAATAAGAAATTGGACCTGTTTGCTCCAAGGGCGTCCTATTTCTCTTCCCTATGATTTAAAAAGAGTAAAGTGACAACTTTTTGAAAAAGAACAAAAAAACATATCATATATGATCAGTTACCTGGGAGTTTTACTGAACATAGTCAGATAATTGTTTGTTTGATATATGTTGTGATATAATTGTTTGATTTTCACTATGTAATTGCTCAGAATCAAATTGAATCTTTGTGTCCTTCCATATTAGAAAAAACAGTATATTTGTGTTGTTTTATGTAATGAACCAAACGATCTCTTCACAGACATTTTCATGTTCCAGAAAATGTATTGAGTTTAGATTAATAAAATGCAGTTCATGTACTGAAAACTGGAAAGGTTTCACATTTTCCACTGAAATTGCCCGTTGCGTATCAATCAACATAACTCACCCAGGACCATTATCCATTCCGATCTAAACAATTTTCTTTTATCGATCGTAATTAGAATAACGAGTGGCATTAAATGTGTATAACGTCGCAGCTTTATGGTTTTCGTTCGCCGATACTTTTCTATCAGTCGTACTGCGACCGAATGCGAGATCCAATCGATTCGACTGGCGCGCGGTAATTGCTTCCAGAAACCAAACACCTACATCGAGTACCTACCGGACTCTGAACGACTCGATGGGATAGTGCTTTCCAATCCTCCTTAACTGTTTCTAGAAAATGCTGGACACTTAGGGGATATCGAACGAGTGCAAAAGCAAGTCAGACCAGTTTATAACAAAATTTGTTAAAATCATATGAATTTGAATACCTATTAAAATTTGACTTGAGTAGGACTTACATAATGATATTAAAATGTCATGATTTGCAATGTATTTTTGTTAGAAATTTTGTATGGTTCATAATGAAATTTACATCTACATTTTGTCTGCAGTAATTGCTTTCAAAAAAAACATGCACCTATGTTGAGTATCAAATGTTTAGTCACCGAGATGAAGTTTTCCAAACTTCTGATGCTTTTTACTCAGGGAAAGCTAAATAAAACATAATTAAATAAATCATGAACTAACTTTGTATTAATAGAAATTATTTTTCGATGTTGTATGATTTATATAATATGTGTATTATAATTCATATAATGCAAATTGGTACCATTGGAACTATTAATAAATAATTTTTTTACTTTGGAGCGTAGTCACCTCCAGAAGTGATATAATATCTATACTGAGTATTGAATTAAGAATAAATTTAAAGTAATCTGTTTTCCAGTCCTTATTATAGTTGTTCGTAGAAAAAAAATCTATAAATTATTTGAAATTCAGAATAACATCTCTCTTGCATATTGACTTTTCGCGCATTTAAATTGTGAAATAAACTAGTAAAAAACGTGTAATTTGTTAGGTTTTTATTTTTACATTCAAAGATTTTGATTACTAAAATTATCGTGTATTTTATCATTTTGCAATCCTGATAAAATTCGCCAACTTTTTATGATATTTGCCAACACTCTTTGAGAGCCTTCAACAAAAAGTTTTTTTCTCTAAAACATAGGGAGCAAGTGTGCATTACTATTTAGCATTATTTTTTTCACTGTGATTCTAAAAATCTTATTCACGGTTACAGTTCCGAAGTGTAAATGAATAAAATTATAAAAAATTTACTATAATAACCACAAAATGGTGATAATTTTACCAAAGCTTTAAGTTGCACTTAAAAGCTCATAATTTTATCATCTCTTTTCGATTTGACGCCAAGGTCTGGAATACTCTATATATATATATATATATATATATATATATATATATATATATATACATTTATATATATATATATATATGTATATATGTATATAACATTAATTTATAACTATAACAAATATTTTTTTGAATAAATATTGAATCAAATATAAGCATTGATGAATGAATAGTAATATTATGCGGCAGTCAATTTATTCCTATGCAGCTTTTTACAATTGCTATGTTCAATTACAATTTATTCGAAAAAAAGATATTGGATACTGTTTGGAATCCGTGGTTTCTGATGAGCAAAATAAAATATAAAGCAACATCTGTCGCGCCTGTATAATTTATCACACCTAACTCTGTTTATTATCAAATTCCACCGGTGTGTGCGTCTGTAAATAATTTCCTCTAAAAGTTAGTATGCACGAGGATAACGGAAATTATGCAAAATATTCATTACGCGATTGAATACCAAATAGATATACGTTGCCGTTCTGAAGTTTCCACTTTCATAAGCATCATTATATTCGTTGATTTTTTATTTTGCAATCTTATTTTATAATTTCTGATTCGTAGATGAAATTTTTGATACCTAATCCCTACTTTTATGAAAAAAATAGGGATTTACTTTCTTTATTGTCGTTAACAAAAAACTCCTAACTTGTTTTTGAGATATCGGTAGTAACCTTTTTTCTGCAGAACTTTAAGTCCTTTTAAACTTCAAAGACATAGAAATATAGAATAAGATATAGAAAGAGCATAAATCTCTTATGATCGATTGCATATTATGTTACACATCTGGTTGGTATGTTTTATGCAGATCCAAAAGAAATTTAAAAACAAACAAATAAATTGTACAAATCAATTTGATCAAGAAATCCTAAAACTTGTGGGTCAACGATATCCCGTAGGCGCATATTTACAATACACTCCGGGAGACAAAGTTCGCCGTGCTTTGACACGAAACAACCCGCCTGGTTCTAATAAAGTGGCGCTGAGTAGATAGGGTCGGAGTGGGTCGCCAGAGGACTAAATGTGGGGCAAGTGCCGCTGTCACCGGACGACCGAGTTTCAAAATTAATAATCATCGCGAAGCCATACAACGGCACGGGGCTTCATTCGGAAATGTGGATGCGAATTCAATCAAAACTAGTAGAAGAAGAACTTAATAGAGTCCTTTATGGAAAAGGCTTAATTTTCTATCAGTGATAATTGACAGACACACAAACAGGCTGAGGGTATGATACACACTCACGATAGGCTGAAAATCTTTTTTTTTTATATATATGAGCTGTTGGGCTGAAACTTCTCCTTACTTCGTATTTTTAGATGGTAAACCAATGGTTAATCCATCCATATTTGATGATTTTTGTTATTAGAATTGATCTAATAGGGCTGACTTTTTATTGGTGCAGCAATGCCGGGAAAGGGCTATTTTCACTTGGAAACATATTGCTATCTATATTTCCATAAACATTGCCGTTTATCTCCAGATAGCAACTTCGTAAGAATTAAGGTGTTTGCTGGTTATATATCTCGTTACCTCTACTTTTAAATATTGTTGTTAAAAATGTCTTAATTCGATTCTGTAGATGTCAGTGGTCGACCTCTTACCCGCGAATCTTCAAGTCCCTTTATATATAAATTTATTAAAAATAAAATTTGTAAGTCGAATTTTCACGGCACGCTTGACGTTAGTGCTTCTATTTACCATCCTATTCATTTTCATCAATGAATCATTTTAGTATATTCCATTATTCTATGAGCACAAATTTTCTAATATACAACTTAAATTCTCAGCGTGTTTCCATAAAATTCCTGATTATTTTCAAAACCGAGCACATTATTCACGAACGAGGTAGACATTGACATAATTTGATATTATGAAAGTTGGCAACCCTCGACTGCGCTCAAGTCATATTCTTCCGCATGAAATTCGTTATGACTTCAGCATTCTTCGTCGAAATTTACGAGGTGAGGCGTTGATGTAATACTAACATGAGGCGGCACTTTTGCCCTCTGGAAGGAGACGATTTTATTGTGCAAAACAGAAAGGCCACATTTATACCCCGCGCTTCAATCTGGGCTAAAAAGTTCGATGATGAGAAATTGCGAGGATATAATAAGTCGTAAATTTTAAGTGGGCATTTTATGATTTCTCGGATGCTTTCTTTACCAAACTTGGCGGAGAAAAATTATTGTTTTAACGCGTGTAAGACATGAATATTCAAAGTTATGTCCAGGAATAATATAGAATAAAATTATCTCAGGTAGACAGCCGGTAACTGACTGGGACCACAGCCAATAATAAATACACATATACTTTAAATAAGTAACTTTAATTTAACAATTCAGTTTACTTAATTCTTATAATTATTAGACAATGTTATAGTATTTATAATAATCTATTTGGACATTTAATAATCCTCGAATATTCCGTTACGGTACGGGAAGTTCCAGCAATTTGTCTTAAGGCACGATGCCATCATCACTAGTTTTTATGATTAGTAGTCCTACAAGTTAAATTTAGCTCTAGCCTTCTGGTCTCTCTAATTAACATCACAAATGAAATTGTTGTCACTTCCTTAAATATAAGGACGGAATATAGAAACAGCTGCATATAATTTTTATGCTATGAATTAATTACTGTTTATTGTTTATGCCTAAGCTGGCAAATCATGGAATGTATAAATTTAAATATAAACCGATTAATACGAAGCTGAAAAGCAATCTCTAAGTTAACTAACAAACTTCTCCACTATCGTGTCGGTCATTGTATAACCACCCGATATCTATTCCGAAGCAGACAATAATTAGTTTTGGGGCGATCTTTAGTCACAGCAGACTGCAAACAAAACTCGATCCGGGTCCGGGAGTCCCGTAGAACACAGGTATACCCGGGAGTCCGGGCGAAGGGCCGAGGGGCCGAGGTTGAGTGTGGATACTCTAATGTGTCGTGCGCGGCAGAAAGCTCTCAATCATACCCGAAAAGCTCTCGAACTCTACGCTCTCATCATTATTTGTGCCCAACCGCCCTCTCTAACATCGATGTCATTTCAATTCATTATTATCACGCCTGACCAATTGAAAACTGTAGTTCCGGAGAGTATTTCGACACGAACGATTCCTGCTCGTACTCGTTTCCTAATATTTTCGAGCACAGTTTTATATTTTAAAAGCATTTTTTGGAGCCATTAAGAGGAAAATATAATTGGTTTGGTACAAGAATTTTATAGATTTATTAAAATTGTATAGGATTATTCTGTTGTATATTTATACAAAACGCTCTAAAAAAATAAAACAAATAAAATTAGCTTAGCGTTGGACCGACAAAAATTAAAATGTGATTATTTTGGACAAATTGTATGATTTTATTAAATTATTGAAATATTTATCTACTGATGGAGCTATTTTTTATATAAATTTTGATAAGAATGGTGAATAAACAAATATATTTTATTATTGATGTCATTTCAATTCATTATTATCACTCAAACCCAAATTGATAACTGTTGTTCTGCAAATGTAATTTGTAATTTAATTGATTTGTCTTCAAGATCAACAGCTTCTAGGAAATTAAATTGTAGAGTAATATGCCAAATTGCTTATATAAATTTCTATTACCCTCCTACGTGACCTGAAAGTTGGCGATTACCGAATCCAAAATCTTGCAACAAATGTAATAATACTACTTACAAACTGTCTTGCTGCATCATCTCTTATCCTTTTTTCCGTGCATTGCGGAATAAATCGAATTCTAAGTTTTGTAATATGGTATACTTACGCGCGTTATTCGGCACATAAATAACTTTGAGCGAATAAGTTCAACAGTGACAGAAATATTTGAAAAGTTCTATGAAACTTCGTTACTTCACACTTCTGTTTGTGGCACGGAGGCCACGGAAAACTAAAAAGCTGATCGTTTTCTTTTTGTACAAGTCATTTGTATCAAATTATACGGAAAAATACTTTTGCGAACGAAAAACGATCGGGGAGATTATTTCGAACTGAAGTTTTATTTAAAAAAATTATGTTGATTCTTTGAAATTTATTCTGTTTTCTTTTCTTTCCTTTATAAAGCAATATGTGTTCAGTATAATGACGGGGCGACATAATATTTTGACACTTGTTTATTTAATAGAACATCCTAAAGACATTTGGTTTGAGCGATTATGGATTTGAAGATTAAGTGGTTTCTAGGAACCTAAGTGTGACCTGCATGTACTGGAGTATGTTTCAATACCAAAAATTCAGGTATTTTTATTTTAAATGTCGTATACGGTTGAACAATTATCCAATGATCGAATATATAATACAAACTAGGAAATAATGTTGGATGTGAAAGAAAATTTTTACTGAACGCAGTTTTTAGGGAAAAGCAAACTGTAAAGACAATATGGCCAGAATTTCTGGTCAAACAATTTGTCAACTAAAGTAATTAAATGACATTACCGAATATTACGCATTTGTTAAATGCTTATACCCAGCTATCTATTTTCCGAGTAGACATAGATACACTATCTACAAATAGAACGTGTATAAAAATTATTCGAAGAAATAATATTCCAGCCAGACCGCATTTTTAAATCTTCGTCTTGATATATTCAAAACATTGGTCTCACACGAATAAATCTGTGCGCTGAAGCATTTTCCCATTTCAATTTTCTGCTGTCATTTTATTCATGTCTATTCTCGTGTAACACATAAAGAACACGATTTTAAAGAAGTATTACCGAGCTGTGTAAAAAGAGAGTACTGCACGGGGACTATATCAAACAAGTGACGTAGGAATAAAGACTTCAATTTTTAATAAGCGTGCGCTCTTTCTACCCGGAATATGTCTGATACGCCGCATAATAAGATTATGAAACCATTATGGTATGAAATTTGTAAAGAAAAGGAGTTTGTGTAAATTTTATTGCACGAAATTGGTAATTTGATCACTGCAATAAAACAGCTGCTTATATGGAAAATTAAAGTTTCAGACATCGATTTATGAAAAATATTGTTGTCGTAATCACTGATGATATATTCAATAGAAAAGATTAATATAAAGTGATCATATTTTGTAAACTAATCCATAAGGACATGGATTAGCCCAAAATAGTTCTTAGGGTCGATCCCAAGCTCGATATCAGGAAGCATGATATCAAATTTTTGTTTGAGGTTATTGATCCCAAATTTAACTTTCCTTAAAAATCCCTTTGTAACCTAAAATAACATTCTGTGGGTATAGCAATATCACAATCAGTAAAGCAACCTTCTTCTATTAGGTTCCTTCTAATAGTGTTGGGAAGCTGATAAAAACTACATCTCAGTTAGTTGGTCATTTGATGTATTGCCTTTCATCAAAAAGCTCATAAAATATCTAATAATTTCGAAACCATTTCAATAAAGAAAAAAAAGTAAATTTAATTTTGTACTTGTGTTTCTATCATAAAATTCTACAAATATATTGGCAGAGTTTTATTTAGAGAGTTAAGAACAGCATTCATTGAAATATTATTTAAACGATATATAGTGATTTTCATATTTAATTACTATTTTATTTTAATTGTTAGTCTAATAACGCATTCTAGAATTTTTTATATTTTCTCAAAATAAACGAGATTATTGATTAATATATTGAATATTAATATATAATATATTGATTGATTAATAGTTACGAATTTAGTATTTTTTGTTTATTCATAGTGCTGCAATATAGAAATCGAAGAGCTTCAACAGCTTACTGAAGGCATTTTACAGACCATTTAAAATTTACAAGATATTTTATACAACGAACTAAAAAAAAATACAACCAGGGTGTATCTATCGATTTTTACGTCACGTTTACAAATTCATTCGAATAAGTAAAGCATTAAATAATAAAAATATTGTATTGCCTCTAACGGAGTTAAATTCGAAACAAATTTCAAATCTATGTTTTGTTTTGCTGTTTCTTACATATATATATATATATATATATATATATATATATTCATAAACATATTTCCATTTTTGTTAAAAATGATTCTATCGATCACCCACGTTGTTAGAGGTAACAAGGCCTATATAATTTATAGATTCACCGACGCAAATCATGTGTTTGCATTCATTTCAGTTGACAGTATATTTATTTTGAGAACTATATTCGCATATATATATATATATATATATATATATATGTATTCTAGTTTTTCTACGATAACTAGAGGCGTTGCCGTCGGGGGAATATTGTAGAATCATATTACTCCGGCAATAGACACCGGCAATGGCACAATCAGCCAGAATTCCAGACATCGATAGAATAAATATATTGCATATAAAGTTATTTGTGATTCTATGCAGTTGCTATTATAAAGTCACTGATTGCATTGTGAAGTGACGAGATAGGAAAAAATACTGAAATCTAGTTGCCCGAACACAGTATTTGTGGATGATATGCTGAATTTTGAAATAAGACCCTTTTTTCAAATATTGCATTTTTCTGCTATTTGAATATTTTTTATAATCTTTTATTTTTTTAATCTTGCCAATCATTTAGTTTTGAGCCCAAAGTAGCAGTACTCGTTTGCCTACTTTCTAACATAAATATCAGATAAGTCATAATAAGAAAAGCGTATAACAAATTATAGGTAATATTTATAAATTATCATTCTAATAATAATGGCATTTGAAACAATTGAAATACATTTTTTGACTTTTAGTAGATATGTTTTTTGAGAATTATATTTTTATGATATGAACAAAATTGTGCTATTAAATTCAACACAATGGAGTATTATTCTACCCCGGTTGGCGAGGATTCTGCAAATATGGAAGTTCCAGGTATAGAACTATCTGGAGCAAAAACTTCGTAGTTTTTGCTGGAATAGACTTAAGGAATAGAGGAACAAATACGTTAAAGGCAAAACTTGTATAATACAAATATGCAACTTTACGATTTTTTTTTTTAAATTTACCTTTTATTCTTTGTTATTTTCTGAATGATATTGAAAAATGACAGTTTGAAAATTTGTCACAATTAATAATAAATAATAATAGATAGACTAGTTTAAAAACAGTTGAAAATATTTGTTTTTGATAAAGTGTCGAATAGAATTTTTGACAAGAATTCGTATGAATAGCTAAGCTGCATTAAAAAAATTAAAGTGTATAATGTTATAGCCTGAAACAAATTATTTCATATTTACGACTTCATGCAATGAAAATCTATATTAAGGATCATAAAAAATACATTAGAACTATATAATTATCAGCAATAAAAGAAAATGTTACGATAGTTCAGATACATGAGATACCCATAAATAAATTTTTATTACAATTATTATATTTTTATCAAAATATTTTATATATATATATATATATATATATATATACATCTATATATATATATATATACATATATATATATATATATATATATATATATGTTATAATTGTGCATATACTAGAGTTGAGAAAACATATATGGCTTAATAAAAAATGAACAATAACATAGCTGTATATGAATGCTTGTTTAAAATGATTTTTAAAGTGATTTTTCTGAACGTTGATATTAGATTGATTAGAGAAAACTCTGTCGATAATGTCAAAATAAGCACTTTAGTATGGAAAGTTTAAATGTTAATTAAATAAATGTCTCTATGATCTAGATGACATGTTAATATTCAAATATTGTAATTAAGTTGTAATAACTTGATTAATCAAATGTATTAATACAGCTGCTTTTTAATACATAATCAAGCACACCAGAAGATATTAATTTATATATAATATTAGTTCAGAATATATTATTTGCATGTTGTTTGAAATTTATTTGATGATATAAGTAATGATTTATAAAAACGTTAAATAACAGATTTGATTTAAATGGACCTGTGACACTATGAGCCGGTCTTTGAGCTAAAGTCTCTATTTAGAGAAGATTGTTGTGAGCTTTGGTATATTTTGGCTATATGTAACAATGATAAAATCGACGGTTTTTAATTGACCTTTTGTAGTTCATATAATCATTAAAAATTTGAAATGATATTATATGAATCAGAGCACTATAATTAGCCAAACTGTTAACTAGTCAAATCCGTAACCATTGCATTGACCATCCTAGAGGTTAACTCAGCTTATGTACTCAGTTTAGCTCATACATTATTTACATCCATTTTGCGTATCTATTATTACTAGATTCTATTAGGAAGCAAATAACTTAAGCCAGAAATGATACTATGAAATAACTATCAGTAAACACCGGGCGACGGTAGCAATCTGAAGTCCACATTGATGATTATACATGGGTGTCACAGCGCCGAAAGAATGCTTGTGGATTTCAGGTTGCTGCCGACGCTCACATCACACGGTGTTTACTGGGGATATATAGTGTCTTGACCATCATTTACAAAATCCCATCCTCAGCTCCGCCAAAATCCGGCAAAAGCGTTTACCAGCTCTCACCATATCTGAATTACAACCCCGTCTATCTGCCGACGGGCCAGCCGGACTTTATTTTTCTGGAAGGTTCCAGCCGTCAGCGCGGCCGCTTCGAGCTCGCGTTTTCCCAAATTGGCTCCTGCTGCATAGCGGGCGCCACGCTCGGCGGGATGGCCGGCATGTACAACGGCCTTAAGGCCACGGCACGAGCCAAACAGACGGGAAATCTGCGCAGGACACAGTGAGTTCTGTTTGTTCGCGATTATTAGTCGGTTGCGTGTAATGTCTTCGCGAAATTGTGTTTGAAACGCTACTGGTAGTATGCGGTAGCGGAATTGAGATACACAAATGCACAGGCGAACAAACAAACGTGATTATACAAACCGCCGGGCTTTTGCTCGGAGTAGTGCGCTTTAGTTTTGGTGTAGAGAGTAATTTTGTAGATATTTTGCTTATTTGAACTGTTTAACGAAAGATGATAATCATATAAAAATTCTCAACTGGACTATACTTCTGCTTAATCGTTAATGATTTATTAAAAAAGCGATTACTTTTACCATAATTTACTTAAAATTATTATTTGTTTTGAAAAAAAAAAGCATTTATGATGAAAAAATAGTAATTACGGATTTCGAAATTATTTATCGCATGATTTTCCTATAAAAAATAACTAATAAATTTACTAAAATTCTACATGTAGGTAATACACGTATATCAACTGAAATATTACGATTTAAAAAAAAAACATAATTTATACCCATCATTTTGAAATTATGCCGCAAAGATGATTTACAGAAATGTGTATGAAAAATAACTTCCCCTAGAATAAGGTAAAATGTTGCATTTAAGGGGGTATTCTAGTGTAGAAATTCAAAAAAATCGTTTTTTTTATTCCATATTTTCAAAGTTTACTATCTAAGAATATGGGTACGAGAAGGTTTTTAAAAATTTGATTTATTTCCGGAGATATAGGCGTTTTACTGACTCGGTCTCGTCGATTTCTCGAGTTTTAATCGACCGATTCACTTGAAATGTTTAGAGAGTCTTGTTTATAAACCTATCTATTGCCCGAGCTAGGATTATTTCCAAATTCCAATTTTTACAATTTTTATAAAATTCGAGAAACTCAAAAAAACAGTTTTTTTTTAAAACTTTTTTTCAAACAGTCGCCAATTTGTAAAAAAAATTTTTTTACTCATCGCTAGTTCGGACGATTGCGACATCATTGTAGATTAATAAACTTTTTATTTTTTGCATTTCCGATGGCTAGGAGGGCTGAAATCATGCCAAGACTGAGGTGCCAATTTTTTGATACCACCAATTTTTGTTTTGTATTTTAATAATATTAATAAACAAGTGGTAAGAAAATGGATAGTGAAAACATTTATTGCTTTCTTGTACGACACTTTAAAAATGACCTAAAATTCATCGTTCTACACTAGAATACCCCCTTAAAGAAGGATAAAGCATAACCAAGATTTTAGTTATGAATTGAAGCAGAAACTCCGGGTACAGTTGTCGTACTTTTTTATCTTACTTACTTAACAATAATTTGGTTAATATACCAGATATCTAGGTAAAAATTAAATTAAATGGCTATTTGAACATTTGCCTACATGGAAATACTGAAATGCTGTCATAAAATATGATGGATTTGTCAAAAAATTAAATCAGACGAAAAGTGGCGAGTGCCACAATCTTCTACGCCCTCAGGACTCAAGGACTCAATGCAATAATGTAAACTTGTTCGAACAAACATACTAATTTTTTTTCCTCTGGACCCTCTTTCAAAATCAGTATAATTTAGCTGTTATTACCACTGGCACAATCGTACCCAGTATCCTCTATATCAAATATCTTCTTACATTGTTTTTCTCAGAATATAATTTTGGATTTATATAGTAGTTTTCGTGTGAAAACTTTCATAGGTGAAACGTATATAAAAAATATTAGCAATAGCTTTTATTTAATAAAGAAATTTAACGAAGCACAAAGGCGATATAGCGAGCTTTTTTATAGTAAACAGATTTCATCATTTATAATGACAACGCATCGGGTATAATCTGTTTATATGATTATTTTAAAAAAATAGAGTGCCCTTTTCTGCCATTATTTCTCTTTCACGTGTGCTCGACAGAATCCTGAATCACGTTATGAAACAAGGTTCGGCCACGGCGAACACTCTCGGAACGGTGGCCGTGATGTATTCCGGATTCGGGGTACTTTTTTGCTGGATTCGCGGCGAGGACGATGACATAAACACTCTAGCAGCCGCTGCCTCGACCGGAGCGTTTTATAAATGCACGGGTAAACTTATATGATAAACATGAACGCCGAGATAAAATTTGTTGGAAATAAGTAGTAGTAAATGCAAATTTTCGTTTGGTACGGTAAATGCAGTTTTATATATATTTTTATATATATGTTCTTTTATATTTTTATTTGAATATCGAAATGCGTAGATGTTGTTTTGGATTTCAGCCGGTCTGCGGAAATGTGCGCTGGGCGGACTAGTGGGTTTTGGCTTGGCTGGCTTCTATTGCATGTGGAAAGCCGCGTTTAACTTCAAAAAGGAAAACGTTTCGTAGCAAAATATTTTATATTACATTATACTACACTTTTATTTTATTTTATATTTTTAATTGTTTTTTTATTGTATATTTTGTTATAATTGAGTATGTTTTTTAGTAAATTGCAATCTAAATCAATAGAATTTAATTTATGTACATTTAATCGGTGAAATTTTATCCTTGTCAGAATTTAGTAATAAAGTATTATGTATATATATATATATATATATATATATATATATATATATATTAACAGTCTAATAATCGGGCATAACATCAATAAAAAACATGAATTTCTTTCAAAAATTTATTTTAAATCCATACGTTTCGGCTATAATCCTAGCCTTCATTCAGTGGAAACTAAAAATAAAATTAAAAACTAAAACAATTGAATTGGAGTGAAAAGAAAAAATAAAATAGTAAATAGTACTTACAATTAGTTAATCTTAGTGTTAAATTAGAAAATTATAATAATCCATGGTATCAGGATATGGTAATGCACTACACTATGTATTATAAACATTAACTTGAAATTACACAATATTTGTGTTTTCCAATTTAACACTAAAATTAACTAACTGTAAGTACTATTTACTATTTTATTTTTTCTTTTCACTCCAATTCGATTGTTTTAGTTTTCAATTTTATTTTTAGTTTCCACTGAATGAAGGCTAGGATTATAGCCGAAACGTGTGGATTTAAAATAAATTTTTGAAAGAAATTCATATTTTTTATTGATGTTATGCCCGATTATCAGATTTTGTTAATACATATGTCAACATCAAATTCAGAATCATACAATATATATATATATATATACATATATATATTTGTACACTTTGTTGAAAATTTGAATAGATAGATAGAAGTAATTAAACGGTATGGCAGCGGTTATTGACCTATTGTTAGTGGTTATTGCAATAATGTTTTCACATTTGGGAAGTAACATATGTAACAATGTGCTATTATACTATTTTACACTTTTTTGCATTATCGAAATACATGAATTGAAAAAATTGTGTCTGCATTATTTATTGCTGAATATGAATCTTAAGTCAATCTTGGGGGTCAAACTGCAAAAAACGGAGAAAAATAAAAAAAGAAGGCAAAATTTGAAAGAAGAACCTGCAAGAAGATATTATATTTAATTAATTGCACTAATATTTTAGGTGAAAAATGACCCAAAACGACAAATTACAAGATTTTAACTGTCGTGCTAGATCGAAAATTTTGTCGTTTTTATTGTTTATTGTTTTTCCCTTTTTGCAGTTCAACCCCCAATTTTGACTTGTGATTCGTGTTCAGCGGTAAAAAATACGTAGAAATACACATTTCGCGCACCCAATAGAGACATCTCTTGAGTATTTATAAATGCACAAAAATGTTTATTTGTACAGATTTATCCAAAAAACTCTCAATTTACTTATTGATAAAAACATGCATTGATTAAATTGAGATCTTGTACAAACTAATAATAAGTTTCTAATTACATTTCATATTCAAGCTTTTTCTTGTATTGATGACAAGAAATTTCTTGAAACGTCTAATTTTATTCTCTCCAATCCTCAAATTTATCAATGGCAGGTTCAAAAATCATAACCCGCACTCCTTCCTAATTTTTGTTATTCATCTCCGGTATTATATTCATATTTTTCACATCTAAATCTGTGCGAAAAATTTCCGTGACACAGCAGCGATTATAAAAACATTTGCGCGTCTGTGGAAATGTTTGCGCTAACTATTGGCGCATGATGTATGAACACAATATTCGCCCTGGGTGCGATAGAAAAGGCGCGAAGGGGCGAAAAACTCAGCGGCGACGGCGACGATGACGGAGTCATATAGTGTTAGAACGACAATATCGAGTACTAACAATTATCGATATTTAATTTACGGTGACTACTTTTGGAATCGATATTTCGACTCTATAGTTTTAGTCGACGACGCTTCTAAAAAAACAATCTACCTTGTTGTTTGAAAAAATATTTTTGTTCCGATGCATTTTTGTATTATCTTATTGTCCATAAAGACAGCGATTTTCATGGCATTGAGCTTTTGTACAGAAAGGCTGCAACCTCTGGGGGCTGAGACAGCCCATTAATGTATTGAACTTATTTTCTCACCTTCAAATATAATCCGCGTGGTAATATGTATAATAAACAAGTAATTAATATATTAAATCTGCAATAAAATAATATTTAGTAGCACATCAGTAGTTGTTATAAGAACTTGCAACAAATACCTAATATATACACACGAATCAGTGTGTAATACAGTCCACAGTTAAAATATAACCTAACGTATAGTTCTTTTTATAGTTCTACATTACAGAGTATTTTATTCGTGACGATAAATAATAATTCTTCAATAATAATGTAGGAAATATTTATAGAAAATAGTTTTATAAAAGTCTATTATTTGTATGCACTGAAAAAAATATCACAAACATTGGTATTGTGCGGGAAATCAAGCAGGCTAGATTTTCATATCATGAATTTTTATAGTTAATAAATTTTATATAATTTTATACAAGCGGAGTTTATACTTTCATATTCTTTACTACTCCCACATTGGTGACCTACGACGATTGAGATGAAGACAAAGAAGGAGTTTTTTTTTGAGGATTTAAAAAATATAGATTTTGATTCACCACCATAATCACTAGTCTTCAGTGACTACTGATAAGGTACGTCTAGTCCTCGGTTCATCGTAGTTAACGCACTTACTATCTGATACCGGACTTTCGTTGGTATACCCATTAGTATACCCAGACTTCAGTGTTTATTGCTGACACAAAAAATAATTTGGGGCTTATATCAGTAATTTTTATAGTTAATAAATTTTATATAATTTTAAGTGGAGTTTATACTTTCATATTCTTTACTACTCCCACAGTATCATTCTGCAACCAGTTTCAGCGGAGTCTACTATGTATCTTTTCTTTTAAAATATCAAATACCAAATCAATATTGTAAATCAATACTATCTCATCTGACTATTATCAACGGATACAGATTAGTATCAATACTTTTTCCAATCGGTATTTAAAAGAACCAAAAAT
>NW_020537758.1:20716583-20727118 GCF_003426905.1 Ctenocephalides felis | reverse complement strand
TTTCAATAACATGTTTACATTTTATTCATGAGAATCACAGTGACCCCAGGCTTATCAGACCTCCAAAAGTTGAGTGCAAGATGTATCAAGTCAAAGTACCAATACTACTCAGTACCCTTGGTACTAATAGTGACTCCATTGTGGGTCTGCGCCAATGGATCAAGATTTTCATCAAACCAAAGGAAATCGTCAAAAGTTCTGAGGAGAATTGCAGATGTATCTTACGTTATCTATGATCTGAAAATTGACACTGTCCAGGATGTAGTGAAAAACAGAAGTGGATTGCATCACGAGTGGGAAAAGTGGATTATCAACCAAAATAACCCTGCATTTTCATATTAGAACCTAGCTGTTAGACGATTAGATAATAAGCAACCCTTCGATCTAATGCAAATAAGATAATCTCCATCACGTCAAGTGTGTAGAACTCCAGTACTATTACTAGAATTCTATTAACCAAATTAGAATCATCAACTATTCGAAGATTGAAGAAGAAGCACCTGTTTGATATAATGCAATAAAATAAAGCTTACTGGGGTGACCTCTATCACGTCATATATATAGATCTTCAGGACAATTAATGGAATTATAATAACCAGCACCGTAAATAATTGTAATAAATTTGCTTACGTAATACTTGAACGATTCTATAGCTTATAGAAAAAAATTCTAAATGCTATATAATTATTGTTTTGAAATAAAGAGTGCTGCAAGGATCGAGAGCTCATTATCGCCATTCTATCGTTCTATCACTAAACGGAAATTTCATAGATATTTTTTACAAGCATGATATAAATGTGACCAGGTGAGGTATCGATTCCAAAAGTATCCAGTATCGATTGTCATTGTATCGATACCTACTCATTATTCGTAGGTACTATCGTTCTGCCACTAGGTCGAATCGCGTCAGCCTGTAGAGTCCGAGCGTTCATTCAGGGTGAGCGCAGACGGCGCCTAAGCGACCGTACGCGCGCCTTTACGACCGCTTTATGACCCGCCGACACTGCGTTATTGCGCCGTTGTATCGCGCTCTATACTTACACGCGCGCTTGGCCCAAATGGGGATGAAGTTTACCCTCGGGCATGATCAGCTGGCAGAAAAAATCGCAGAGCGAAAATGAAAAAAAAAGATCATGAGTAGAAATGCGAATGAAAATATTTTGCAAGTTGAGCAACAGTGTCATTATTGTATGTATGGTATGGAAATGGACACAAATTGTACACACAAAGTCGCCACGTAGTGCCATTTGCAATAGAACGGGTTGGTGAGCTTATGAATGAATTTTTAAAAAAGTATAATATATTTTAGTTATTTATGCCACTAAAATATATAAAATCAACTGCAAAAACATCAGCTTATAACAAAATTCAAAATCTGTTCGAAGGATATTGGTTGGTAATCGCGTTGGTAAAATTTCTTTATAATTAAAATTGAAGAAAAATGTTGGGAATTTGTAGGAAATTTTGTATGACGATAGATATCATAGTCTGAAATTATAAAAATTTCGCAAAGTTTTGGAATTGCCCCCCCCACCCACCTTATACGATTCTGATCAGAATCGTTGCCTTTCATGTAACTCACGTATTTCATAAGTAGCTACTGATTAGAGTTGATGCCGACACTTCAATTAAATACATTTTTAGAACTCAGGATGAAATTTGTTAAACAAATTCATTTTCTTTACACAGTTACAGATACTACTATTTAAAGTCCTTATATATTATATAAAAATATTTTTAGTATAGTAATTATCACTATAAGTATCCAATAATTACTTGATTGAGGGAAAATGATTAGTACAACTATTTACAAAATGTGCAGTCAAACAAAACTACGCGGCGCTGAATTGTTATGATGATAAATTACAATTGCTTTGTTCTGTCATTAATTAATTAGTCTAAATTCAAATTAATGTATTTGATTATTCATACACATGTACAGACACAAATATATATTTATATATATATATATATAATATATATATATATATATATATATATATATATCATATGATAAATGATTATATACATGTGTAGATATATTGCTCGTTTCGTTTACGTGCTTACTTTATACATAAATTACGATGTAATTTGATTAAACCATGGAAAGTTTGCATCAATTATACGATAATCAATTAACAGCATATTCGTAAAAGATTAATTTCACATCCATAGTGTTTTGATTTGATGGTAATTATCGTGCCACATTATATATGTTGCTAGAATTATATTGATAATTATGATCTGAAAAAATATTTCGCTTGACAAATTTTTACAGTTTTTAGTACTAAGAAACAATTATATCAACCCCATGTTATAGTCTATTTTACTGCAGAATTGGCCACTTAATATCACATCGATGGTAGCATTCAAGAGATCCATGATCTATAAATGAAACATTCATATTTCCTGCGTAATATATCCCTGATTTTTCAATTTGAAAATATCTTTTCTAATTTACCTCCAACAATCTCCGATATCCGTCATATTTGCATAAAATATGTTGCACACAGCGCTTGGAAAGAAAGAACTTCTTATCCCACTGAATTTCTACGTATGAATCATATATATTACACGAAGCATTGAACTTATTTGGAATATATCGGGAAGAGCATTATTCTACATTCTTGTCGAATTCAATACAATTCCTATACAAGCAGCATGCTTTTGTAAATAGAATATGAACGCATTCGTTGCATGGTTGTCGTCTGACACAAATCATATAACTTTATTTTAGAAAACTTCACTGCATTTCCGATACTCGATTCCGGATATTTAAATAACTATTTCGTATGGGACTTGGTTAAATGAATTTCAAATAGGATTGCAAAAGGACCATATGTGTGTAACTACGCCTCTGGGCATTGACATTGGAAAATTGGAAGTTCAGGTTTTACTAAACAAATTTTAATGAAATTGCCAAAGCTAAGCATGATTTAGTAATATTTTTTAAGCATTTTTCGACCCCTCTCGCCCTTGGCTCTTGGTGACATGTGGTGATATTCAAAATTATCCCCCCCCTCCCCCACCAAACATCAGGTGGATTTTTAATTACGAGAAAAATTAATTACGAAATTTTAAATTTGTGGGTTTTATAAACTATTTATTTAATGAAAACATATGAAAGAAGTATCCCTTACTAATAAGTAAGATAAATAAATATTTAGTCTTAATTTAAGAGTTATTATGACCTTAGAATAATAAAGGATAACTTAGATTAATAATGTCAAAATAGAGAAAAATATGCGCAATATTTTAATAGTGCAAGTTATTGAAATGTTTAAAGTGTTGGCTATGTCTAATTGTAATTGTATTGTATAATTGTTGGTATGAATGATAGTATGGGTGGATGATAATAGCAAAATATAATGAATACATAGCAAAAAACAACTACAATCCGTTTAAGTAATTTGATTATCATAAAAAAACAATCTAGTGTTTATTATATCGTTCTTCTCTAAACTACATGTTGAATGTTTTTCCTCACATGTTATTGTTTTATCCTAATAATGCATACGTATACATATGTACAATAACCTTCTACAAAAATAACTAAATCCAAAAGTCCATATCAGACATCCTAACTACGTTCAGAATTAAATCGAAAATTTTACAATCACGCAACAAAAGTTGAAAAGCGCTCCAGCCGTAGACCAATCTAACAGTGGCTAACTAAAAAAGTTATTTTAATCTAAAAACATTTCTTTTTTTCGTGCAATCAATGCCAAAGCGCAGTAACTCAAACCCGTTGTTTTCAGGCGAGTTGGATAGATAGATAGAGGAAAGTAGATTGCACGAACTGATCTTTCTGCTTTTGCCAACAGCTGATTGCCGCATCAGAGCGACAACGAATCGCTCTTAAAACGTCGCTCACAACGGGATGCTGCGAGAGCGGACCGGCACCGGCAGACGCTAAGCCGTGGGGAACAGGAGAACAGGACCGCCGGTAAATGATGGCTAAGTTCGGGGATGGATTTTTTATAAATAAATAAATCAGTGGTGCATGGCATTGTTCGTGCCTAAAAGGCAAATTGCTGAAACTTCTCGTACCGTAAATTAAAAATTTAAAAAAAAAAATTAAAAATTTTTGAAAACTTAAAAAAAATAAATTTTTGGGAATTTTGAAATTTTTGGAAAAATTTGACTTTATTGAAAAGTTTGTTGTTGTTTTAATTTTTTGAAATTATTTCTTATTTGAATTTTTCTGAAAATAGTGATTTTTTTTAAAGCAATCGTGCTGCGTGGCTGTTTTAGGAAAAAACAATAAAAAAAAATAAAAATAAAATCAAAACATGTACAACAATATAAACAAACTAGGATATACACGAACAGGCAGATTGAAAACTTTCGTATGAATAAATGAAGAATGTACGAGACGAGCCCCCTTAGAAGTGCAAGCAGCCTTTTAAACAAATTACCTTCCATAGTAAAAATATTGACAAATTTAAATAAAATCAAATGTACACTAAGAAACTATGTCAGAGATAAACAGAATTAACCTTATTAAGTAAATATGACTCTTGTACTTAATTCCTTATATAAATCAAATTAGTTTTAAATGAGGTAAACTGAAATATATATGTATATATATATATATATATATATATATATATATATATATATATATATATATATTGCGTGGTAACCTTGATCAGTGACCACAATGTCATGCTATCAATAACATCAAATATAGGAGGGTAATATGTGCTCCTTCTATTCCTCGTTTGTTAATATAATAGTATTATATTATTTTACACAAATTTAGTGTTCAATCAATTTTACATTTTAATTAATTTTTTTTCTTGTTTTTCCTGGTTAATAATTTCCTCCTTTTATATATTATATTTATCATCAACTGTGTATTTATGTTATATATTTTTTAGATTACTGAATGATGACACACATCAAGTGACGAAACATTTAATGGAATAAATAATTTTATTTATGTTTAATGGAATAAAAATATCACAAATATATATGTATATATATATATATATATTATATATATATATACATATATAGACGATGTATACATTTAATTATAATCTCTTATAAGTATTAAAAAATAGGTGAATAAATAATTAATTAAAAAATTAATAGATATGTGTCTAAAAGTAAACGAGCTTGATACGCACGCTTTAGTACAAGTCTAGAGTCTTAGGCATTTAACCTATAGTTAAATATATTTACCAACATCATATTTAATAAACAGATTTTTGAATGTAATTCCATCTCATTTACATTTATTTTGCGAATGGAATAGGCAAAATATTTGTGGTTTTTCTCCCTTTCAGGTTCATTCTCTCTATATCAAATTGTACTTCTGTATGGCGCTCTGTATAAACGGATACAACTCTATTACCAAAAGCATCAATTGCATTGCGAAAACTCGTAAATTTACTTTGTTGTGGAAAACTTTTGTAACGTGTTTCGGTGTAAGCTATTCTAAATTAAATATAAAGTCTGGAATTCTTTTTCGTAATGTATTCAGGGCCTCTTACTCTGTATCACTGTTTTGGATATCGGGACACAGGTAGGTATTTATGTTTAGAGATTTTTAATTCGTGAAATCAGAAAGTTTAAACATTGGATTATCAATTATTTACAAATAATAACTATTAAATTAACTTAATTAATTCAATTCGAGTCATCAGTTGAAATCGGAATATATATGAAAGAACTTCTACTTTATATAACTTATTAAAAAGTAGAAAACTGAAAACAAATTTTAAAAAAATGGTAAAAAACCTTGAATAATTACAAATTTATTATAGAATACGCATTTTTTTTAATAATATGTAATCAATCCTTTTCAAAAACATTAAATTCTATTTGATTAAAAATATCGTTTAATAAATACAAGTGTTTTGATTGCAAATAAACCAGAATACCTTAATATATTTAACATCTATAGAGTAGACGGCCCGTGTTTGCGCATACAATATCAAATAATAAAAATGTATAAATTATAAATCCAAAATCAAAAATATAAAAAATACAGTACACAGTTTCTCGTTTTCCAAAACCAATCTAAATGCTAATAAACAGTTTATTTCACTATCCAGACCAAAATTTACTTAGCCACATGTTTCAACCCATTTCATTGCCCATAAATGCCGAATTTCTAATGATTAGGAAAATACAACAGCCAGATTGTGTTGATAGGCACGAAACAAATCTCCATAAAATCTCTTGATTTTCAAACATTCCTCATAAAAGTTAATTAATTTGTTGAATACGGATCCTAGTGGCGTTAAGCTCTTTTACGGGTTTAAATTAAAATATATTTGCATTCATGAATATAAATTTCTTTGGCCATAAAGAAGAGATTATTCAGGAGTCATCTACCTATCGTCAATCGTTAAAAGTGCCGAACTCGCTGAGAGAAGTTCACAGATGTCTGCAGCGTTTTTATTTAGCTTGCGCAACAACCAGGATGAAAATGAAAATACATATCGACAATGAAAGATATAGGGACCAATATTAGACCAATTTTCCCATAAAATAGAAAACCAACAGGAATGTAACATAGCGTTGTTATGGCAACCCTATATTACGGTCCAATTTTCATATGAATTAGTAGTAAAAACTGTCAAAAGCTATGCCTTTGCTGTGCAGTCAGGCTTCTTACATATAGAAACTAACCTAAAAAACGCACAAATTCTCATAAATGCATATTTATAAGTGCCTTTGATAACATATACGTGAAGTTAGGTTTTACGTGCAAAACGCCTAATTGCATAGAAAATTCAGAGCTTTTTACAGCTTTTACTACAAATTTATATGAATACCGAAACATTTCTATTTTTTTGTCCCCATGATTTAATTATCTTCATTCAATATTTGTATGAAAAATGTGAATGAAATTTGTATTACATCATTTAAGATTTTTTTGAAATTTCTTATGAATATTTTTTCTACATTAATTAAATTACTATATTCAGTCCATTTGAAAATCCATGTTTAAATATAGCCAATTTATTAAATTGAAGATTTTTAATTATATTGACTCATCATAAAATTGTAAAATTTTGATCAAATGCAGAAGTCTAGATAAAACTGCCTGATGCATAATTTTTTAGCTTTAATTTCGATTTTAAATAATAATAATTTATTTGAAAATATTTCAATTATTATTATTTCAAAGTTACGACCACATATTGTTTCCATTTCACTTATGTTTTATATAAAGTACCTTTTTAGTTTTTTGCATAACATTTATTGTTTGCTTTTTTGTCACGAATTTTACTTTATTTTCAAACTATTGAATCAGCATTATTGCTCTCAATAATAATAAAGTTGACACAGAAATAGATTATGTGCCAACTATTCAAATTATCATCAATTAATTACAAAGAATTGGACTAGAAAACTAATTAAGAACGATCAAGATTAATTCAGCAATAAATAGGACAAGACAAAATTTCAGAAATCTTCTAGTGTTTAAGATAAATAAACTTACTTACAAATAAGTGATATAACGGAAATATTATATTAATAATATACGATTAAGCATATCAAATAATTTATTAAACACGCACATATAATTCATGATCAATTTTAATAGTTGGATCTGGCAAACGATAAGAATTATTAATAACTTTACGAGCAAATGAAACTGACCTAGGAAAATGTGTTCGAGTCTTGACCTCTGATGTCAATAACACCAAAAAAAAACACAAATAAAATGCTTTTCTTAGAATCTGCAACATGTTGTGATGCTTAATCTTGAGTGTTAATTGTAAGCAATTGTTATTTTGCAAATAAAGTGCAAATTTCGTTATCTTTCTCTGTTAAAACTAATTAAAAATATTTGCGATTTTAATTAGGGTTATAGATATACAATTTTTAAAATTATTTTATACATGGTCAAATACAATCGATTGTAGTTTCTTGATGGAAAAAATAATAGTTATATGTTACTTAAGTTTTAGATTGATGGGCTAATTCTGCCGTAAAACAGACCAACGTTATTGCAAGGCTATAATATAATAGATAAGATTTTTTTAAAAGCAGTGAATCAATACTTATGACTTTGAATAGGTTGACAAGGTCTATTGTTGATATAGTTCATTTTGGACAGTCCTGTCTAGTAACATCTAGAATTCATCATTTCTTCCAAAATGAGAAAAAATAAGAGTATTAATTTAAAAACACGTAAACTGCCATGAGACTATTTACAATCTTCCCATTCTCATCCATTTGAGTACGATCTCTTTCTCCATGGCGATGTCTGTTTTTATAGCTCTCTCGTGTACAAAATAACTTTTCAATATCAAAGTACCTGTAAAATATGCATAAGTTTCGCTCGCTTAGGCTGTGCATCCGAAATGTTTGAAACGGATGCTTCTATAGATCTGAACTGAAACTGAACACTTGCAATATACAAATTGCACGGAACATTTATTATGCACGCGGAGTTTCTGGAACGCGCACTCGCAAGATGCAAGATACACTTTGATAATTGTTATGTATGTCGCAAATCCTTTGAGAAATGGATAATTGTGATCTTTGAATGCGTGATAAGGAAAATTTTCTTTCTAAAATTGTCGCAGTTATAAATTTTAATACATCAGTTCATAGCACTTCAACATGCGCCGATTATAACCCCATGCATAAATTAACTAGTTGGTATTGGTATTTAGCCTTAAGGCAAGTTACATGAACTTCCCGATATGTGTAAATAATCGACTTAATCAATAATAAACAAATTAATTTATGAGTGATTAGAAGTATTCCGAGTGGATTTATTACACACAATTGAAAACGAACGAACACGTTAACTCGGAATATTTTCTTAAAGCAAATTTTCACAAATCAATAATTTTTTATAATTGAACCAGTTTTCGTAGGACGTTGATGGTTTAGTATGTTGATTAAGACCAAGTAATCTATCGTTATACCAAGTAATCATCTAATTTTAATTTCAAGAAACGTCAAAAAAACAACTCATTTTCTCAAACTTTGATGAATTTTTAAGATTAAACTACTTGCCGTAAAGCCGTAATAATTCAGTAAGTTCTATAAGACCATGGTATATAATATATCGACAAAAAAAAGTTCCATAAACATCGTTTTAATTTTTTTTCAACAGTTAATTACAAGAAACGGGTCGGTAGATTTTCATCTAAACTAATCAGTATTATTCCCAACTAATATCTTTCGAACAGTTTTTGATTTTTAAAATCGATTCGGTAGAGTAAGCTTAAATGTGGACGAAAAGTTTAACACTCTTTTTGAAACTACAAAGAAACGGCTCGGCAGATCGTCTCACAAAACTGACAAACTATAGTGCTCATTGAGATACATCAAATGGCTTTTAAAATTTTGAAATCGGTTTTTTTGAGAAAACGTTGATTTACGGCATAAAATCTGTTAACACACGCACATACACACATACTTTTTCCAAATTTGGTCTCATTTGATTCAGAATGGCTTGAAACGTTGAGAAAACATAAAAATAGCGAATCGGATTTTTTGATGAAAACATAAACTTCTCCTTCGGGAAGTTAATTAATCCAACAATGTGTAGACGATGAGATACTCAACCTAATAAGCTCTAGGAAAGTTCTGTAAAAAGAAGCAATTCTTTTTAAAGATCTTATGATATTGAATAGTTACTTAATAATTATTTACCCACTAATTTGTATCTAATTAATTTGACTCTTTAATCTCCTATACAATTATACTTTATTGCTTTACTCATTTATTTTTAAACATATTTTTTATTCCCATGTTCTTTCCTTTGTTTATAGTTGACTTTCTACTGCTCAAACCCATACTTCTACTATCCCATACCCTGTGTCTGGACTCTTTTTATTATTTACATATGAAAATTAAAGTCATTATAAAGAACTCATTTTGCAATGATACGAGCATTAGGTTTAGGGATTGATTTTCCTGACAAAAGTGTTTTGATCTCTGTGTGTTATATATAAGAAAAATATGAGAGAATAAAAATATGAAATATTTTATCTCTTTTAATATGAAAATATGAGATTTCAATGTCTCGTACAGAACATTTCTCACATTGAGGGAAATAATATTATCCTAGAACGCATCTTGCAGCGGACGTGTTAAAGTGCAAAATCTCAAATAAAAAATATCGTCAGCCAGACGTTCTGTGTCTCCTTTTTTTGGGTCAAAGAACTCCATGATCGCGTGCGTGAGGGACGTGCGGAAATCAATAAGGGTGAAACTGGGGTCCGTGACTAAGAACCCACCCGTCGCGGCTGTGCGTTCACCCCTACGAACGCACCCTGAGGAAGGACACGCTGCTGCAAAGAGCTTCCGAGAATAAAACGGGAAATAGAGAAGAATAAAATAATAGTAATAATAGTAAAAATTCGCACTGGAGATTAATAATAATTTTTTTCAATTGACTTTCATCATAACTGTACTAATAAAGAAATAGAAAATAATAAGAGCATTTCAATTATGATTGGCGTGCCCAATAATACTAATTTATGATTTTTAACAATTCCAGTTGTTTTTTTTTTATATAGGATTTTTATTGATTAGTATTCATTTTTATT
>NW_020537758.1:20687020-20715583 GCF_003426905.1 Ctenocephalides felis | reverse complement strand
TTATATTATTGTTGTGATTATAATTTCATTTATTATGCAACGTACCAAATCATTTATTTCATTAACGAAATTATGTATGTTTTATTGCTGTTTTGAGTATTAATTTGGTAGAGCGCTAATGCGTTAATGCGAGTAATAAAACATCGGTTAATTTACAGTAAAATTATAGGAAAATATATATGGAGCAAAACGTTAAATATATTTTAGAAAATGATTTTGGTATTGGCAACAAATTATGAATTGGTTCGAAAAAGATAGTATTAAGCATGTAACAAGGCATCTTAGATGTTCCTTGAGATTAACAATATTTTTGATGGGCAGTACTATGTGATAGCTAGAAATACTTCACTCTCTACAAAATTTTACAATAAGATTTTTATACCTTTATTTTCAATACATAAAAAGAGAACTCTACTGACCAGCAATAAAGTCTCAGCATACAAAAGAAACTGGTAAGGTAATAAATTTAGAATGAACATATTCGAATCATATCATATCCATCAATGAAAAATCATACATGAAAATAGAAAAAAATTAAAAAAAATATTCCGGTTTGCGGTGTCTTGATCTTCAATTCTATGAATCTTCATTTCTTGCGCAGGCCGACTGTCATTTTTATTTTGCACTATTTTCAATTCCTCTATTTGTTTTCTATAATGTTATACAGAAGGCCATCTTTTCCAAAGAGGGCCCAATCCAGTTTCCTCTTCTCTTTTACTTCTATATCTAGTAGATCTCTTTGTTTTCCTCTTGTTACTATGTGGGTTCTCCTTAACTTAGGGCAAGTAATAGTAATGGAAAAAAATGAAAATGAAACCTTTTGCATATTTTTACGTTTCAAAGGTTTCGAAAGCACATTTTGGCATACCTGAGAATTTGTGTGTGTATGTTTATGTTGATAATATTTTTCGTCCACGATATCGAAGCAAGGATCGACCGATTCGAATGATTCAAAAACATTTGATTCGTATTTGGTAAGGGTAGTTATAGCCGTTTCAAAGATACGAAGCAAAAGTGTAGAAATACAGGTTTTTGAAAAATCGGGCCTCAGATTAGAGTTAAGAAATTCTTATGCTTATTTAACATGTTTTCGTTCTTGTAGATAAATATGTATCTATATTTGGGGTCGTTCAAATATACGCACTTATATTGTTAGATCTATAAAAAACGACGATGAAATTAACAGAATGTATAATAATTATTTAAAATTATTACTCATTAACAGTTTTTTTTATTGATGATTTATTATTATCATATCGCGAATGATTAATTACTGTTACGGAAAGTTCCAGAAATTTGCCTTAAGGCACAATAGGTATATATATATCCTATGTACCTTTCTCTCATCTGGCCGTGCACTTGCTCCTATTAACTCTCAAATAATCGCATTGCCCCCATGCAATTTGCAAGCGTGCAAGTACTGTATTGTAACGGCAGCTACGATGCGGGTTCTCTTAACAATTAGCAACTTGTTTCTTGCAGTTTGTTTGCGACGTTTATCTTGATTGTTACTGTTTTTTCTATGTTTTGTTTTATTCTCGAGAGATGCGGTACTTACTAATTAAAGATAAAAAACTTTCGACGCTGAATTCACTCGTTCGGCTTTATAAAGTTGTGTAAGCATTGGGTAATGGAAGATTATCCACTATGTTTATCCTGGTTAATATAGATAGTACATTTTAATTTTTCACACCAAACCAGTCAATAATTAAAAATTGATTAAAAGCTCTCAGAACACACTATTTGATTTTAAAACAAGTAGCACCGTCGGTATTTGATTGCTATAAATAAAAGGTCCCATCATCCTTCAATACGTGTATTGCTATGTATTCTCGGAATCAAAGCAAAAATACCTCGACTATATGGATTTGTAAAACCATGACCAACTGACCGTAAAAATGGAATATAAATTGTTTTTATATCTGATTGGCTTGCTGATAGTTAAAAAATTGAGTCGTTTCAGTCTTAATGTAATTTTAGATATTCAAGCCAATTCAGTGATGAAAAGAGATCAATCGATTCAGAAGAAGCATTGAGATATGAAAATTGTATGGGCAAAAACCAAAGTCTAAGACAAGGTGAAAGCAAAAACTTGATATTAGATTCCGTACTAATATGAAAGAATTTTGGTGTAAAAATACTCACATCCGATTTATTATATGTTCTAAAGTTATCTATTAGAATCCAAATTATGAGTGATATAAAATAATCAAATATCAATTCAGTAATCATCACTTGGCTTGGCTTTTGATGAAGTAAAATTTTGTCTGGTATAAGTTGTAATAATGTTAAAGAATATATTAGGCATGCGTGGTTAACCTAATAATCAACGTGATTCTAAAGTTGCCATCTCACTGCTTTGTACTTTAGATCACGCATTTCTGATATAATTAAATATAATATTTTATAAGCCGACAATTTATTTCTAGTTAGGGTTATTTTAAATTCAGAATAAAATATTTTCATACACTAGGTAAAGGAACTATGTTGTTAAATGACTAAACTGTTTTAAACTAATCGCGTGGGTTCTTACGCATACCATATATTTTATAATTTTTAAAATTTAAAATTTATATAAACATAACCTCATTGCTACAAGACTATTAAACAATTCTTATTGATCAAATATTTTTATTATAAAAAATGAGATTACTAAAAATTTTATTCAATAATTAACTGTATCTGATCAAATGTTGCCATGTTATGCATTCAGTTAAAAATTTTAACAAAAATTCGTTCTGTTACATATAATTATTATGAAGGAAAATGAGCTTTATTAGCAGCATCAGCGAGTCAAATGTCCCAATGAGCATCGTTTTCGATTTCATACACATGGCCATTAATGGCTATCATAAAAAATATTATTAGGCAAATATGATCAATTTAACTCCATGGCACATTTGATGGTAATATAATTTCAGTTGCACTTTAGTAACGGATTCCAGCAAAAACAATAATTTTCAAAGCCGCACCATGCTCGGTATTCCTTTATTTATTATATGAAATTAAGTCTGGTATAAGCTGTAATCAACATTTTCGCCGCCTTCTCCATTTATAATTTATCTCTGTGTTAAGTAATATTTCAAAATAGTTGAGAGAGATAGGTAGGTTCGCTGCATAGCTCCTTCTTCATACAACAAAGTGATGTTTTATTGCGAGCAACTTTTTCATTATGCGTAAGGAATGTCCCGCTTAGGTCTTTCAAAGTGTACGGAGGAATTTGTGCACTCACTTTATTTCGGAGGAGACGGAACTTTACTCTTCTTCTCGGAAGAAGTCTTTTATAAACCCTTCCTATTTTAGAAATATGTGTGTACATGCAAGCCACAGTATTGCATCTTGTGTGCTGAGACAGGGAATGAAATTTTATATTTGAACATACCGCAAACTATGAAGCTGCTCTTGTAGATAAAGGCTTGAGTGAGAATTTGACTGGGATATTTCTCTTTGTGGCATCGATTTATAAGATTTATAAGAATATGAAAAATACAAGATGACCACTTAATAATATCCCTAACTTATACTTCAATTAATATTTATTAACTAGACGAATACTAAAGAGGGTATTCTAGTGTAGATATTCAGAAAAATCTTTTTTTTTTCAAGATTGACTAAAAAGATATTCTAGAATTTAAATTAATTTTGGAGCTATAGCTGTCATAATTCCTTTTGCGAAACTTTAAACGTTTTTCTCTAAACAAAGTTTTCAATACGATGCCCACGATTTCTCGAGTTCTACTTGAATGATTTTCTTGAAATTTTCAGAAAATCTTCTTTATAGACTTCTATCGAGCATATACTGGCTCCATCCCCAAATTATATTTTTTACTATTTTTTGAAAAAAAGAGAATCTAAAAAGAGTTATAAGAAAAATTATCTTTTCTCAAACAGTTGTCATTTTTGTTTGTATTTATAAATTGCCATTTACAACTATTTATTACATACCGACCTTTTATAGCCCCAAAATCTTACGAGTATACTCGTCAATCTGTAAAAAAACCTGCTAAACAAAAAAATCTGCTAATGAAACATGACAAAGATAGTTGTCAATCATAGTTAATTAGTTAACTATTCTTAAAGTTTGTTTCAAAATTTAAAACTCTTTTTATAATATATCGCGATTCTCATTAGAAGTTATAAAATTGAAAGTTGTCTATGTTCTGTTCTTTATAGTTAGCAGATATTTGATTTGATTTACAAATTTTAACACAATAATCATAAGTGTGTATATATGTTTGCATGTGCGAGAAAAAGTAAAATAGAGAATGTTGATTAAAAATTTAGAAACTAAAATAGTAGTATAATTATAACTTTATCACATGTACATTAAACTACCCCCTGACTGTCAGTAAATCCAACGCGTTTCAATCAAACTAGATTTATTCTTAATAAAAGTGAGTTTTACTTTAAGTTTGCTTCCTTCGCAAGCGTCATGATAGTATCTAATTAAATGTACTTTTTCACAATTATCTTAAAAGAGTTTTCGAAGTTCATCTGTTTGATTAACTGTTCCATTTACAATCTCATCAGAAGATGGAACTTTCTTTCCCGGGAACAAAAAATAAAAAATTCTTACGAAACAACGATATCCTGAGAGCGATTGAGCAGCTCTAGTTTGCATTTAGAAAAGGATTTTGCATTACGATATTGCATTACATCACGGCGAACTGTTGCAAAAAAGTAAGAGAATTGAATACCCGTTCTTGATCGATGTTACAAACAGCTCTTTTCATTATCCTAACTGCATTAAACGATGTGGTAGTATTATTTTCAATATTGACTTGAGTAACTATGATTTTTTTTCGCTTATTTTTTATGAAATATTGAAACGGTTAAAGGAACTGTATTTCTTTATTTTTTAATCGACTTTAAACGAATTAGCTGTGTTAATAGAGTCAATGCCAAGTATATTCAATACAAAATAATTATGCACTTAACACTAATTTTATCAAAATTTGTACTTCTGCTTGAAATTCAAACATCAAAATTTCAGTTTATTCTTTTGAGAATGAGTATCAAAATATCCTAAATTTTAATTATCACTGTCAAATATTTACATTTCATAGAAGTATGCACAGGTTCGAAATTCCAACTATAGAAACTATTGATTGCCTCACAGTTATTGCCACCGGAGTAATAAATATCGTCGATCCGGCAACTATGGCTGGCTAATTATCCCATGGCATTCGTTCCTCCCAATTTCAAAGGAGCGGTTTATAACATTAATGGCCATAATAACTATAACTTAATAACTATTTCATATGCTCAT
This sequence comes from Ctenocephalides felis, assembly GCF_003426905.1. Taxonomy (NCBI): domain Eukaryota; kingdom Metazoa; phylum Arthropoda; class Insecta; order Siphonaptera; family Pulicidae; genus Ctenocephalides; species Ctenocephalides felis. Next base: position 20,710,314 of record NW_020537758.1, on the reverse strand, counting down.
TAGAGAGTTCATAATAATGTCATTCCATTAAGGACCCGAGCGAATCTTCATTTCGCTCCATCTGCAATAAACACAGACTATCTTATAGAAAATGACGTCGTTTAACTCGAGTGTATTTATTGGACACTAGACAGGCCGTTAACTTAAGAGACTTAAGAGGTTATGCGTTCCATTTCATATTTTATAGGCTTTCAGGAATTTCTAAAACTAATCCGTGAATATTACTTTTATTTGTTTAATGTTGAAAGTGGCTAGAGCGACAGGATCCGAAGCTTCGAGCAGCCTGATGTCAACTAGTTCTGACATCGGGTTTTACTTGGAAATATAGATAGCAATATGTTTCCAAGTAAAATAGGCTTTACTTGGCATTGCTGCATCAATGAAAAAATCACTATTACAATAATTGTATTAATGAAAATCATCACATAGATATCGGATAACTGGTTGGGTTGCCATCTACAAAAAACCAAAAGTAGTTTATAAGGAATTCATATCGAATATATATATATATATATATATATATATATATATATTAGATTATATTGTCTTTATATATATTTTTAGGAAACTTGCTCAATATAAGGTAAGATTTTTTTTTAAAAGTATCTTGAGAAAAAAAAATACGGAGACGACATGATTGGTACTGGTATCAAATCCAATTGATTTTATTCCTTCTATCTTACTTATCTTATTGTAATTTCTTATCTAATTTATAAGTTATTTATAATAATTCGATAGTGAAAATGCTTTGAATTAACTTTAGTTTGATGAACATTACATTTTGTTGGGTTAACTAACGGATCATAACCATAACCTATTATCATTTGCTTCTAAGAAGGAGGGACAGATCACGGTTTATTTAGGTACTTTATGCGCTCATCATCATCATCATATTATTATTATTATTATTATTTGTGGCGTTTGAAATAAAGTGGGCCATGGATGGAAGCCCACATTTAAATTATTTCTATTTCATATTTTGTCTATTGTTACCTGCTGTCTTCGGCTTTCAATTCCCCGTATTTTATTTGGTTGGCGTAGGTCGTTTACCATCTGCATTTGTAGTCTATTTGGGAGTATTCTTTATCCTCGATAACGTCGTAAAGAAATCACTCTTTATCCATATGGTTCCGACCTAGTTTTCTTGTAACAATCAAATCAATTAAAGGTACTCTCTCATCTTGAGTACTTTCTTTCCCACTTTATTTTGTTAATTTAATCATATGTATTTTTATGACAGGTATAACATATATAGTTTTAGGTGTTTCATTATATTTTGTATTTTGATTTCTTCCATGTACCATCATCAGTTCCTAAGAAATACCTAGCACTAGCAATTTTCTCGTACAAGGTTCCACTAAACGAAAATGTCACAAAGTGTGTGCCCCCATCAGGGTTCTGTATAAATGTACGTGGAGCATTTACATGACGACATCAGTTATCGTGCTCCTTTGAGTCATTATGTTCTGTAAGTGAATTTGGTCGTGCCCAAGTAGCGAATCACATCGCCTGAACATCTATAGTGCACTCTCCTTTTCACTTAATTAAACTGAAATTCAATTTGTGCTCTAATGCTTTCGTTGATTTCTTCGCGATATTCCTCCTTCCAATCCAATCATTTTCACGCCAGATTTCAATTATATTGTTAAAGTTATCGAATAAATATTATTTTTAGAAAACTCAAACGGAGAAAATGCTGAGAATGGATATCGGAAGAACTTATAAGAGATTGTATGATGCATTGGATCTTCCGGTCACTTGATAAATATATTGTTAGTATTAATTAGGCATGTAATAGGATAAGTTTGCTGAAGTATGAGTTGTGACTTGGTGATTTTCTCTCTTGTGAATCTTTAAGTTATCGCTTTTATTAGGTTCTACGCCTTCCATTTAAAAACTTGTTTTTACAGATTTTTTAGGTTTGCCAGATTTTGACAAATATAATAAATGGGATAAAAAATCCAATAAGTTTGTTTTTCTTACAAATTTTCAGTGATTATTTCTATTTTGAAAATGTTTTTTCCCAAAGTTTTTAGTTTATTTCTTTATTCAAAGTTATCAAAGTTAGTAAAGTTACCAAATTTTTGAACATATAATGCTAGTATTTCTATGACTAATATGTATTATTTGTAGTATACTGTGGCCATTGCAATACCTCTGTATTATTTTTATGTATACTCGTACATAAAATGCTCACAGTTCTAAATTAAACCATAAGTTTAGTTTTTCATAACGTCTTATTAAAATTTGATAATTTGATTTATTTTAGAATTAATTTCTGATTAATCAAAAATCTAATACACCTGGAATTATTCTAATATTACTTTGCTTTTCTATATGGTTATATGCAAAACAAACAATCAAAAAAATACAAGATCTGTTTGGATGAGAGCTGTATTGACAAAAAAATGATCCCTCCTCATGATATCAGTAAAGTACACTACACATTCGCATATATTCACAAAAATACTCTTTTAATACATTTCTTCTACCCAATAACCTCTAACGACGTGCAAGTCTCTTGTTTCATCAGAAAGCAAAAAAAAGCCCGATTATCCATTCCCCAGAGTCACGTTTAAAATCCGACCAGATATCCGAAAGTCCGGTGCATATTATTTGATCGTGTTTGTCGATTATTGTGAATGTCACAGAGTAATCTGCTTACTGAGGATTAACAGTATCATTAAATCAATCTAATTAGAACATCATAATACCGGCTGTTACAATTAGTCGACTCGGCACAAACGTTGTTATCGTTCTATGTAATCTGTCAGATATTTTTTTTTTTTTTTATTATTTTATTGGCTTTATAAACTGGTACATTAGCCATATACTAAATTACATAATATCTACGCTATCTCTTACATATATATCATTGTTTTATGTATATTGCATTTATAATTTTATATTATTACATTTGATGTAAATATAAAGAGCTCCATATAATCTTGTATCTGTCATCACTGTTATAAAATTAATTGGAAGGGAGATTTTGTTTAATTATTTCCTCCCATAGTTTTGTCTGCCCTTTTCCCAACGTTTACACTCCATGATGATGTGCTCTGCATCCGCCCTAGTCGCTTCGCCCAAGCAGTAGCAACTAGGATCGATATCGATCCCAATTCTGCTTAGGCAGAACGGAGCGTAAGAATGATTTAGTCTTAATCTACACAATGTTGTGTAAAACGGCCGACACTCCTTAAATCCGTCATACCATGGTTTGACTGGAATCAGTCAAATATGTCAGATATGCTATGAAGGCAATAAGCCATTATACGGCGAGCTTTGACCATCGATTTCTCTAGTTTATCATTGATAATAATAGTTAAATTTTAATGAATTAATTTATTAAAACTTAGTGTGATTTAATTAATTTATATCGCATTGCCAATTTCATCCAATAAATTATGTTCAGGGTTTTTGTTTAATTTGCTATTATAAAAATGTGTTTTTGTATCCTTAGGGAGCGCCTATTAATCACGTGAACCTTAAATGGGGATGGGGAGGTTTGACAAAAAATCACAGAATATCACGTAGGAGAGGGGAAATTTAGTAAAATATCTCGCGTAAATATATTTTACCTCACTTAAAAAAAATTCTGAAATTTAAAAAAAAAAAATCAAAATAATTACTATTTTATCTAGGCAGTAGAAATACACATGATGTTGTCTGGGGGATGTGGGTAATTTTAAATATGACCACTTATCACCATGCAGGAGGAGGGATCAAAAACTTTTTAGAAATTGCTTACGTGGTTAATGGACACCCCCTTAATAACAGCTAACAAGTTTTATTTCATATTCAGTTAACTGTATTCTGTTATTGGTTCTGGATAAATATACGTTAATTTCAATATGTTCTTTTAAATGACAAAGATATCTTTTTTCTCAAGCTTTTTTCTCATTTTATTTTTTATCAAAAATTATTTAATATTTCAGGTTCATAAATATGCTCTAACTGTTTTTTGTAAGATATCACTATATTTATATGGAGTTTGATCCTAAAATAATTAACTGTTATAATTTAATATGCATTTGATACAGATTTTTTCTTTATTATAGTAACTGTTAGATCATTTAGAAATAATTTAGGATTTTTTATTAATTTTATTCTTTGTTTCTTTTCAGGTATGTACTGTACTTCTTTATCCTAATAAATGTAAGGTGTATCAGGGTGAGACAATTTTATTATATCTTTTATTTTTAATTTATATAGATAATTATACAGTAATATTATGAATCTATCGCAGAAATTTTTATTAGCTTAATTTAATTACCATAAATAAATTAATTACCGTAAATATTGTCCTGAAAATTTTATATAAATATCTAAATCTCAATTTTAGTTGATAAGTCAATTGTTACATCTAAAGGGAAGTTTTTGTAATTCGCCACTCTCAACTAGTTAAATATTTAATCAACTAAAATCATATATATTTGGAAAATGGGTAAACTCTATACGAAAATATATATGCAGCTTTCAAATACACTATTTTTAAACTTTCGAAACCATTCATCTATGATTCAGAAATAGTTCGTGGTGTAATGTAATTTATCTGCAGCATGTAGGAAGTACAGATAGTACATTACTATTTAAATAAACTTTGAAAAAATTCATTTTAATATTTACGCAATCAAAAGAACCAATTTCAAGCTCCCCGTTACTGAAAACGTGTCGATAGCCTGCAATACTATGTATACACGACATGGAATTCAAAGTTGTTATGTAGTTTTTAAATTATTCTCCGGATATCTGGTCTAGTGGACTATTTAAACATAATTCCGTAGTGCAAACGATTCGAATTAATTGGAGTTTTTGAATTCAGTGACGATTCGAAAAAAGCTCGCAAAAGCTTGCAAAAGAACTGCGAGTATCGTTTGTGATAGCGTTCGATCGAAAAGGCTACCACGGCTAATCACTAAATAGTAGTTGGTTCCAAAGTTGAAAGGAAATTGAAAGAATAAACATTTTTAATTGTGATGAATTGCTTTCAACGAGTTGGCTTGTGACTACAGAGTTCGTCGTTCTTGATGATTGATAGTTACTGAAGCCATTCGACAAAAGCTTTTTCATTGTTGTTTGAAGTTCATGGAAAGTCGTACATTTGCAGGTAACGCGCTGATTTCATTGCATGATAAACATATTTTTATTTAATGACACTTTTGATTTATTAACGAATGTCATAGTACAAATATATTTTTTATAACTTTGTATAATAATCTGGATAGTTTTTCAGTCGCTCTCTAAATCATAGCCATTAACTTTCATGAGTTTCTTTTAATTTAACTATAATTTTGAGAACCTATGAGTAAATGCAATTCGTTTACAATTGTTGATCTGATGTATCTATCTCTATTATTTTTTGAAAGATAAGCGTAAAATAAATTGTCAAAAGTATTATTGTCATTACTACTTGCCCCAGTAGAAGTCACAACTATCCCCAAAAACAGGGTAAGTTGTAACACCATTTTGAAGTAATAAACAAAAATTACAGTTTTTTTATTATTAATATTAACTCACTATTTGAGTAGGTGCTTATTATAATTTTTCATTAATAATGTTGCCCTGATCCTCAAATATATGGTTGCTTTTCCATACAGAATTTCTTCCCTTCTGACATTTAAACGATTTATATATCTATTTTGTAGTCCTTTCGAAAAAAATCGATATATCATGAAAAATATGTGAAAAAAGGCTTAGTTTGTAGATCTTTTTCGAAAAAAATCTAATATACAAATTTTCAACTCCATACCTCATCATTGGGCCCTGGATATTGTTGAAAATGTGTGAAAGGGTCTCATTTATTCACCGTAACCGTAAAAAATATCGAAAAAATTAAGCAATTTTGGCCACCAAAACCTAAGTAGTATATATATATCTAAAATAAATGACCCTTCCGTTGCTCGTTTAGGATTTCGATGCATTTTGGCACAATGGGGCACAATAGAGGCACATAAACAGCATTTTATTTTTGAAAAATAAATGTAAGTTTGCATATTAGTATTATTAGTATATGTATATCATAAGTTGAAAATAAATATTATGCGAGTATTCCAAAGCATAGATCAGTAAAAAAAATTGAGTTCTAATTCAGTCCACGTGCTGAATGACGTTTTTTTTTAAAAAAAGCCTCGTTTAGATATCCCTGAATCTAAATAAATCCACTGTTGGTATTTTTCCCTTTTTCCCATTTTCCCTTTTTCCAATTTTCCTCTGTTGGAGGCACGTGATAAAGCATATAATCAATTACCGTTGCATTAAATCCTAATATGTATCTGTGACGCATAAGTAACGCGTGAAATAACTGCAGCGCAAATATATTCGCGACAGCTCCATGACAGATTGGATAAAGTATTGGCAAATGCTTTTACAATGAATATTCATGTGACAGCTGATGTATGTTTATACATTTGTGTGATGTATGTTGAAACCCACCTAAATTGATTTTATCACAATATTTTGTATGCAAAATTATTTCAGGTGAAATGTATTTGAAAGATCAGTCTTTTGCTAGTTACATATAAATTTATATAAAATTTATAAATTATACATGATTTCTTATTGCAATTTTTTGATAGAATATCAAAATATATAAATTTGATTTTTGATGTATACTAAAATAAATTCCAGGGTATTTAAGATAATATAAAATTAATAATTAATTTGTGTGTCACTTGAATATTTTGAATTTTTAAACAATTTTTTAATCAATTAAATATTTAAAAGATTGTACTAAAATTTGCTAGATGTAAATGTATTTGTTGGAAGATTATAGATAATGGATTCTGACGTGGAATATTTTTATGAGAAGAGTTTAATTAGAATATCTACCAAAATATTTTTTTACATTTTCTTTAAATTTTTTGGAAGCACTTTAGAAAATATCATGAACTTTCAAATTATACTTAATTATCAAAAAAAAATGTTTTGTTTGAAAGCAAGAAATCTCGTTTGCTTAAAAATCGATAAGTATAATAACAATATTATACAATTTTTACTTGTATTACAATGCGGTTAAGAAAAAAATATATTCAACAACAATATGGCATGATGTAAACAACTATCACTTTTAAATCAGTTTTATTAAAATATGTAGAAAAATATATAAAACTAGTGGGGTTTATGGAATCGTGCCTTAAGGCAAATTGCTGGAACTTCCCGTACCGTAACGAAATGTTCGAGAAATACTGAATGTTTTCAAATAGATTATTATAAATATTGCAACATTGTCTAATGTTTATAAGAATTATATAAATTGAATTGCAAAGTTGAAATTATTTGTTTAAAGTATATTAGAACTATAGTCAGAATTAAAAATAAAATATGAATTATTTTCGATATACAAACAAATTTTTGAAAAAAAAAGTTGAAACAAAAATTTTTTTTCCAAAATTAATTATTTTTGTTAAGACAAGCAGAAAGTGCTTTGATTCATTTAAATCAGACGCTTAGTTCTCTCAGAATCTGCTATATTTTACACATTTAGCAACGCATCTTCGAAATGGCTGGGCCTGCCTTTGCCAAAAACTCCCAATCATTAATAATTGAATGTTTTTAGATCATTCAAATCGAATGCTCCGTTCTCTCAAAAACTCAATTTCTCGCTCTTTATCTCCGTAACTGCTGGACCTGCCTTTGCCAAAAATTAATCAGCACATCTCCCTATCAATAGGAATCGAATATTTTTTAAACCATTCTAATCGGTTGATCCGTGCGCCCGAAAACGTGACTGCAAATTTGTATTCATACATACATACATACACACACATCCATTTTTTCTGAGATATGCCAAAATGTTCAGAAATTTTCAAAACATCGAGAAATGTAAACATTTTCAATTTCGATTTTCGGCCCATTACTATAACTTACCATACTGGAAGTTAATAATTATACAAAATATTTTTTATCTAATTCAGTTAGTTGATTTAATTGACAGAGACCTTATCACAAAATAAAGTAATCGCCCACAGAAAACATAATAATGTTGGCAAAAGCATTACTTGTGCTCATCACCTCATCGTTTCTTCCTAAAGTGTTTTACGGCATCCGCATACAAGCAGCAAGCATCAAGCATCAAGCAGCTAACGTAAACCTCATTTCAAAAAGTCTTGCGGTATTAAGCTCGCGCGTCATGTACGGCGACGATGTTATGATTCAACGTACAACCCAATTAGTTTAGAATTTCGTCCCGATGGCGGGAGATATGAGCAAACGTGTTTTAATGGATTATAACTACATCTTGCCGGTTATTAAGTAATAATGATTCATCTCCCGCTAACGCCAGGAGACAAGATTTCCGCCAGCCCCGAGCGCAGGGTCGCTCTGATGTCCCGTGGTTTCGAGTTGCTCGATTCACGGTTAATGTGCGGATGCCGGCGATCTATGCGAATGTTTACCAGACTGAACGCAAATGTTGTGGCAAATGCATTTAGCATAAATACTGGTAGGAATATTTAGTTAAGCGTTTCAAATACACTATGCAGGTACCTATGATGCTGCCACGGTTTTTCGAAACGCGGGAAGCAAGGCAAACAGGAAGGGTCAGGTCTTTTGTCCGATTTTTTAAAATCATCAGCAATAAAATTAGTATTGTTACAATACTTATTTATAAACTTTTTGTTTGGTATGTTATTGAAAGTTTTATTAACGGCCGAATCGATGTGGTTACCTCCAAATTCATTCCAAACATAAAAACAATGCCAAATGCTTTCCAAACATATGGAGAAATACTTGTACTTGCTTTGTTAGTCTTATCTTTTTTTATTTTATTGAACAGCGATCAGACCAAAAATGACTATGAGTTGTTGTGATTGTTTTTTAGAGATGACAGACCACAAACAGTTGTTCCAAGTTTTTGTTTTGAATTTTTATTATTACAATTTTTGCAATTATTGGGGAAATTATTATTGATGCAATAATGTGGTATGAGGGTTATTTTTATTTAGGAAGATATTTTTAGATATATTTCTTGTCTAAAGCCGATGTCACTACTGCTTGGTATCAGGTTGTTCGAAGTGGTTATCTAAATCTGAACGGCTATAGTGTTCATTATTAATATTTGATGACTTTTACGCTCGGATTTATTTATTCATAAGCAAGCCGTAATCAATAATAATAGATATTATTTCAGGCTCTTGTCATGCTTATTCAAAATTAATATTAAAAGGATAGTAATTTTATAATGATCGATAGTAGCTGCACGAATTTCGCTTCTGAAAAAAAGAGCTGAAAAAAAACATTCGAACATTAAATACAACTATACATAAAGAGAGTTAAAAATAATCGGATTTAAATTTTATTAGCGTGTATTATATTTGTTTTTATTTTTATGTTCAAATAGTTCTTCAAAAGTATTTATAATTATTAACTCTTCGCATATATTTTGCGAACAAAAATTAAAATATTTGAAACAGTGCGTGCGGCATATCTTTCAAAATGTTAATTAATTTTTTAATTAAACCATTTATCAAAGGCCTTTCTAATGTTTCAAACTATTCGTTTTGACTATCAACTCTATCACCATGCAAAGTTTCCTCAAAATCTCTGTAAAGTAACTATGAGCTTCTCCTTCTATCTAAACATTTTGAGCGCATATTTTTTAATTACAATATTTGTTATAACATGTTGAATATAGTAACAATAATGAACAATACCATATTAAATAAAATTAAATAAAAAAATAGTACAAATTTTTTTTTTTTTTTTTTTTTTTTTTTTTTTTTTATTGTTTGAACAGCAATCAGAACTCCTATATGTTCTATAAGCTGTTGGTTAACGACTTAATACTACTTTATTTCTTGAGAGGCAATCCATCGATTAACCATTCTCTTATGTGTGGGATATTTTTGATATTAGCTCTTACGTCTAATAGTTGCATATGATTGAATGTTGCAGCTATGTCCACGAAGGACGATTTCCACTTGGAATTATATTGTGATCTATAATCCCAAGTGGAAATTTGACATCAAAGCTGCCTGATGTCGGGCTACGGCGGTAGCGGGAATCGATCCAGCGAACCTGGAACTAGTGGCTGCTAGTCCACGCTCTAACCGATATCGCCACCGCCGGCCCTAGTACAAAATAAAGGATAAAATTTACATTGCATTAAAATGATATCCGTAGTATGATGATTTAATATAAAATAAAAACAAATAATAATAATAATAAAATTAATAAATAAAATTTCTGAATATTAAAAATAATAATAGAAAGCAAATAGCAAATTTAGAGTAATATGTACGTTCAAATTATTTTACTATAATTTTTGTTTAAAATGCTTTTAAATATATACAGTTTACCACATTAAAAACTTAGATGTAACACTTGTTAATAACTTAGATTTATTTTGAGCACTTAAGATTTTTTGTCATATTTATCAGTTTTACAAAATTAATTCAAAATATCTATTTTTTGCTATTTAATAGATTTGACTATTGATGCGAATGCTCTGAATCAAGAAAATTGTTGATTCCTCTGGCGAGGAAAACAGATGGTCTAGAATTTCTTTTATTATAGTAAGCATAAATGTTGAATAGTATGAGCGAAAATTTTTGTCAACGTTGCCAATTTTTATTACATTTTTTATATCTTGTACAATACGAAATACGGCTAAAAAGAGTTAAAACTAGTCTAATTATAAATAAGATTCTTTGACCAATCTTGAAATTTGAATATATTCAATCCTTGCAAAACTTTTACCAAAATTAAATTCAACCAAATAACGAGTATGTATATCGATTGCGCTTCTGTCCCATGATGCACGTTATACCCTGGAGAGATACAGACAGCTCGGGCGTTTGCGATGATGAGATTGAACTCTGAACGGCAGTGACTTGTGTCTGATGACATAGACATTGTTCGGTTGGGGGTTTGGTACAGATTTTACCGCTTTCCCGTTTTCCCGCTATTTTACTTCAAGCGGTATTTTGCTGATAACGCGACACACCTTCGCGATAAAAGCTTTAGCGCCGGAGACAACCGCGAAAGCCGTTAGAGTGGTGGTAGGAGCGATTGATTTTTATTACAAATCATTTGTAAATATTTTGATCATAATACGAATGTGACGAGAGACAAATGTAATACTCACTGTTATGAATTGATAATTAATAATTTATCGAACATTTACAATTATTGTGTTAAAGCAAATAGTTTGTCGATGAGTATGAAGCATCTTGATGATACCTAGACGATAATGGCAAATAATCCCAAATTATTTTTTTCATCTAAAAGTGATCTGATGATATGTTAACAATATCTAATACTAACCACTTACAATTTTTTAGTCATTATTCCAGAACTTATTTTTTCTTTATTCCTTAAGCAGTTTAAGCAATTTTTCAAATTATATATTAATTTATTTTTATATACAGCAATCGACCGTGATTCGAACTGTAAGGATTATATATTATTTATATAATGAATTGTGGAAGTGTGAATATTTAATTCAAAATATATTTGATATTTTAATTTTTTAGTCATTATTCCAGAACTTATTTTTTCTTTATTCCTTAAACAGTTTAAGCAATTTTTCAAGTTATATATTAATTTATTTTTATATACAGCACTCGACCGAGATTCAATCCGATGATATTTTGTAATGATGTAACAAAAATTTGACACAAGAACAACTGCAAGAATTATATATTATTTATACTCTTGTGGTAAAAAACATGAGAAGAAATATAAATTTTGTTAATTAAATTTCTTGTCGCAACTTATTAAGTGCAAACTTTTTAATTTAGTTTAGTGAAGCAATTTTAACGTAATTAAGCTACGAGTAACGCTACTCAGTCATCAAGAAAACTGCAGCGATTTATAGCCCGCTTGACAAGGGAACTTGCATTTTACTACTTTCTGACGAATAATTAAAGAAATAAAAAACAAGTCTTGAAGAGTAAATTTAGTTATAGCCGAGAATTAAATAAATTTTGTCATTGAAACTGATTAAGTTGTTATTTGACAAACTTCGCTACTTACTACTAACAAAGTGAATAAATGCTTTTAGTAATTTATTTTTATTTAACAATCAAGTAGTCATTATATACTTATTTATTGATTGCTAAACAGAAGAAAATGCTTTCAAGTTCATATTTTTCATAATAAGGTGTTGCGAGCCTTAAAGGTCTAACACCAAAATCTCAAAAGCATGGTTGTGAGCACTGTTTTTTAGTTTACAATACCTTAATATAGTTTTTAAGTTATATTCAACAGTTTTTTATATATAACCTCTATAAAAGCTCATATGTGGGGGTAGGGGTAAAAGGGGCCGTATGAACCTCCACGCTGACAGAGGTACAAAAAATAGTAAATAAATAGGTAAATTAAGCTAAAAAAGCAATTTCACAAAAAATATGTTGAATAAATAGATATTCCACTTTGCACATGAATATGTCTGAAAAAATACCAGATTAAAGTTATATACAATGTTATTTCTGTGAAAACTGAATCCATGTAGCCATATATAATATATGTAGCCATTATTTCTTAAACTTTTATTTCTTTTCAAATATCTTTTATTAATTTATCTTACTCTATGTTATTAAATAATATTGTTACATTCTGTATTATGTAACTTCGTTATTAAGTGCATTATATATTTTACTATATATTGTAATTTTTCCATATTGTATATTAATTGTATGTATATTAATTGTTATTTATAATGTGTAATATTTGTATTTTTTAATCTTTTTTAAAAATAAATAAAAATAAAAATCAAATCTCTTTAAAATTAAAAATGAGAAATTGGACCGGTTTGCCCCAAGGGCGTCCCATTTTACCTCGCCTATGATTTGATAAGGGTAAAGTGACAAATTTTTGAAAAAGAACGAAAAAACATATCTAAAATGATCAATTAGCTGGAAGTTCTACTGAACATAGACAGATAGTTGTTTGATTGATATATGTTCTGATATAATTGGTTTGGTTTTCACTATGTAATTGCTCAGAATCAAATTGAATTTCTGTGCCCTACCATATTAAAAAAACAATATATTTTTGTTGTTTCGTGAAATGAACAAAACGATCTCTTCACAGACATTTTCATGTTCCAGAAAATGTATTGAGTTTAGATTAATAAAATGCAGTCCATGTACTGAAAACTGGAAAGGTTTCACATTTTCCACTGAAATTGCCCGTTGCGTATCAATCAACATAACTCAGCCAGGACCATTATCCATTCCGATCTAAACAATTTTCTTTTATCGATCGTAATTAGAATAACGAGTGGCATTAAATGTGTATAACGTCGCAGCTTTATGGTTTTCGTTCGCCGATACTTTTCTATCAGTCGTACTGCGACCGAATGCGAGATCCAATCGATTCGACTGGCGCGCGGTAATTGCTTCCAGAAACCAAACACCTACATCGAGTACCTACCGGACTCTGAACGACTCGATGGGATAGTGCTTTCCAATCCTCCTTAACTGTTTCTAGAAAATGCTGGACACTTAGGGTATATAGAACGAGTGCAAAAGCAAATCAGACCAGTTTACAACAAAATTTGTTAAAATCAAATGCATACCTATTAATTTGTCTCGAGTGAAACATCCGCAATATCATTAAAATGTCATGATTTGCAATGTATTTTTGTTACAAATTTTGTATAGTGTATAATGAAATTTACATCTACATTTTGTCAGCAGTAATTGCTTTCAAAAAAACATGCACCTATGTTAAGTATCAAATAGTCACTCAGATAAAGTTTTCCAAACTTCCGCATCTATTATTAGAATATGCTTTTTATTCAAGGGAAGCAGAACAAAACATAATACATATGAGATGAATGATTAACAAATTTTGTATTAACTCTAACTTTTGTATGAAATTATTTCTCTCTGCATGTGTAATATATAAGTCGTACAAAAAGTGAATTAAAATTCGTAATTCAAAATACTTAGTCCAAATACAAATTGATACCATTGGAATCATTCGTGAATACCTTTTATACTTTAGCGCGGAGTTACTTCCAGAAATCTAATCATTATACTTAGTACTGAATTAAGAAAAAAATTGAAGGATTCCGTATTCCAATCCTTCTCTCAGTTGTTTGTAGAAAAGTTTATAGAAATTACTTGAAATTTAGAAAGAGATTTCTCTCGCAAATTGGCTTTTCGCGTATAACAAACAATTAAATTGTGAGTAAAATAAACTAGCCAAAAACGTCTAATTTGTTAGGTCTTTATTTTTACATTCAAAGTTTTTTAATAATAAAATTATCGTGTATAATATAATTTTGCAATATTGATTGAATTCGCCAAATTTTGATGATATTTGTCAACACTCTTTGAGAGCTTTCAGCCAATAGTTTTTTTCTCTAAAACTTGAAGACAAATGTGTCATTATATGTTACTGTGATCCTAGAAATATATCCTAGAAGTTTCAAAGTTTAAATGAACAAAATTAGTAAAAATTACTATAATAACCAAAAAATGGTGATAATTTCACCAAAGCTGTAAGTTGCACCTAAAAGCTCATAATTTCCAAACTATAGAAAATGGAAATAACTTAATTATTTATAAGAAATTATTTAATAGTAAATAGTTAAAATTATATAATTATCAATAAAATATTGTGAATTTTATATCAAATGGAATGCAACTAATGAGTTGTTTTTTCCAACATGCTCTTGTAGTATACAACGTCCCTTTTCGGCCGACTATTGTAAATTCATCAAATTTATTGAATGTTCTTTAATTGACAGTTGTAAATAGAAGAGATAAAAAAAATCCAAATTAGTTTGGTATTTTTTATTTTTTTGGATAATTAAGGTCAATTCTATCATCTCGTTTCTTCGACTGGACGTCAAGTTCTGGAGTTATAATATATATTTTCTAAAATAACTATTGAACCAAATATAAGCATTGATAAATGAATATTATACGGCAGTCAATTTATTCCTATGCAGCTTTTTACAATTGCTATTTCCAATTACATTTTATTCGAAAAAAAGGTATTGGATACTGTTTGGAATCCGTGGTTTCTGATGAGCAAAATAAAATATAAAGCAACATCTGTCGCGCCTGTATAATTTATCACACCTAACTCTGTTTATTATCAAATTCCACCGGTGTGTGCGTCTGTAAATAATTTCCTCTAAAAGTTAGTATGCACGAGGATAACGGAAATTATGCAAAATATTCATTACGCGATTGAATACCAAATTGATATACGTTGCCGTTCTGAAGTTTCCACTTTCATAAGCATCATTATACTCGTTGATTTTTTATTTTGGAATCTTATTTTATAATTTCTGAATCGTAGATGAATTATCTGATAACTGATCCCTGCTTTTACGAAAAAAATAGTACAAGATCTGAAAAATGTACATTGAATCAATTAACGAACATTAACAAATATTAAGAAAATGAACTTCTTGACTGCCTGGAATAAGGGATAATTATTTTGAAATAATTATGACGAAAATTTAACATAATTTTAAAATAAGTTTGAAATCTGGAAATACATAGTCGAATAACATATAATCGAATAATAAAGTTCTTAGTGAGTAATTCTGATTAAAAAAAACTTACATATAAAAGACGGATTTTTATTGCATTCTCAAATAGTATCTGTTGTTTTAAAATTGTATTAATTTTTTTAGCATGCAACCCTCCCCACCGTCCCAGAATAGCATAAATTGAAACAATATGGCCACCTTAGTTTTATGCAAATCCAAAGAACTTGGAAAAAGTATTTCAAAATCAAATTATTTAAAAAACAAACAAATAAATAGTACAAATCAATTTGATCAAGAAATCCTATTATTTAAAAAATCAAATTATTTAAAAAACAAACAAATAAATAGTACAAATCAATTTGATCAAGAAATCCTAAAACTTGTGGGTCAACGATATTCCGTAGGCGCATATTTACAATACACCCCGGGAGACAAAGTTCGTCGTGCTTTGACACGAAACAACCCGCCTGGTTCTAATAAAGTGGCGCTGAGTGGATAGGGTCGGAGTGGGTCGCCAGAGGACTAAATGTGGGGCAAGTGCCGCTGTCACCGGACGACCGAGTTTGAAAATTAATAATCATCGCGAAGCCATACAACGGCACGGGGCTTCATTCGGAAATGTGGATGCGAATTCAATCAAAACTAGTAGCAGAAGAACTTAATAGAGTCCTTAATGGGATAGGCTTAATTTTCTGTCGCTGATAATTGATAGACACACAAACAGGCTGAGGGTATTATACACACTCACGATAGGCTGAAAATCTTTTATATATATATATATATATATATATATATATATATATATATATGAGCTGAAACTTCTCCTTACTTCGTATTTTTAGATGGTAACCCAATGGTTAATCCATCCATATTTGATGATTTTTGTTATTAGAATTAATCTAATAGGGCTGACTTTTTATTGGTGCAGCAATGCCGGGAAAGGGCTATTTTCACTTGGAAACATATTACTATCTATATTTCCAAGTGAAAATCGTTGTCACTGCTGCCTGACAACAGGCTGCTCGAAGTGGGTATCGAACCCGGGACCTCTGATTCAGGTCCAGTCGCTCTTAACCGCTTACCTACGGGCGAGCCCAGGCTGAAAATCTTGGAAAACAAAACGTTAAGATAAATTTTCAAATTGAACATTTTTATACTTAGCTGTTGGATCAAATCATAATATGTGCAATTTGATATTTATATATGAAATGTCAAGCCTTATACATTCTTTATACTTAACCTTTCATGTTGAAACTGCATGACATTTGTGCAATTTTTACCTCAACGTTTTTATTTCTCTACGTACGCATTTTTTCTCAGCCGAAGAAACGCAATACAATGCAATTTTTTATATATTCTGTCTATATAACATGTAAATATAGTATTTCATGATATTTAAACGACTGGGCATATCTGCATACTGGGAATTATAGTAAATTGGAATATTTTAATTGTAGGTAGGGTAGGGCGGGACCCAAAGGTCCAATTTGACTTTGAGCAACTATATTGCCAATACCGCATATCAAACAAAAAACTAATTATTTGACTATGTTCACTAAAACTTCCAACTAATTCATTATTATAGAAATTTGTTTTTTTTTATTTTTTGATGTAAAATATAAATTTTATTGGTATATTTTTTATATAATCTTGATCTGTTTTTTGTCACAATTATTCATCAGCAGAATTGGAATAACTATCTCATTTATTTTTTATAAAATTGCTATTTTTAACTTACTTTTTTATTTACTATTTTTTATTGTTTACACCTTTGCCATGGTAAAGGTTTAGTTGATCCTTTTTATCCCACTCATGTGTTAACATTTATATAGGTTTTATAAAAAACTGTCGACTTTAAGTTAAAATTAACAGTACAACATTGAATAAAGTATACTTAAAAATTATATTGAGGTCTAATAAACTATACAACAGCGCTCATAACCAAGAAAACTAACCACAGAAGAAAAGACTTCTGTTGTGGATTTTTAAACATTGCCGTTTATCTCCAGCTAGCAATGTCGTAAGAATTAAGGTGATTGCTGGTTATATATCTCGTTACCTCTGCTTTCAAATATTGTTGTTAGAAATGTCTTAACTAGTTTTTGAAGATGTCGGTGGTCGACCTTTTACCCGCAAATCTTCAAGCTCCGAGCTTCCGAGAGCTCCCTGTATATATAAATTAACTAAAAATAAAATTTGTAAGTTGAATTTTTACCTCACGCTTGACGTTAGTGCTTCTATTTACCATCCTATTCATTTTCATTAATGAATCATTTTAGTATATTCCATTATTCTATGAGCACAAATTTTCTAATACACAACTTAAATTCTCAGCGTGTTTCCATAAAATTCCTGATTATTTTCAAAACCGAGCACATTATTCACGAACGAGGTAGACATTGACATAATTTGATATTATGAAAGTTGGCAACCCTCGACTGCGCTCAAGTCATATTCTTCCGCATGAAATTCGTTATGACTTCAGCATTCTTCGTCGAAATTTACGAGGTGAGGCGTTGATGTAATACTAACATGAGGCGGCACTTTTGCCCTCTGGAAGGAGACGATTTTATTGTGCAAAACAGAAAGGCCACATTTATACCCCGCGCTTCAATCTGGGCTAAAAAGTTCGATGATGAGAAATTGCGAGGATATAATAAGTCGTAAATTTTAAGTGGGCATTTTATGATTTCTCGGATGCTTTCTTTACCAAACTTGGCGGAGAAAAATTATTCTTTTAACGCGTGTAAGACATGAATATTCAAAGTTATGTCCAGGAATAATATAGAATAAAATTATCTCAGGTAGACAGCCGGTAACTGACTGGGACCACAGCCAATAATAAATACACATATACTTTAAATAAGTAACTTTAATTTAACAATTCAGTTTACTTAATTCTTATAATTATTAGACAATGTTATAGTATTTATAATAATCTATTTGGACATTTAATAATCCTCGAATATTCCGTTACGGTACGGGAAGTTCCAGCAATTTGTCTTAAGGCACGATGCCATCATCACTAGTTTTTATGATTAGTAGTCCTACAAGTTAAATTTAGCTCTAGCCTTCTGGTCTCTCTAATTAACATCACAAATGAAATTGTTGTCACTTCCTTAAATATAAGGACGGAATATAGAAACAGCTGCATATAATTTTTATGCTATGAATTAATTACTGTTTATTGTTTATGCCTAAGCTGGCAAATCATGGAATGTATAAATTTAAATATAAACCGATTAATACGAAGCTGAAAAGCAATCTCTAAGTTAACTAACAAACTTCTCCACTATCGTGTCGGTCATTGTATAACCACCCGATATCTATTCTGAAGCAGACAATAATTAGTTTTGGGGCGATCTTTAGTCACAGCAGACTGCAAACAAAACTCGATCCGGGTCCGGGAGTCCCGTAGAACACAGGTATACCCGGGAGTCCGGGCGAAGGGCCGATGGGCCGAGGTTGAGTGTGGATACTCTAATGTGTCGTGCGCGGCAGAAAGCTCTCAATCATACCCGAAAAGCTCTCGAACTCTACGCTCTCATCATTATTTGTGCCCAACCGCCCTCTCTAACATCGATGTCATTTCAATTCATTATTATCACGCCTGACCAATTGAAAACTGTAGTTCCGGAGAGTATTTCGACACGAACGATTCCTGCTCGTACTCGTTTCCTAATATTTTCGAGCACAGTTTTATATTTTAAAAGCATTTTTTGGAGCCATTAAGAGGAAAATATAATTGGTTTGGTACAAGAATTTTATAGATTTATTAAAATTGTATAGGATTATTCTGTTGTATATTTATACAAAACGCTCTAAAAAAATAAAACAAATAAAATTAGCTTAGCGTTGGACCGACAAAAATTAAAATGTGATTATTTTGGACAAATTGTATGATTTTATTAAATTATTGAAATATTTATCTACTGATGGAGCTATTTTTTATATAGATTTTGATAAGAATGGTGAATAAACAAATATATTTTATTATTGATGTCATTTCAATTCATTATTATCACTCGAACCCAAATTGATAACTGTTGTTCTGCAAATGTAATTTGTAATTTAATTGATTTGTCTTCAAGATCAACAGCTTCTAGGAAATTAAATTGTAGAGTAATATGCCAAATTGCTTATATAAATTTCTATTACCCTCCTACGTGACCTGAAAGTTGGCGATTACCGAATCCAAAATCTTGCAACAAATGTAATAATACTACTTACAAACTGTCTTGCTGCATCATCTCTTATCCTTTTTTCCGTGCATTGCGGAATAAATCGAATTCTAAGTTTTGTAATATGGTATACTTACGCGCGTTATTCGGCACATAAATAACTTTGAGCGAATAAGTTCAACAGTGACAGAAATATTTGAAAAGTTCTATGAAACTTCGTTACTTCACACTTCTGTTTGTGGGCACGGAGGCCACGGAAAACTAAAAAGCTGATCGTTTTCTTTTTGTACAAGTCATTTGTATCAAATTATACGGAAAAAATACTTTTGCGAACGAAAAACGATCGGGGAGATTATTTCGAACTGAAGTTTTATTTAAAAAAATTATGTTGATTCTTTGAAATTTATTCTGTTTCTTTTCTTTCTTTTATAAAGCAATATGTGTTCAGTATAATGACGGGGCGACATAATATTTTGACACTTGTTTATTTAATAGAACATCCTAAAGACATTTGTTTTGAGCGATTATGAGATTTGAAGATTAAGTGGTTTCTAGGAACCTAAGTGTGACCTGCATGTACTGGAGTATGTTTCAATACCAAAAATTCAGGTATTTTTATTTTAAATGTCGTATACGGTTGAACAATTATCCAATGATCGAATATATAATACAAACTAGGAAATAATGTTGGATGTGAAAGAAAATTTTTACTGAACGCAGTTTTTAGGGAAAAGCAAACTGTAAAGACAATATGGCCAGAATTTCTGGTCAAACAATTTGTCAACTAAAGTAATTAAATGACATTACCGAATATTACGCATTTGTTAAATGCTTATACCCAGCTATCTATTTTCCGAGTAGACATAGATACACTATCTACAAATAGAACGTGTATAAAAATTATTCGAAGAAATAATATTCCAGCCAGACCGCATTTTTAAATCTTCGTCTTGATATATTCAAAACATTGGTCTCACACGAATAAATCTGTGCGCTGAAGCATTTTCCCATTTCAATTTTCTGCTGTCATTTTATTCATGTCTATTCTCGTGTAACACATAAAGAACACGATTTTAAAGAAGTATTACCGAGCTGTGTAAAAAGAGAGTACTGCACGGGGACTATATCAAACAAGTGACGTAGGAATAAAGACTTCAATTTTTAATAAGCGTGCGCTCTTTCTACCCGGAATATGTCTGATACGCCGCATAATAAGATTATGAAACCATTATGGTATGAAATTTGTAAAGAAAAGGAGTTTGTGTAAATTTTATTGCACGAAATTGGTAATTTGATCACTGCAATAAAACAGCTGCTTATATGGAAAATTAAAGTTTCAGACATCGATTTATGAAAAATATTGTTGTCGTAATCACTGATGATATATTCAATAGAAAAGATTAATATAAAGTGATCATATTTGTAAACTAATCCATAAGGACATGGATAGCCCAAAATAGTTCTTAGGGTCGATCCCAAGCTCGATATCAGGAAGCATGATATCAAATCTGCATTTGAGGTAATTGATTCCAAATTTAACTTTCCTTAAAAATCCCTTTGTAACCTAAAATAACATTCTGTGGGTATAGCAATATCACAATCAGTAAAGCAACCTTCTTCTATTAGGTTCCTTCTAATAGTGTTGGGAAGCTGATAAAAACTCATCTCAGTTAGTTGGTCATTTGATGTATTGCCTTTCATCAAAAAGCTCATAAAATATCTAATAATTTCGAAACCATTTCAATAAAGAAAAAAAAGTAAATTTAATTTTGTACTTGTGTTTCTATCATAAAATTCTACCAAATATTGGCAGAGTTTTATTTAGAGAGTTAAGAACAGCATTCATTGAAATATTATTTAAACGATATATAGTGATTTTCATATTTAATTACTATTTTATTTAATTGTTAGTCTAATAACGCATTCTAGAATTTTTTTATTTTTCAAAATAAACGAGATTATTGATTAATATATTGAATATTAATATTAATATATTGATTGATTAATAGTTACGAATTTAGTATTTTTTGTTTATTCATAGTGCTGCAATATAGAAATCGAAGAGCTTCAACAGCTTACTGAAGGCATTTTACAGGACCATTTGAAATTTACAAGATATTTTATACAACGAACTAAAAAAAAAATACAACCAGGGTGTATCTATCGATTTTTACGTCACGTTTACAAATTCATTCGAATAAGTAAAGCATTAAATAATAAAAATATTGTATTGCCTCTAACGGAGTTAAATTCGAAACAAATTTCAAATCTATGTTTTGTTTTGCTGTTTCTTACATATATATATATATATATATATATATATATATATATCATAAACATATTTCCATTTTTGTTAAAAATGATTCTATCGATCACCCACGTTGTTAGGGGCCGCCTATAATTTATAGATTCACCGACGCAAATCATGTGTTTGCATTCATTTCAGTTGACAGTATATTTATTTTGAGAACTATATTCGCATATATATATATATATAATATATATATATATATATGTATTCTATTTCTACGATAACTAGAGGCGTTGCCGTCGGGGGATATTTGTAGAATCATATTACTCGGCAATAGACACCGGCAATGGCACAATCAGCCAGAATCCAGACATCGATAGAATAAATATATTGCATATAAAGTATTTGTGATTCTATGCAGTTGCTATTATAAAGTCACTGATTGCATTGTGAAGTGACGAGATAGGAAAAAATACTGAAATCTAGTTGCCCGAACACAGTATTTGTGGATGATATGCTGGAATTTTGAAATAAGACCCTTTTTTCAAATATTGCATTTTTCTGCTATTTGAATATTTTTTATAATCTTTTATTTTTTTAATCTTGCCAATCATTTAGTTTTGAGCCCAAAGTAGCAGTACTCGTTTGCCTACTTTCTAACATAAATATCAGATAAGTCATAATAAGACAAAGCGTATAACCAAATATAGGTAATATTTATAAAATTATCATTCTAATAATAATGCATTTGAAACAATTGAAATACATTTTTGACTTTAGTAGATATGTTTTTTGAGAATTATATTTTTATGATATGAACAAAATTGTGCTATTAAATTCAACACAAGGAGTATTATTCTACCCGGTTGGCGAGGATTCTGCAAATATGGAAGTTCCAGGTATAGAACTATCTGGAGCAAAAACTTCGTAGTTTTTGCTGGAATAGACTTAAGGAATAGAGGAACAAATACGTTAAAGGCAAAACTTGTATAATACAAATATGCAACTTTACGATTTTTTTTTTAAATTTACTTTTATTCTTTGTTATTTTCTGAATGATATTGAAAAATGACAGTTGAAAATTTGTCACAATTAATAATAAATAATAATAGATAGCTAGTTTAAAAACAGTTGAAAATATTTGTTTTGATAAAGTGTCGAATAGAATTTTTGACAAGAATTCGTATGAATAGCTAAGCTGCATTAAAAAACATTAAAGTGTATAAGTGTATAGCCTGAAACAATTATTTCATTATTTACGACTTCATGCATGAAAATCTATATTAAGGATCATAAAAATACATTAGAACTATATAATTATCAGCAATAAAAGAAAATTTACGATAGTTCAGATACCATGAGATACCCATAAATAAATTTTTATACAATTATTATATTTTTATCA
>NW_020537758.1:20663810-20686020 GCF_003426905.1 Ctenocephalides felis | reverse complement strand
TTGTACCAAACCAATTATATTTTCCTCTTAATCGCGCTCCAAAAAATGCTTTAAAAATATAAACTGTGCTCGAAAATATTAGGAAACGAGTACGAGCAGGAATCGTTCGTGTCGAAATACTCTCCGGAACTACATTTTCAATTGGTCGGCGTGATAATAATGAATTGAAATGACATCGATGTTAGAGAGGGCGGTTGGGCACAAATAATGATGAGAGCGTAGAGTTCGAGAGCTTTTCGGGTTATTGAGAGCTTTCTGCCGCGCACGACACATTAGAGTATCCACACTCAACCTCGGCCCCTCGGCCCTTCGCCCGGACTCCCGGGTATACCTGTGTTCTACGGGACTCCCGGACCCGGATCGAGTTTTGTTTGCAGTCTGCTGTGACTAAAGATCGCCCCAAACTAATTATTGTCTGCTTCAGAATAGATATCGGTGGTTATACAATGACCGACACGATAGTGGAGAAGTTTGTTAGTTAACTTAGAGATTGCTTTTCATTTCAGCTTCGTATTATCGGTTTATATTTAAATTTATACATTCCATGATTTGCCAGCTTAGGCATAAACAATAAACAGTAATTGATTTATAGCATAAAAATTATATGCTGCTG
The DNA here is from genome assembly GCF_003426905.1 of Ctenocephalides felis. NCBI lineage: Eukaryota > Metazoa > Arthropoda > Insecta > Siphonaptera > Pulicidae > Ctenocephalides > Ctenocephalides felis. The sequence continues at coordinate 20,685,407 of NW_020537758.1, read as the reverse complement.
TTTCTATATTCCGCCCTTATATTTAAGGAAGTGACAACAATTTTATCTGTGATAATAATTAAAGAGAACAGAAGGTTAGAGCTAAATTTACCTTGTAGGACGAACTAATAATAAAATCTAGTGGTGTCTTGAGGCAAATTGCTGTAACTTCCCGTACCGTGAGGAAATATTCAAGGAATATTAAATGTTCAAATAGATCATTATAAATACTATAACATTGTCTAATAATTACAAGAATTAAATAAACTGAATTGCAAAGTTAAAATTATTTATTTGAAGTATATAAGTAAGCTTTAAAACTTTAGCCAGAATTAAATTTAAAATCCGAATTATGTCTTTATATAAAAAAAAATTTTTGAAAAAATAAAATTAAATTTTGAAATACAATTTTTTTTCAAAAATTTTCATTCAAATCGGATGCTTATTTGTATGCATTAACACCCAAAGGTATGTATAATACCCATTCTCAATATTTATATAATTCTTCGAGTTATAAATATATATGAAATTAAAAACCATTCAAAGCAATAAAGAAACTTGGAATAATTATGTATTTATTATTGACTGTGGTCCCAGAAACGTTACCGGCTGTCTACCTGAGATAATTTTATTCTATATTATTCCTGGACATAACTTTGAATATTCATGTCTTACACGCGTTAAAAAAATAATTTTTCTCCGCCAAGTTTGGTAAAGAAAGCATCCGAGAAATCATAAAATGCCCACTTAAAATTTACGACTTATTATATCCTCGCAATTTCTCATCATCGAACTTTTTAGCTCAGATTGAAGCGCGGGGTATAAATGTGGCCTTTCTGTTTTGCACAATAAAATCGTCTCCTTCCAGAGGGCAAAAGTGCCGCCTCATGTTAGTATTACATCAACGCCTCACCTCGTAAATTTCGACGAAGAATGCTGAAGTCATAACGAATTTCATGCGGAAGAATATGACTTGAGCGCAGTCGAGGGTTGCCAACTTTCATAATATCAAATTATGTCAATGTCTACCTCGTTCGTGAATAATGTGCTCGGTTTTGAAAATAATCAGGAATTTTATGGAAACATGCTGAGAATTTAAGTTGTGTATTAGAAAATTTGTGCTCATAGAATAAAGGAATATACTAAAATAAATCCTTGATGAAAATGAATAGTATATAATATATTTTACGTACCCATAAAATTTATATTTTACATTTGCTGTGCAATGTAGCTATTACTTCGTAAAATTCCTCTAAAATTAAAAATGAGACATTAGATCTGTTTGCCACCTGGCTTTTGCATTTTATCTTGCTTATGGGGTAAAAAGGACAGGTGACAAATTTTTGAAAAATAGAAAAAAACATATTTCTACAATAATGAATTAACTGGAAGTTGGATTAAACATAGTCATGGATAGTTGTTTGTTTGATATATATCACAGTATAATTGTTCATAGTCAAGTTGGACCTTTGTGCCCCGCCTTACTCTATTTAAAATTAAAATATTCCCTTTGCCTATAATACACGATATTCCCAAGTCCTTTAAATATCACGAAATACTGTAGTAAGATGTTATATAAAGAGATGGAATATATGAAAAATGCAAAAATCATATTGTATTGCGTTTCTTCGGCTGAGAAAAAATGCGTACGTAGTTAAATAAAAATATGGAGGTAAAAAATGCATAAATGTCATGCAGTTTCAACATGAAAGGTTAAGTATAAAGAATGTATAGGGCTTGACATTTCATATATAAATTTCAAATTTCACATATATTATAATTTAATCTAACAGATAAATATAAAAATGTTCGATTTGAAAATTTATCTTAACGTTTTGTTTTCCAAGATTTTCAGCCTGGGCTCGCCCGTAGGTAAGCGGTTAAGAGCGACGGGACTTGTTTCAGAGGTCCCGGGTTCGATACGCACTTCGAGCAGCCTGTTGTCAGGCAGCAGTGACAACGATTTTCACTTGAAAATATAGATAGCAATAAGTTTCCAAGTGAAAATAGCCCTGCCCGGCATTGCTGCACCAATTCAACTTAGAATATCTAATAATAGATAATTCTACTCTATTTAATTAATTCTAATACAAAAATCATCAAATATGGTTGGATTAACCATTGGGTTACCATCTAAAAATACGAAATAAGGAGAAGTTTCAGCCCAACAGCTCGTAGGGCGTAAGGTTCTGATTGATGTTAAAAATATATAAAAAAAAAGATTTTCAGCCTATCGTGAGTGTGTATCGTACCCTCAGCCTGTTTGTGTGTCTGTCAATTATCACTGATAGAAAATTAAGCCTATCCCATCAAGGACTCTATTAAGTTCTTCTGCTACTAGTTTTGATTGAATTCGCATCCACATTTCCGAATGAAGCCCCGTGCCGTTGTATGGCTTCGCGATGATTATTAATTTTCAAACTCGGTCGTCCGGTGACAGCGGCACTTGCCCCACATTTAGTCCTCTGGCGACCCACTCCGACCCTATCCACTCAGCGCCACTTTATTAGAACCAGGCGGGTTTTTCGTGTCAAAGCACGACGAACTTTGTCTCCCGGGTGTATTGTAAATATGCGCCTACGGAATATCGTTGACCCACAGTTTTAGGATTTCTTGATCAAATTGATTTGTACTATTTATTTGTTTGTTTTTTAAATAATTGATTTTGAAATACTTTTTCCAAGTTCTTTGGATTTGCATAAACTAAGGTGGCCATATTGTTTCAATTTATGCTATTCTGGGACGGTGGGGAGGGTTGCATGCTAAAAAATTAATACAATTTTAAAATAACAGATACTATTTGAGAATGCAATAAAAATCCGTCTTTTATATGTAAGTTTTTTTTAATCATAATTTACTCACTAGAACTTTATTATTCGATATATTTGTATTCGACTATGTATTTCCAGATTTCAAACTTATTTTAAAATTATGTTAAATTTCGTCATAATTATTTCAAAATAATTATCCCTTATTCCAGGCAGTCAAGAAGTTCATTTTCTTATATTGTTAATGTTCGTTAATTGATTCAATGTACATTTTTCAGATCTTGTACTATTTTTTTCGTAAAAGCAGGGATCAGTTATCAGATATTCATCTACGATTCAGAAATTATAAAATAAGATTCCAAAATAAAAAATCAACGAGTATAATGATGCTTATGAAAGTGGAAACTTCAGAACGGCAACGTATATCAATTTGGTATTCAATCGCGTAATGAATATTTTGCATAATTTCCGTTATCCTCGTGCATACTAACTTTTAGAGGAAATTATTTACAGACGCACACACCGGTGGAATTTGATAATAAACAGAGTTAGGTGTGATAAATTATACATGCGCGACAGATGTTGCTTTATATTTTATTTTGCTCATCAGAAACCACGGATTCCAAACAGTATCCAATACCTTTTTTTCGAATAAAATGTAATTGGAAATAGCAATTGTAAAAAGCTGCATAGGAATAAATTGACTGCCGTATAATATTCATTTATCAATGCTTATATTTGGTTCAATAGTTATTTTAGAAATATATATTATAACTCCAGAACTTGACGTCCAGTCGAAGAAACGAGATGATAGAATTGACCTTAATTATCCAAAAAATAAAAAATACCAAACTAATTTGGATTTTTTTTATCTCTTCTATTTACAACTGTCAATTAAAGAACATTCAATAAATTTGATGAATTTACAATAGTCGGCCGAAAAGGGACGTTGTATACTACAAGAGCATGTTGGAAAAAACAACTCATTAGTTGCATTCCATTTGATATAAAATTCACAATATTTTATTGATAATTATATAATTTTAACTATTTACTATTAAATAATTTCTTATGAATAATTAAGTTATTTCCATTTTCTATGGTTTGGAAATTATGAGCTTTTAGGTGCAACTTACAGCTTTGGTGAAATTATCACCATTTTTTGGTTATTATAGTAATTTTTACTAATTTTGTTCATTTAAACTTTGAAACTTCTAGGATATATTTCTAGGATCACAGTAACATATAATGACACATTTGTCTTCAAGTTTTAGAGAAAAAAACTATTGGCTGAAAGCTCTCAAAGAGTGTTGACAAATATCATCAAAATTTGGCGAATTCAATCAATATTGCAAAATTATATTATACACGATAATTTTATTATTAAAAAACTTTGAATGTAAAAATAAAGACCTAACAAATTAGACGTTTTTGGCTAGTTTATTTTACTCACAATTTAATTGTTTGTTATACGCGAAAAGCCAATTTGCGAGAGAATCTCTTTCTAAATTTCAAGTAATTTCTATAAACTTTTCTACAAACAACTGAGAGAAGGATTGGAATACGGAATCCTTCAATTTTTTTCTTAATTCAGTACTAAGTATAATGATTAGATTTCTGGAAGTAACTCCGCGCTAAAGTATAAAAGGTATTCACGAATGATTCCAATGGTATCAATTTGTATTTGGACTAAGTATTTTGAATTACGAATTTTAATTCACTTTTTGTACGACTTATATATTACACATGCAGAGAGAAATAATTTCATACAAAAGTTAGAGTTAATACAAAATTTGTTAATCATTCATCTCATATGTATTATGTTTTGTTCTGCTTCCCTTGAATAAAAAGCATATTCTAATAATAGATGCGGAAGTTTGGAAAACTCTGAGTGACTATTTGATACTTAACATAGGTGCATGTTTTTTTGAAAGCAATTACTGCTGACAAAATGTAGATGTAAATTTCATTATACACTATACAAAATTTGTAACAAAAATACATTGCAAATCATGACATTTTAATGATATTGCGGATGTTTCACTCGAGACAAATTAATAGGTATGCATTTGATTTTAACAAATTTTGTTATTAACTGGTCTGATTTGTTTTTGCTCTCATTCGATATCCCCTAAGTGTCCAGCATTTTCTAGAAACAGTTAAGGAGGATTGGAAAGCACTATCCCATCGAGTCGTTCAGAGTCCGGTAGGTACTCGATGTAGGTGTTTGTTTCTGGAAGCAATTACCGCGCGCCAGTCGAATCGATTGGATCTCGCATTCGGTCGCAGTACGACTGATAGAAAAGTATCGGCGAACGAAAACCATAAAGCTGCGACGTTATACACATTTAATGCCACTCGTTATTCTAATTACGATCGATAAAAGAAAATTGTTTAGATCGGAATGGATAATGGTCCTGGGAGAGTTATGTTGATTGATACGCAACGGGCAATTTCAGTGGAAAATGTGAAACCTTTCCAGTTTTCAGTACATGAACTGCATTTTATTAATCTAAACTTAATACACTTTTCAGAAATTGAAAATGTCTGTGAAGAGATCGTTTGGTTCATTTCATGAAACAACAAACTATATTGTTTTTTTTTAAATATGGTAGGGCACAAAAATCCAATTTGATTCTGAGCAATTATATAGTGAAAACCAAACCAACATATATCTGAACAAACAACTATCTGACTATGTTCAGCAAAACCCCCAGCTAAGATTTATCAGTTCAGATATGTTTTTTGTTCTTCTTCAAAAATTTGTCATTTCACCCTTTTTACATCACAGGCACATCAACAGGTCCAATTTCTTATTTTTAATTTTAAAGGGATTTTATTTTTATTTTTATATATTCTTTAATTTTTTTTTAAATATATAGCCAACAGATTAGTTCAAGAGGATTAAAAAATACATTTATTATACATTATGGATAACAATTAGTATGCATACAATTAATGTACGATATAGATACATTACACTATATAGTAAGATATATAATGCAATTAATAACAAAATTGCATAATACAGAATCAATTTGATCCTGAGAAATTACATAGTGAAAACCAAACGAATTATATCACAACATATATTAAACAAACAACTATCTGGCTATGTTCAGTAAAACTCCGAGTTTTTCTTCAAAAATTTGTCACATCACCCTTTTTACATCACGCCCGAGATAAAATGGTACGCCCTTGGGGCAAACAGGTCCAATTTCTTATTTACAATTTTAAAGAGATTTTATTTTTATTTTTATTTATTTGTTTAGAAAATAATTTAAATATATATCCTACAGAATAGTTCTAAAGAGATTAAAAAATACAATTATTATACATTATGGCTAACAATTAATATATATACAATTAATATACAATACGGATAAATTACAATATATAGTAAAATTATAATGCACTTAATAACAAAATTACATAATACACAATGTAACAATATAATTTAATAAAATAGAGTAAATATAATAATAGAAGTATTTGAAAAGAAATAAAAGTTTACGAAATAATAGCTATATTATTCAACCAATATAAAATATTAGATTGTCAAATATCTCCCTTCCGCTTTTTTGATCTTGGTTTATGGTCTTGGAATACAAAAAGGCGGAAGGAAAACCTATTATGGCTACATGGGTACAGTTTTACAGAAATAACATTGTATATAACTTTGATCTGGTACTTTTTCAGAAATCTTCATGTGCAAAGTGGAATATCTATTTATTCAACTTATCTTTTGTAACTATTTTCATTGTCAGGTGGAGGTTCATACGGCCCCTTTTACCCCCACCCCCACATATGAGCTTTTATAGAGGTTATATATAGAAAACTGTCGAATATAACTTAAAAAACTATATTAAGGTTTTGTAAACTAAAAACAGTGCTCACAACCTTGCTTTTGAGATTGGATGTTGGACCTTAAGGCCCGCAACACCTTATTATGAAAAATATAAACTTGAAAGCATTTTCTTCTTTTAGCTATCAATAAATAAGTATATAATGACTACTTGATTGTTAAATAAAAATAAATTACTAAAAGCACTTTGTAAGTAGCGTATAGCGAAGTTTTTCAAATAACAACTTAATCAGTTTCAATGACAAAATTTATTTAATTCTCGGCTATAACTGAATTTACTCTTCAAGACTTGTTTCTTATTTCTTTAATTATTCGTCAGAAAGTAGTAAAATGCAAGTTCCCTTGTCAAGCGGGCTATAAATCGCTGCAGTTTTCTTGATGACTGAGTAGCGTTACTCGTAGCTTAATTACGTTAAAATTGCTTCACTAAACTAAATTAAAAAGTTTGCACTTAATAAGTTGCGACAAGAATTTAATTAACAAAATTTATATTTCTTTTCATGTTTTTTACCACAAGAGTATAAATAATATATAATTCTTACAGTTGTTCTTGTATCAAATTTTTGTTACATCATTACAAAATATTATATATCATCGGATTGAATCTCGTTCGATTTCTGTATGTAAAAATAAATTAATATACAACTTGAAAAATTGCTTAACCTGCTTTAGGAAAAATGAAAGAATGAGTTCTAGAATGAGAAAATGTTCGACAAATTAATAATAATCAATTCATAACGGTGAGTAATATATTTCTCTCGTCACATTCGTATTATGATCAAAATATTTACAAATGATTTGTAATAAAAATCAATCGCTCCTACCACCACTCTAACGGCTTTCGCGGTTGTCTCCGGCGCTAAAGCTTTTATCGCGAAGGTGTGTCGCGTTATCAGCAAAATACCGCTTGAAGTAAAATAGCGGGAAAACGGGAAAACGGGAAAGCGGTAAAATCTGTACCAAACCCCCAACCGAACAATGTCTATGTCATCAGACACAAGTCACTGCCGTTCAGAGTTCAATCTCATCACCGCAAACGCCCGAGCTGTCTGTATCTCTCCAGGGTATAACGTGCATCATGGGACAGAAGCGCAATCGATATACTCGTTATTTGGTTGAATTTAATTTTGGTAAAAGTTTTGCAAAGATTGAATATATTTAATCTTCAAGATTGGTCAAAGAATCTTGTTTGTAATTAGACTAGTTTTAACTCTAAGCTGGCGATTCTCTACTTTTAAATATTTAGCCGTATTTCGTATTGTACAAGATATAGAAAATGTAATCAAAATTGGCAACGTTAACAAAAATTTTTTGATACTATTCAACATGTTTGCTTACTATAATAAAAAAATTCTAGACCATTTGTTTTGCTCATCAAATGAATCAACAGCCTACTTGATTCAGCGCATTCCAATTGATAGCTAAATCCATTAAATAGCAAAATAAAAATTTTCTTTATTTTATTTATTAATTTTTTTATTTTTTATTATTTGCTTTTATTTTATATTAAATCATCATACTACGGATATGATTATAATGTGAAGTAAATACGATCCTTTATTTTGTACTCTTTTCATTTAAATTTATGTTATTGTTCATTATTGTTGCTAGATGTTAAATTATTAAACAGTTGTAACAAATATTATAATTAAAAAAAATGCACTCAAAATGTTTAGTTAGAAGGAGAACCTCAAGTTATTTTACAGGGATTTTGAGAAAACTTTGCATGGTGATAGAGTTGATAGTCAAAACTAATAGTTTGAAATATTAGAAAGGCTTTTGATAAGTGGTTTAATTAAAAATTAATTAACATTTTGAAAAATATGCCGCACGCACTGTTTCAAATATTTTTGTTCGCAAAATATATGCAATGAGTTAATAATTATGAATGCTTTTGAATTTGAACATATAAATATAATTGGAAAATAACAAATATATTACACGCTAATAATTTTTGAACCCGATAATTTTTAACTTTCTTATCTATGAATCTGAGCTTTACTTTAAGTCATCAAATATTACTATATTAAATACTATAGACCTGATACCAAGCAGTAGTGACATCGGTTTTAGTTAAGAAATATAGCCAGAAATATCTTCCTCAATAAAAATAAAAAACCCTTATGCAAAGTTACTGCATCAATAATAATTTCACAACTAATTGCAGAAGTTGAAATAATAAAAAATCATCAGATAGAGATGGAATAACTGCTTGGGGTCTGTCATCTATAAAAAAAATATCACAACGACTTATAGAATCCTTGGACTGTTCGCGTGTAATAAAATAAAAAAGATAAGGATAACGAGAGAAGTACTTCTATTTCTAAAAACAAATGGCTGGACGCTTGTCAATATGTATGGAATGATTTTGGAGGCAACCAAATCGATTCAGCCGATAATAAGAATTTAAATAACTTATCATATGGAGATTAATAAGCAAGTATTTTAACAATAACAATGTTTGCTAACAAAAATAAAAAATCGAACAAAAAACCTGGCCCTTCCTGTTTGCCTTGCTTCCCGCGTTTCGAAAAACCGTGGCGGCATCATAGGTACCTGCATAGTGTATTTGAAACGCTTAACTAAATATTCCTACCAGTATTTATGCTAAATGCATTTCCCACAACATTTGCGTTCAGTCTGGTAAACATTCGCATAGATCGCCGGCATCCGCACATTAACCGTGAATCGAGCAACTCGAAACCACGGGACATCAGAGCGACCCTGCGCTCGAGGCTGGCGGAAATCTTGTCTCCTGGCGTTAGCGGGAGATGAATCATTATTACTTAATAACCGGCAAGATGTAGTTATAATCCATTAAAACACGTTTGCTCATATCTCCCGCCATCGGGACGAAATTCTAAACTAATTGGGTTGTACGTTGAATCATAACATCGTCGCCGTACATGACGCGCGAGCTTAATACCGCAAGACTTTTTGAAATGAGGTTTACGTTAGCTGCTTGATGCTTGCTGCTTGTATGCGGATGCCGTAAAACACTTTAGGAAGAAACGATGAGGTGATGAGCACAAGTAATGCTTTTGCCAACATTATTATATTTTTTGTGGGCGATTACTTTATTTTGTGATAAGGTCTATGTGAATTAAACCAACTAACTGAATTAAATTTTTTGTATAAAATATTTTGTATAATTATTTTATATATTTTTCTACATACTTTAATAAAACTGTTTTAAAAGTAATAGTTATTTACATAATGTTATATTGTTGTTGAATACATTTTTTGCTTAACCGAATTGTAATAAAAATGAAAATTTTGTAATATTGTTATTATACTTATCGATTTTTAAGCAATCGAGATTTTTTATATTTGCTTTCAAACAAACCATTTTTTTTGATAATTGAGTATAATTTGAAAGTTTATGATATTTTCTAGAGTGCTTCCAAAAATTTAAAGAAAATGTAAAAAAATATTTTGGTAGATATTCTAGTTAAATTCTTCTCATAAAAATATTCCACGTCAGAATCCATTATCTATAATCTTCCAACAAATACATTTACATCTAGCAAATTTTAGTACAATCTTTTAAATATTTAATTGATTAAAAATTTGTTTGAAAATTCAAAATATTCAAGTGACACACAAATTAATTATTAATTTATATTATCTTAAATACCCTGGAATTTATTTTAGTATACATCAAAAATCAAATTTATATATTTTGATATTCTATCAAAAAATTGCAATAAGAAATCATGTATAATTTATAAATTTTATATAAATTTATATGTAACTAGCAAAAGACTGATCTTTCAAATACATTTCACCTGAAATAATTTTGCATACAAAATATTGTGATAAAATCAATTTAGGTGGGTTTCAACATACATCACACAAATGTATAAACATACATCAGCTGTCACATGAATATTCATTGTAAAAGCATTTGCCAATACTTTATCCAATCTGTCATGGAGCTGTCGCGAATATATTTGCGCTGCAGTTATTTCACGCGTTACTTATGCGTCACAGATACATATTAGGATTTAATGCAACGGTAATTGATTATATGCTTTATCACGTGCCTCCAACAGAGGAAAATTGGAAAAAGGTAAAATGGGAAAAAGGGAAAAATACCAACAGTGGATTTATTTAGATTCAGGGATATCTAAATGAGGCTTTTTTTAAAAAAAAACGTCATTCAGCACGTGGACTGAATTAGAACTCAATTTTTTTTTATTGATCTATGCTTTGGAATACTCGCATAATATTTATTTTTAACTTATGATATGCATATACTAATAATACTAATATGCAAACTTACATTTATTTTTCAAAAATAAAATGCTTTTTATGTGCCTCTATTGTGCCCCATTGTGCCAAAATGCATCGAAATCCTAAACGAGCAACGGAAGGGTTATTTATTTTAGATATATATATATACTACTTAGGTTTTGGTGCCAAAAATTGCTTAATTTTTTCGAAATTTTTACGGTTACGGTGAATAAATGAGACCCCTTCACACATTTTCAACAATATCAAGGCCCAATGATGAGGTATGGAGTTGAAAATGTGTGTATTAGATTTTTTCCGAAAAAGATCTACAAACTAAGCCTGTTTTCACATGTTTTCCATGATATATCGATTTTTTTCGAAAGGACTACAAAATAGATATATAAATCGTTTAAATGTCAGAATGGAAGAAATTCTGTATGGAAAAGCAACCATATATTTGAGGATCAGGGCAACATTATTAATGAAAAATTATAATAAGCACCTACTCAAATAGTGAGTTAATATTAATAATAAAAAAAACGGTAATTTTTGTTTATTACTTCAAAATGGTGTTACAACTTACCTTGTTTTTGGGGATAGTTGTGACTTCTACTGGGGCAAGTAGTAATGACAATAATACTTTTGACAATTTATTTTACGCTTATCTTTCAAAAAATAATAGAGATAGATACATCAGATCAACAATTGTAAACGAATTGCATTTACTCATAGGTTCTCAAAAATATAGTTAAATTAAAAGAAACTCATGAAAGTGAATGGCTATGATTTGGAGAGCGACTGAAAAACTATCCAGATTATTATACAAAGTTATAAAAAATATATTTGTACTATGACATTCGTTAATAAATCAAAAGTGTCATTAAATAAAAATGTGTTTATCATGCAATGAAATCAGCGCGTTACCTGCAAATGTACGGCTTTCCATGAACTTCAAACAACAATGAAAAAGCTTTCGTCGAATGGCTTCAGTAACTATCAATCATCAAGAACGACGAACTCTGCAGTCACGAGCCAACTCGTTGAAAGCAATTCATCACAATTAAAAATGTTTATTCTTTCAATTTCCTTTCAACTTTGGAACCAACTACTATTTAGTGATTAGCCGTGGTAGCCTTTTCGATCGAACGCTATCACAAACGATACTCGCAGTTCTTTTGCAAGCTTTTGCGAGCTTTTTTCGAATCGTCACTGAATTCAAAAACTCCAATTAATTCGAATCGTTTGCACTACGGAATTATGTTTAAATAGTCCACTAGACCAGATATCCGAAGAATAATTTAAAAACTACATAACAACTTTGAATTCCATGTCGTGTATACATAGTATTGCAGGCTATCGACACGTTTTCAGTAACGGGGAGCTTGAAATTGGTTCTTTTGATTGCGTAAATATTAAAATGAATTTTTTCAAAGTTTATTTAAATAGTAATGTACTATCTGTACTTTCTACATGCTGCAGATAAATTACATTACACCACGAACTATTTCTGAATCATAGATGAATGGTTTCGAAAGTTTAAAATAGTGTATTTGAAAGCTGCATGTATACTTTCGTATAGAGTTTACCCATTTTCCAAATATATATGATTTTAGTTGATTAAATATTTAACTAGTACAAAAACTTCCCTTTAGATGTAACAGTTGACTTATCAACTAAAATTGAGTTTTAGATATTCATATAAAATTTTCAGGACAATATTTACGGTAATTAATTCTATTTTTCACCTGGCAATTAAATTAAGCTAATAAAAATTTCTACGATAGATTCATAATATTATTGTTTATAATATTACTGTATAATTATCTATATAAATTAAAAATAAAAGATATAATAAAATTGTCTCACCCTGATACACCTTACATTTATTAGGATAAAGAAGTACAGTACATACCTGAAAAGAAACAAAGAATAAAATAATAAAAAATCCTAAATTATTTCTAAATGATCTAACAATTACTATAATAAAGAAAAAATCTGTATCAAATGCATATTAAATTATAACAGTTAATTATTAAGGATCAAACTCCATATAAATATAGTGATATCTTACAAAAAACAGTTAGAGCATATTTATGAACCTGAAATATTAAATAATTTTAATAAAAAATAAAATGAAAAAAAAGCTTGGGAAAAAAATATCTTTTTCATTTAAAAGAACATATTGAAATTAACGTATATTCATCCAGAACCAATAACAGAATACAGTTAACTGAATATGAAATAAAACTTGTTAGCTGTTATTAAGGGGGTGTCCATTAACCACGTAAGCAATTTCTAAAAAATTTTTGATCCCTCCTCCTGCATGGTGATAAGTGGTCCTATTTAAAATTACCCCCACCCCCAGACCCATGTGTATTTCTACTGCCTAGATAAAATAGTAATTAATTTGATTTTTTTTTTAAATTTAAGAATTTTTTTTAAGTGAGGTAAAATATATTTACGCGAGATATTTTACTAAATTTCCCCTCTCCTACGTGATATTCTGTGATTTTTTGTCAAACCTCCCCATCCCCATTTAAGGCTCACGTGATTAATGCACGCCCCCTAAGGATACTTGCCCAAAAAAGACAACTAAAACACAGTTTTATAATAGCAAATTAAACAAAAATCATAATAACATAAATTATTAAATAAAATTGGCACTGCGATATAAAATAATTAAATGACACTAAGTTTTAATAAATTAATTCATTAAAATTTCACTATTATTATCAATAAACTAGAGAAATCGATGGTCAAAGCTCGCCGTATAATGGCTTATTGCCTTCATAGCATATCTGACAGATTACATAGAACGATAACAACGTTTGTGCCGAGTCGACTAATTGTAACAGCCGGTATTATGATGTTCTAATTAGATTGATTTAATGATACTGTTAATCCTCAGTAAGCAGATTACTCTGTGACATTCACAATAATCGACAAACACGATCAAATAATATGCACCGGACTTTCGGATATCTGGTCGGATTTTAAACGTGACTCTGGGAATGGATAATCGGGCATTTTTTTGCTTTCTGATGAAACAAGAGACTTGCACGTCGTTAGAGGTTATTGGGTAGAAGAAATGTATTAAAGAGAGTATTTTTGTGAATATATGCGAATGTGTAGTGTACTTTACTGATATCATGAGGAGGGATCATTTTTTGTCAATACAGCTCTCATCCAAACAGATCTTGTATTTTTTTGATTGTTTGTTTTGCATATAACCATATAGAAAAGCAAAGTAATATTAGAATAATTCCAGATTAGATTTTTGATTAATCAGAAATTAATTCTAAAATAAATCAAATTATCAAATTTTAATAAGACGTTATGAAAAACTAAACTTATGGTTTAATTTAGAACTGTGAGCATTTTATGTACGAGTATACATAAAAATAATACAGAGGTATTGCAATGGCCACAGTATACTACAAATAACATATAGTCATAGAAATACTAGCATTATATGTTCAAAAATTTGGTAACTTTACTAACTTTGATAACTTTGAATAAAGAAATAAACTAAAAACTTTGGGAAAAAACATTTCAAATAAATAATCACTGAAAATTTTAAGAAAAACAAACTTATTGGATTTGTATCCCATTTATTATATTTGTCAAAATCTGGCAAACCTAAAAAATCTGTAAAACAAGTTTTAAATGGAGCGTAACCTAATAAAAGCGAAACTTAAAGATTCACAAGAGAAAATCACCAAGTCACAACTCATACTTCAGCAAACTTATCCTATTACATGCCTAATTAATACTAACAATATATTTATCAAGTGACCGGAAGATCCAATGCATCATACAATCTCTTATAAGTTCTTCCGATATCCATTCTCAGTATTTTCTCCGTTTGAGTTTTCTAAAAATAATATTTATTCGATAACTTTAACAATATAATTGAAATCTGGCGTGAAAATGATTGGATTGGAAGGAGGAATATCGCGAAGAAATCAACGAAAGCATTAGAGCACAAATTGAATTTCAGTTTAATTAAGTGAAAAGGAGAGTGCACTATAGATGTTCAGGCGATGTGATTCGCTACTTGGGCACGACCAAATTCACTTACAGAACATAATGACTCAAAGGAGCACGATAACTGATGTCGTCATGTAAATGCTCCACGTACATTTATACAGAACCCTGATGGGGGCACACACTTTGTGACATTTTCGTTTAGTGGAACCTTGTACGAGAAAATTGCTAGTGCTAGGTATTTCTTAGGAACTGATGATGGTACATGGAAGAAATCAAAATACAAAATATAATGAAACACCTAAAACTATATATGTTATACCTGTCATAAAAATACATATGATTAAATTAACAAAATAAAGGGAAAGAAGTACTCAAGATGAGAGAGTACCTTTAATTGATTTGATTGTTACAAGAAAACTAGGTCGGAACCATATGGATAAAGAGTGATTTCTTTACGACGTTATCGAGGATAAAGAATACTCCCAAATAGACTACAAATGCAGATGGTAAACGACCTACGCCAACCAAATAAAATACGGGGAATTGAAAGCCGAAGACAGCAGGTAACAATAGACAAAATATGAAATAGAAATAATTTAAATGTGGGCTTCCATCCATGGCCCACTTTATTTCAAACGCCACAAATAATAATAATAATAAATATGATGATGATGATGAGCGCATAAAGTACCTAAAATATCTTAAATAAACCGTGATCTGTCCCTCCTTCTTAGAAGCAAATGATAATAGGTTATGGTTATGATCCGTTAGTTAACCCAACAAAATGTAATGTTCATCAAACTAAAGTTAATTCAAAGCATTTTCACTATCGAATTATTATAAATAACTTATAAATTAGATAAGAAATTACAATAAGATAAGTAAGATAGAAGGAATAAAATCAATTGGATTTGATACCAGTACCAATCATGTCGTCTCGTATTTTTTTTTCTCAAGATACTTTTAAAAAAAAATCTTACCTTATATTGAGCAAGTTTCCTAAAAATATATATAAAGACAATATAAATCTAATATATATATATATATATATATATATATATATATTCGATATGAATTCCTATAAAACTACTTTTGGTTTTTTGTAGATGGCAACCAACCAGTTATCCGATATCTATGTGATGATTTTCATTAATACAATTATTGTAATAGTGATTTTTTCATTGATGCAGCAATGCCAAGTAAAGCCTATTTTACTTGGAAACATATTGCTATCTATATTCCAAGTAAAAACCGATGTCAGAACTAGTTGACATCAGGCGCTCGAAGCTTCGGATCCTGTCGCTCTAGCCCATTTCAACAATAAACAAATAAAAGTAATATTCACGGATTAGTTTTAGAAATTCCTGAAAGCCTATAAAATATGAAATGGAACGCATAACCTCTTAAGTCTCTTAAGTTAACGGCCTGTCTAGTGTCCAATAAATACACTCGAGTTAAACGACGTCATTTTCTATAAGATAGTCTGTGTTTATTGCAGATGGAGCGAAATGAAGATTCGCTCAGGTCCTTAATGGAATGACATTATTATGAACTCTCTAATGAGCATATGAAATAGTTATTAAGTTATAGTTATTATGGCCATTAATGTTATAAACCGCTCCTTTGAAATTGGGAGGAACGAATGCCTTGGGATAATTAGCCAGCCATAGTTGCCGGATCGACGATATTTATTACTCCGGTGGCAATAACTGTGAAGCAATCAATAGTTTCTATAGTTGGAATTTTGAACCTGTGCATACTTCTATGAAATGTGAATATTTGACAGTGATAATTAAAATTTAGGATATTTTGATACTCATTCTCAAAAGAATAAACTGGAATTTTGATGTTTGAATTTCAAGCAGAAGTACAAATTTTGATAAATTAGTGTTAAGTGCATAATTATTTTGTATTGAATATACTTGGCATTGACTCTATTAACACAGCTAAATCGTTTAAAGTCGTTTAAAAATAAAGAAATACAGTTCCTTCCATCCTTTCCATAATTTCAAAAAAATAAGCAAAGAAAATTATAGTTACTCAAGTCAATATTGAAAATAATACAACCACATCGTTTAATGCAGTTAGGATAATGAAAAGAGCTGTTTGTAACATCGATCAAGAACGGGTATTCAATTCTCTTACTTTTTTGCAACAGTTCCCCGTGATGTAATGCAATATCGTAATGCAAAATCCTTTTCTAAATGCAAACTAGAGCTGCTCAATCGCTCTCAGGATATCGTTGTTTCGTAAGAATTTTTTATTTTTTGTTCCCGGGAAAGAAAGTTCCATCTTCTGATGAGATTGTAAATGGAACAGTTAATCAAACAGATGAACTTCGAAAACTCTTTTAAGATAATTGTGAAAAAGTACATTTAATTAGATACTATCATGACGCTTGCGAATGAAGCAAACTTAAAGTAAAACTCACTTTTATTAAGAATAAATCTAGTTTGATTGAAACGCGTTGGATTTACTGACAGTCAGGGGGTAGTTTAATGTACATGTGATAAAGTTATAATTATACTACTATTTTAGTTTCTAAATTTTTTATCAACATTCTCTATTTTACTTTTTCTCGCACATGCAAACATATATACACACTTATGATTATTGTGTTAAAATTTGTAAATCAAATCAAATATCTGCTAACTATAAAGAACAGAACATAGACAACTTTCAATTTTATAACTTCTAATGAGAATCGCGATATATCATAAGAAGAGTTTTAAATTTTGAAACAAACTTTAAGAATAGTTAACTAATTAACTATGATTGACAACTATCTTTGTCATGTTTCATTAACAGATTTTTTTGTTTAGCAGGTTTTTTTACAGATTGACGAGTATACTCGTAAGATTTTGGGGCTATAAAAGGTCGGTATGTAATAAATAGTTGTAAATGGCAATTTAAAAATAATTTTTGACAAAATGACAACTGTTTGAGAAAAGGATAATTTTTCTTATAACTCTTTTTAGATTCTCTTTTTTTTCAAAAAATAGTAAAAAATATAATTTGGGGATGGAGCCAGTATATGCTTGATAGAAGTCTATAACTAAGATTTTCTGAAAATTTCAAGAAAATCATTCAAGTATATATCGTATTGAAAACTTTGTTTAGAGAAAAACGTTTAAAGTTTCGCAAAAAAATTATGACAGCTGTAGCTCCAAAATTAATTTAAATTCTAGAATATCTTTTTAGTCAATCTTGAAAAAAAAAGATTTTTCTGAATATCTACACTAGAATACCCTCTTTAGTATTCGTCTAGTTAATAAATATTAATTGAAGTATAAGTTAAGGATATTATTAAGTGGTCATCTTGTATTTTTCATATTCTTATAAATCTTATAAATCGATGCCACAAAGAGAAATATCCCAGTCAAATTTTCACTCAAGCCTTTATCTACAAGAGCAGCTTCATAGTTTGCAGTATGTTCAAATATAAAATTTCATTCCCTGTCTCAGCACACAAGATGCAATACTGTGGCTTGCATGTACACACATATTTCTAAAATAGGAAGGGTTTATAAAACTTCTTCCGAGAAGAAGAGTAAAGTTCCGTCTCCTCCGAAATAAAGTGAGTGCATAAATTCCTCCGTACACTTTGAAAGACCTAAGCGGGACATTCCTTACGCATAATGAAAAGTTGCTCGCAATAAAACATCACTTTGTTGTGATGAAGAAGGAGCTATGCAGCGAACCTACCTATCTCTCTCAACTATTTTGAAATATTACTTAGCGCAAAGATAAATTATAAATGGAGAAGGCGGCGAAAATGTTGATTACAGCTTATACCAGACTTAATTTCATATAATAAATAAAGGAATACCGAGCATGGTGCGGCTTTGAAAATTATTGTTTTTGCTGGAATCCGTTACTAAAGTGCAACTGAAATTATATTACCATCAAATGTGCCATGGAGTTAAATTGATCATATTTGCCTAATAATATTTTTTATGATAGCCATTAATGGCCATGTGTATGAAATCGAAACGATGCTCATTGGGACATTTGACTCGCTGATGCTGCTAATAAAGCTCATTTTCCTTCATAATAATTATATGTAACAGAACGAATTTTTGTTAAAATTTTAACTGAATGCATAACATGGCAACATTTGATCAGATACAGTTAATTATTGAATAAAATTTTTAGTAATCTCATTTTTTATAATAAAAATATTTGATCAATAAGAATTGTTTAATAGTCTTGTAGCAATGAGGTTATGTTTATATAAATTTTAAATTTTAAAAATTATAAAATATATGGTATGCGTAAGAACCCACGCGATTAGTTTAAAACAGTTTAGTCATTTAACAACATAGTTCCTTTACCTAGTGTATGAAAATATTTTATTCTGAATTTAAAATAACCCTAACTAGAAATAAATTGTCGGCTTATAAATATTATATTTAATTATATCAGAAATGCGTGATCTAAAGTACAAAGCAGTGAGATGGCAAATTTAGAATCACGTTGATTATTAAGTTAACAACATATGCCTAATATATTCTTTAACATTGTTAACTTATACCAGACAAATTTTTACTTCATCAAAAGCCAAACCAAGTAATGATTACTGAATTGATATTTGGTTATTTTATATCACTCATAATTTGGATTCTAATAGATAACTTTAGAACATATAATAAATCGGATGTGAGTATTTTTACACCAAAATTCTTTCATATTAGTACGGAATCTAATATCAATTTTTTGCTTTCACCTTGTCTTAGACTTTGGTTTTTGCCCATACAATTTTCATATCTCAATGCTTCTTCTGAATCGATTGATCTCTTTTCATCACTGAATTGGCTTGAATATCTAAAATTACATTAAGACAAACGACTCAATTTTTAACTATCAGCAAGCCAATCAGATATAAAAACAATTTATATTCCATTTTTACGGTCAGTTGGTCATGGTTTTACAAATCCATATAGTCCTATTTTTGCTTTGATTCCGATAATACATAGCAGTACACATATTGATGGATGATGGGACCTTTTATTTATGGCAATCAAATACCAAAGGTGCAAGTTGTTTTAAAATTAAATAGTGTGTTGTGAGAGCTTTAATCAATTTTTAATCATTGATTGGTTTGGTGTGAAAAATTAAAATATTGTACTATCTATATTAACCAGGATAAACATAGTGGATAATCTTCCATTACCCAATGCTTACACAACTTTATAAAGCCGAACGAGTGAATTCAGCGTCGAAAGTTTTTTATCTTTAATTAGTAAGTACCGCATCTCTCGAGAATAAACAAAACATAGAAAAAACAGTAACAATCAAGATAAACGTCGCAAACAAACTGCAAGAAACAAGTTGCTAATTGTTCAGAGAACCCGCATCGTAGCTGCCGTTACAATACAGTACTTGCACGCTTGCAAATTGCATGGGGGCAATGCGATTATTTGAGAGTTAATAGGAGCAAGTGCACGGCCAGATGAGAGAAGGTACATAGGATATATATATACCTATTGTGCCTTAAGGCAAATTGCTGAACCTTCCCGTACAGTAATTAATCATTAGCGATATCAAAATAAATAGATCATCAATAAAAAAACTGTTAATGAGTAATAATTTTAAATAATTATTATACATTCTGTTAATTTCATCGTCGTTTTTTATAGATCTAACAATATAAGTGCGTATATTTGAACTACGCCAAACATAGATAAATATTCATCTATAAAAACGGAAACATATTAAATAGGCTGAATAATTTCTTAACTCTAATCTGAGGCCCGATTTTTCAAAAACCTGTATTTCTACACTTTTGCTTCGTATCTTTGAAACGGCTATAACTACCCTTACGAATCAAATGTTTTTGAATCATTCGAATCGGTCGATCCTTGCTATCGAATCGTCGACGAAAAATATTATTAACATAAACATACACACACATACATTCTGGTATGCTAAAATGTGGTTTCGAAACCTTTGAAACGTAAAAATATGCAAAGGGTTCATTTTCATTTTTTTTATTACTATTGCTTGCCCTAAGATAATGAGAACCCACATAGTAACAAAAGGAAAACAAAGAGATCTACTAGATATAGAAGTAAAAAAAGAGAAACTGGACTGGGCCCTCTTTGGAAAAAATGGCCTTCTGCATAACATTATAGAAAACAAATAGGAATTGAAAATAGTGCAAAATAAATGACAGTCGACATGCGCAAAAATGAAGATTCATAGAATTGAAGATCAAGACACCGCAAACCGGAATATTTTTTTAATTTTTTTCTATTTTCATGTATGATTTTTTCATTGATGGATATGATATGATTCGAATATGTTCATTCTAAATTTATTACCTACCAGTTTCTTTTGTATGCTGAGACTTTATTGCTGGTCAGTAGAGTTCTCTTTTTATGTATTGAAAATAAAGGTATAAAATCTTATTGTAAAATTTTGTAGAGAGTGAAGTATTTCTAGCTATCACATAGTACTGCCCATCAAAAATATTGTTAATCTCAAGGAACATCTAAGATGCCTTGTTACATGCTTAATACTATCTTTTTTCGAACCAATTCATAATTTGTTGCCAATACCAAAATCATTTTCTAAAATATATTTAACGTTTTGCTCCATATATTTTTCCTATAAATTTTACTGTAAATTAACCGATGTTTTATTACTCGCATTAACGCATTAGCGCTCTACCAAATTAATACTCAAAACAGCAATAAAACATACATAATTTCGTTAATGAAATAAATGATTTGGTACGTTGCATAATAAATGAAATTA
>NW_020537758.1:20634379-20663710 GCF_003426905.1 Ctenocephalides felis | reverse complement strand
ATAAACTATTATTTTTTAGTTCTACTAATTAAAATTAAAATAATTTTGTTTACTATCTATAACATTGAACAATAAATAAATTCAGTCAAATGCTGCTCTAAATTACATTAAATTTGCGGATAAATTACAGAATATTCGAGCAAATATTTATTTTCTATATAAAATTTAAAAACCGGTTAAAACCGGTTTTCTGAAATGTCGGTTTTTGTATAAACCCTAGTAAGCACTTTTTCTAGAAAATGATTAATTGTGAAATAATGAACAATAGTTTTGGAATTATTTTTACTTGATTTCGCAGAGGAATAGTTAAAGCATCTATCTATTTAAAAAAAACGTTTACAACAAGCACCTAGGCTCTATAATAATTCGTATGACCATGCACTTAGTGTACGCTAACATGAATATACATGTATTCATATAAATAATTCTTTCATATCAAATTATTAAATAAATAATATTAAACATCCGAGACAAAATCCTCATTTCTGAATATCATTCGTATTTCTTTTGCCATAATTCATTATATTTCCCTTTGATAAATTATCTTTAATAAAACGTACACGTTGTACTTGTGCATGTAAGACACCCGGATCGACGTTTCGACTCAAAGCTCAACTTGCGGTGGCGTTTAATCTCTCTTGAGAATAACTTCTCGATAAAATATGAACTTAACGGCTCTTTTCTAGTAAGTTCTCGACTAGCACAAACGATTCTTGCAAAAGCGCGAATTTATCTTATGCCGAAGAGGATGAATGGCAAAGATGCGATGCAAAAAAATTATTTCAGCTTTTAAAGTTTTTATTTAAGTGAAATCGTACATTTAGATGAAGTCAAAAATGGACTCAAAATATATCTTTAGCTGTAATTTTATGATGCTTCATATTATAAAACAATAAGATTAGATTTATTTATATATTAACTCCCGGGTAAGATTAATAATCGCTAATCCACGAAAATGATTTTTTTTACGTTTTTGCGTTATATCTTAACGTTTCAAAACCTCCTGAACATTTTGGCCTACCTGTGTAGGTATGTGAGTGTGTAGTATGTATTTTCTACAATAAGGAATTAAGAATTTAGTACATTTTTGAGAAGGCAGGACCAGCATTTGTGTAGTTGCAAAAAAAATTAAAATCTGAAATGATCATTTCATAGACAGAAGTATTGATACCTAGGTGACAGGTGGGCAGATGGACAGGTAGACAGGTAGACATTGCAGGTGAATTGGTACACAAGTGAACTAATAGACAGGTAGAAAAGTAAACAAGTAGCAAGATAAACCAATAGACAGCTTGACAAAAGAACAGATAGACAAGTAGAAAGGAAGAAAAGTAGACCAGTAGGCAGGTTGATAAGTTACCAGTAAAACATGTTAGTTTTGGTTTAAATATTATACATTTTTTAAAAACAAACACGCTTTTAATTCCAACATAAATGGTTTTTAAAGCTTGCAATAATAATCAATTAATTCGAAAAAAAAAACGGCCCGACAGATCTTCCATTTTTGGTCTTAAATTATTCAAAATGTCGATAATTCTTAATATTGGAAAGATGGATTTTCTGGCGAGAACATAAATCCTTCGGAAAGAATAAT
Source organism: Ctenocephalides felis (assembly GCF_003426905.1). Taxonomy (NCBI): domain Eukaryota; kingdom Metazoa; phylum Arthropoda; class Insecta; order Siphonaptera; family Pulicidae; genus Ctenocephalides; species Ctenocephalides felis. The sequence goes on along the minus strand of NW_020537758.1, from coordinate 20,662,116 downwards.
ATAGGGCATTTAATCTATATAAATATAAAGATTTTAAACTTGCTAGCATTGGTAGAATTAATAAATTCCGAAGAGCAAAAAAAATATAATTGAATTGTTGATGCAAGTGGCTTCTGGGTATCAAAGAATAAATATATTTAGTTATCTCAATATAATTTTACTACTCAATATCAATAAACACAACCACAATAATATTTTCCAATAAAAATCTCTTTGAGCAAGTACGATTCACTTCTTGTTAGTCTACTTCCACGCCGCAATCAAATATAAAATTGCTTTTCTTTGTTACCGCGAGCATAAAATAAATAAATAAAAGAATATATTAGCGAAAGAATAATGAATTGAATAATTTATAAACAAGACGCATAATAAAAATATATTTATTATGAAGATAATTTTCCAATTTAAATACTTCTTTAGGATATTGTTTATTTTGCAAAACAAAGCCAAAGAAAGTGAAGGTAAATAGAAAGTGAAAACCTTTAAAACAATTACCTTTGATGTTGAAGGCACCGTGAGGTATTATTCGCTTTGAATGTAATAAATCAAAATAATTTTATGAAAATTTAAAGGTGAAGTTTTATATGGCTCCGGTGGAAAAAAACTTGATATTGAGGTTATCCATGTAACATTTATTCAAGGGGTCGTCTATAATAAGTTTAAAAGCGGGGTAAGAAATTTGACAAAAAATCACAATGGTGAGGGGGTATCTAGTAAGATATCATGTATTTGATTTTTATCCGAATTTGTAAAAAAAAATCATTTTTTCATAGATTTTACAATTTTTTCTGGGTACTAAAAGTGCACGTAATGTTGAGTGTTAGGGATTCCAACAAAAGCAACAAAAACTGTAGCATTTATTTTCCAGATTTTTATATAAGTTTTGAAAAGTTTTGATATTAATTTTAAAACATTTTCAAGCATTTATGATAAAAAAAATAAATACATGAAATTTACAACAAATATTTAAAATACAATAAATATAAAATGTAAAATTTCATTTCATATTCATATTCATTTAATATTATTAATATTATTAATTTAATATTATTAATTATAATATAATAAAATTAATAAATCAATATATAAATACAATATAATAATATGATGTACTTCTTTAAAATAAAAGGTAAAATCTGTACCTCATTTGAACTTTTGACAAGTTTTATAGTAAAATAGCTTCAATTTTTATAAGATAGTAAATTAGTTTCAATTTTCTCAAAACATAATAACATGTGCCACAAAATTTTTCTCTGAATAAATTCATATCAAGGATACAGTTCAGAACAACACTCGAATAATAATCAAATTCCAACAAGTCGCAGAATATTCTTCTTTCACAGAAAATCTTATGATTTTATTATTCCGGGTCCATTGTGTAACAAATAATTTTGGTTTTCGATGTTGGCAATGCTTAATTTACATATATTAAACCGGAGCGCGACACCATTAAAAGATAAAATTATACTTTAATTTGTTTGTTCTTCTAAATGTAAGGAAAGTTTTGTTCGTCAGAGTTTTGAAGTAATTTATTCTGTGCCATTTATTCGCTCGACATCATGCGATATTAAGGAAAAGGAAAGATAAAAGATTTTTATGCTTTGAAAAATAAAACAGTCTCCAAAATTCAGACATATTTATGAATTTAAAATATCGAGACCGACATGATAATTAATTTCGTTGTAATAAATAAAAAATATTATTATAAAGAATATATAATTGGAATACTGTAAATTGTTATATTATATCATACACGTAGATTTTTTCAAATAAATGAATGAAAGGATAGAAGAAAAACATCATGCCAATATGAGGGTGAAAAAGTAGCTTCCAATGCAATTCGATTTTTTATCATGTCCATATGGAAGCAAGCCTCAGACATAAATTAATTATTTCTGTTAGTTAAAATTAGCAATATATAACAAATTAAAAATAAGACTTATTGTCTATACAACTAGAATTAGAATGTAATTGCTGAATGCATATGATATAACTGTCCATAATTCATTTTTCTTCCATAAAAATAAAGCTGTGTTCCTAATACAAACAAAAATAGATCAACTATGAATCTAAAAAATGCATCTTGGCGAAAAGAAAATATAATAAACGAGTGAAAATGCCTCTTTACGACTCCCACAAATATTAAATCTGTTTATAGAATGTGTCTGCATTCAGAGAGGCATTAAAACCGAATCTACTATGTGCCAGAGGAGTTCTTTCATAGCGCCTATTTCAACACTACGAGTCCAAACATACTATTAAAATATAAATAACAAAAAGTATTATTATTTCAATACATAGAAAAGTAGAATGTAGAAGGAAAATAAATGCTGAGTACACTACGATATGTACGGTTTATGACCCAGGTCATAACACATCGAACGTGACTTATTTTTAACTGCCTGTCCTCAAGCTCATATTTTGTTTCCCGAACACAGTAAAAAAAATACTGTATTTTTATAGAGAAATTTTATATAGTTTTCGAGAAAGGAAAGTTGGATTTAAAAGCTAAGTCGATAGATAATAATAATAGGGTGCTCTATACTAAATCAAGTCTGTGAAACTAATCTGATTTCAATCGACTTTTCATTGCTTGTCACATTGCAGCGATGCAGCGAACAAAAAGTAAAAGATTTAAAAAAAAATTGAATTGGTAATTATCTGCAAATAGGTTTCAAATAATATAATAATTTGCGGAAACACTTACTTATATGGAACAATTGATTCTGCAAATAATCTTCTATAAGAGTTTAAGTATTTCATCAAATAGGAATAACTTTTATATTCGGAAATAAAGCGCAAAATCGGTTAAAAAATGAATAGGATATTTTGGTTTTGAAAAATATTCACTAGCGATTTTTAAACGTAAGTATTGGTGCGTTTCCATATTTGTTAAGTGATCTGCAATGTCAGTTATAAAGGCAAAAAGTGAATTCTTTCAATTTTAAAATAATTAAATAAGTGTACAAACGTATAACGAACAATTATTATCAATGGTTCTTGAAGATAAATAAATATTGTCAGATCCATATTAAAAAGAGCTCTAATCAATATGAGCGCAATATTGGTAATAAATCTGGCCGCGATTTATTTTTACTTCAATAAAATAATTGAAAATTCCTAATAAATTTAAGTATATCAATAAATTGATGATAAAACTTCAATTCCAACATATTAAGTTCCATCATCCATTACTCTGACACCATTCATAAATACTTAGAGTATCTTAGAAACTTCCAGAAACTAGAAAATAATTTGTACAAATTTAATCAATATAAGTTTATAACTTCTCAAAACTTATATTTCATATCTGAGAATGAGTTTACTTGTCAAAGTGATAAAACTTATGCGCCACAGAAAACGTGTTTTGTAAAAACAAGAAAATAAAATTTTAATTTTTATATGTTCAATATAAATCAATTTGTTGTTTTGACGACAGGTAATAAACAATATGTAATATATAAAAAATGTTGGGCATATTGTATGTATATTGATTGACGATAAGAAAATTATTCAATGTTGCTGATAAGAAAATTGAATAGTTTCCAATGTCAAATCAATATATTTAAATATTATTGGATATATTAAAATTTATTTTAACTGGTATACTTGCGCAGGCTTCTTTCTTTTAATATATGACAAATAATTCAATCAATCATTTAAAAAATCTTGAAGCAATTCAATACTTTGTCAGTTCTGCAAACGATATGGTGCACACAAACGAAAATGCAAACTCTTTTCAACAAACCGTTCGCTTCGTTTTTCGGATGAGACCATGAAAATTGAAATGTCATAATCATGATTAAAAAAGGTATATTGCTTTTCCCAGAACGATATCAAAGTTTTTGCTGTCATTTTTATTTCTACATATGAGCATGACTTGTCTGTAAAATAGATTAAAGCAGCTTGACGTTCTTTAAAATATATAATAAAAGACTTGCATATTTACTTAAAGTTTATGTGATTGTAAAATATTATAGTATTTTCATAATTTTTTATAAAATAGTTTAAATTGGAATCATCAGTATTTTTAATAATGTGAAGCAAAACACTAATGATATCATTTTTGTTCATCTTACTTTAATTCACGTAAGGCAACTTTCACTTAAGGTTATGTTTGGGACCTATAACCTTAAGTGGACAATTGATCTCATACTGCTTGATATCGAGGTGGCTGAAATGGGATCAAACCCGAAACTAGTTTATGCTAGCCCACTCTCTTAACCGTCAAAGCTCAATGAAATAAAGCTAAAAACTTTTCTTTTGTTATATATGGCTTTTAGAATGAATGGCAAACCAGTGGTTGTCCAAATCTAGTTGTGACTAATTAACTATACTAGAAGTACTTGTAGATATTTTATTATCGCATATACAGCTATACTACTATATGAATGGCAATCATTTATTAAAAAATACTGACACTTAACAAGGCAAATCTACTACATAATTCATATGCCTCTATTTAACCCCTTTTCTACTTTATTTTTAGAGCCGAATCATTTAAAATAAGCTCAATTAAAAGCACATTTCGCTTCCATATATCGGGATCTGTAGTTTATTTTCGTCACGCTTAATTGTGCTTTCGGACGTCCATACGACACTTGGTTGTATAAAAAGCTCACGGAATATAAAAGTTTAATATGTCAGTGGCCATTTGCGTTCGCAGGGGTTTGATACTTGAGTGGGCGATATAAAACTTTCGCGGCGTTCGGTATTATTTTAGTTTCCATTGTCGCGATTGTCATTTGTGATCGACAAATGGAAAATTAAAAAAAAATAGAGAAGTTGAAAAATATTTGTGGTAGCACGAACTGTATAAAATTTAAATTAGTTTCATTATTAACAGCTATTAGAACTTAAAAGTCCTACAAGCTGTTGAATGATTTGACTTCTATCTACGTCGGTTTTTTAGAGAGCAACCCAAGAAGTTGTCATATCTCTATAAGATAAATTATATCATTACAACTTTTGATATAGTGATGAACTGTTTATTGATGCGGCAATCAATTAAAAACAATGCTATCTATACTACGAAGTGAAAACCGATGTCATTATTATTTGACATCAGACTGCCCGAGGCGAGACTTAAATCTGAGACCTCTGATTGAAATCTCACAGATCCCATAGAAAGCCCTAATTTATATTAGTAAAATACATTTTTTATTTACATGTATTCTAAAAATGTTTTTTGATAATATTAGTTTATGTTCGATTTTTTGGATCTTGACACGTTCCTTCTCATGATTGTGTATTTGCGGGTAGATTTCAGAAAATAAGATTAAATCTAGTAAAACCAGGAAAAAATAAAAAAATTATATTAGAATTTTGCAACTGAAGAAATAAATATTTTTTATAATTCAGTATTTAAATCGAGTTAGTAAAGAGTTAGTCGATATAACAGTCACGAATCGCGAGATTTCAACGGTAATTAGACAAAGATAGTGATTATAACTTTTAATAGGAACGGCGCAAAAACAAAGGCGGAAGCAGATAATGTCACCGACGGTTGGCTTTACTAATAGATTCTTGAATAAATGAAAAAATAAACCAGATGAAAACACTTCATACTAAAACTTATATTTTAATACTAGATGACCCGACAGACGTTGTCATGTACCCATGTCTACAATTTTTTAATACAATATACTAATATTTACTGTTAACCTAAAAGTAGTAATTAATGTTTTTTTAAATACTATTGTTTTTTAAATTACCTCACACCAAAATGTGGTAAAATCAATTCTCACACTATATTGGAAATTGAAGTCTTTTAAACGATATAACATAACCTTAACCATAATATAACACTTGTACTTTATGTTGGATTCAATTAATTTATTTTTTATTATTCAAGATATTCAAAATTGCATTTTAGACTTCTCCTAATCGATATCGTGAGGGCCGAATTGTATGTATTCATCTCTACTATCCCATTTGTTGTTCTAAAGTAAAATGTTCATTTTATTATTTTGATTTTTGGCATATCTCAGATGCTTTTCGGCAATAATGTAGATAATTCATTTTTCTTATCCATAATCATAAATTTATTATACATATTCTAATATTGTCTAGGTTTATAAGTAAATTGAAATTTTTGGCAGATGATGGTTTTCATTTATTTTCAATGCAAACAATGACATGTCGTATTTTGCAGTTTTTTCCATTTATTTCTACAATATTGCACATACATTCTAGTACTTTATAATCACATTCAACCTAGAAAATTTCTTTAACAAACTTCAGAAAGATTGATCAAAATTCGAATAATCATCAAAGAGGAGTATACAGTGAGTGCTCGTAATTTAATATGAACTTTATATAATAGCAATGAAGCTCAAATTGATTATACGTTTTAGTTAGAAAACGCTTGTATGAGAAAAAGAAAAGGGCTGTTTTTAGGGCTTTCCCGGCAATTATTCGATTTTTTTTCGCGGCAAGAACCATCCTTGGACTTCAACGAACATTTAAAAAAAAAGAATTGGCCAAATTGGTCCTGGCGTTGTTGAGTTATGCGCTTACCAACACATTTTGCGATTCATTTTTATATATAAGATAAAATTATCATTTTTATTAAATCTGTGGGCTGAGAAACCAGGTAACAAATTTGTGAAAAACAGCAAAAAAGCACCTTTCTACAATGATGATGTGGGATTTGTACTAAACACAATCTGATAGTTATTTTTTTGACATACGTTATTTGTTGTGATATATTTGGTTTGATTTTCGTATTATAATATAATTGCCCCAAGTCAAATAACACCTTTATGCTCCACTCTACACCATTACACACGTCGTTAAAGATGCACATTAATACTTTAATATTTTTTAGGTATAACGTCTGATGCCAAATATTAAGATTTTTGTTGTACTCTGCTGTTGTATGATTAGAAATATTACATGTATTGATATTAAAACAAGGAGGACTAGATTACAAAGTTACTCATACAAAATCAAAATATCTTTAACTTCGGGTTCCAGCGCACCAGTTCTTGTTTAGGAATTCTCCATGCGTTCTCCCAATGCGAAATTATTCATGTTATGGAGAAAATGACTATATTGCGGAGAAGACGGTTTAAGACGTCTTGGAAGCGATGTACGTTTTGCGCGAAATAACTGAACATTAATCTTGATACATTGCGCTTCGCCCTCTTTCCGCCGAAGCAGCCGGGTTTAACGAGGAACTTTGACGCGCTCGAACCGATACAACATTTTGTTCTACGGTTCGGCATTAAATTACCAGCGATCACTTGTCGTTCGGATCATAATAAGCGACGGTTTTCGAAAATCGCTTAAGAATGATATACTTAATTGAAATACTGATGATACTCACATCAGGGAGTAATAAGTTTACTCGTTTGATATTTTTAAAACGTTCATGTAATAATTTGGAAACTTTGATGTCAAATTTCCACTTGGGGTTATAGATTATAATATAACTAGAAGTTGAAATCGTCCTTCGTGGACATAGTTGCATCACTCAATCATATGTAAACTATTAGACGTAAGAACTAATATATAATAAATCCACACATAATAGAATGGTGAACCATTGGGTTGACTCTCATAATAATACCTCAGATCATGAGCGTTGAACCAAAGGCAGGCCCGGCCATTTCGAAGATACGGAGCTAAATATGTAAAAAATGGCAGTTTTTGAGAGAACTAAGCGTCCGATTTAAATAATTCAGAGAACTTTCTGCTTGTCTTAACAAAATAATTGATTTTGGAAAAAAAAATTGTTTCAACTTTTTTTTTCAGAAAAATTTTTTTTTGTATATCGAAAATAATTCAGATTTTATTTTTAATTCTGACTTTAGTTCTAATATACTTTAAACAAATAATTTCAACTTCGCAATTCAGTCTATATAATTCTTATAAATATTAGACAATGTTACAATATTAAAAACAATCTATTTCAAAACATTCAGTATTCCTCGAACATTTCGTTACGGTACGGGAAGTTCCAGCAATTTGCCTTAAGGCACGTTGCCATACACCCCACTAGTTTCAATTTTTTTCTAGTCTCAGCAGTACTTCTTATTAGTTGCCTTGATATATCATTTTACCATCTCCATTTTTGCATCACCACAGATAGTTTTTAAAGTATTATATATATGTTATATATTAGGAAATATAGTATACAAATTATATATGGTTAATAATGAAAGTTCAAAAAATAGTTATAAGAGATATATTTAATAATTATTATTCCTTAGTAATGATTATTATTCAATTGCACTGAAGCTTTAACCAAGTATTTTATAAGTATCATTTTCTAGTCGTTGAAGCGATATGCTGTTAATTATTAATATGCATTTTTATTTCTTTTCTTTTCAACAAGCTTTTATATTGAGCTTCCAGCGCCATGTGTTTTTCAATGGCACGTGATATATGTTCTTTGAATGTGCAGATTTGTACAAAATAGTACCAGATAATACAACAAGTCCGGATCCTTTGTACCAATACGGTCTTGCTAGCTTAATATTTCAACAATTTAATAATTATGTGCTGCCACATTAAAAATTCAATGTTGAAGTCATCGACCAAAAAACAATAAATAAAATCTAATTAAAAATAACTGTATTCTAATTTCAATTAGCCAAAAATTCAAATTACGAGTGTGCTCTAAATTACAATCCCAGTCCCACGCAAACACCAGGTTAACTACCCCTGTTGTATATATTAAAACTCCTAACACTCTATCTCGTGTGTAATAAGAGGTGAAGAACTCTTGGCTGGAAAGCGATTCCACATGTGAATTGGTCTTTTGATCTTTCGCCGTGAAACCGCGAAACTCAAAATATCTTCGCTCGTTGGCCGATGAAAACCAATGAGTTTACTGATGAAATACTTTGCGTTTTACACCCGAACCTCATTTTATTGGTTCACGGGTTATAATTTTAATATAATATTCATATCATCGGCACTGAAAGAGTTCGCTTCAGTGAATGTATCGGTCTTATTGAATAAATTAGTGCGAGATTTTCTTTGAACTGTTTATTCGCAAAGCGAGAGCATGGAAATAAAACAGTATGACGGTGTGGAAATTCAAGCTGTAGTTGAGTCATGTGGTCTACCTTATAGAGTATATTTAATCACCGCATAATATCATCGATTTTTTCTGCATTTCATTCTAGTTTAATGATTTTAATCATTCAATTGGAACTTTATTCTGAATTTGATGTCATATTACTTGCTAATGATCTTGGCCGAGGTTGTGATCAAACCAATCGTTGTCAGGTTGCAGATAAAATGAAAAATTGTATCCTTAAAAATGTATGCTTGCAACTAATGCTCAATATGCAACCAGGACCCGACAACTAAAGTAAATTTAACTTTTCTCTTCCCTATAATAACTGTAGCAAAAAATAAACAAGCTATTACAATCGTAAACGCTATTAAATTATATATAGAACTGCACATTATTATTTCAATAGATGTTAAATAGCGCGTACAAATTCATCGCGTATAGAAATCATAACAGCGCCAAAAACAAATAGAACAAAAGCAGCAAAACGGTACAATTAAAACTCAAAACGGAATGTTAATTAATAACAACCCAACTAATACTCTCGTAGGAGTATTTCATTAGCAGTCATAATGACAATAATGTGATAACCAACTTCAATTAAACACAGTACGAGCACTGACGTTCATTGGAACAGCTCCACAAATTTAGGTATACATATGGACGCAAATATATACATATCCATACATACATATATGTATATATAAATATGCGTGTATTTGAAGTGTTAAATATACCAATACGATGGGGTATATATTGTGGATAATTTGATCATTTTCAGCCAACAATCGCATTTATGCGAGCCTGACGCATAATGAACAGCCAATGCAGAGGTTATGCAATTTGGCTGCCGAATTACCGTTTCGGTAATAGTCAGGAGGAATTGAGAAACTGCGAAAAATTTATCCAATTAGGTAAATCAAGGTTTATCTACATTATGGGGAAAATGATTCTAGATTAGCTTTTATTACCTTCACTATGTTTATTCATATTATGGGGAAAATGATTTCAGATTACCTTTCATTACCTTCACCAGATTTATATTTAATATGCCACTATATATATGGTAGTACATTATATTTCTAAGTGAAAATAGCCCTTTTCTGCGTCAATAAAAAACTCATCAATATTACAGAAATTATTAAAAAATCACTACACGTGTATGCTTGGATACAGTTTTTCATCAATCAACAAATTTGAATGATTCAAAAACCATTTGATTCGTATTGATGAGGAAATCTATTGACTAGTTTTTAGCAAAGGCATGCCAAACCATTTCAGAGATACAAAGCAAAATGAAATTTTAGATTTTTTCAAATATTCGATTTTTTCAAAAATTTCAAAAATTTTCAATTATTTGAAAAAAATACAATCACTTTGTTTTCACAAAATTTTCAAAATTGGAAAAGAATCATTTTTCAAAAAATATCAAAATAAATATCAATTTTTTTTTGGAATTTTGAAAATATACAAAGTTTTTAAAAAATTCAGAAATTTTAAAGCTCACTTATCGTACTAATGAGTAATTTTAACTTTGCATTATAAATAATTCTTAGGATTAGGTTTTGTTTATATATGTTACTTGTGAACACATATAATGGTCTTTGCTCAAATATAAGCACTTAGATTAGATCTAGAAAATATGAATGATAAAATTGACAGTATTCATAATAAATATCTTTTTGAAACAATTGTTATTAATTATTGATCAATATTTAATTATTATTTTTATATCTCGAATATTTAATAACGGTAAGAGAAGTTTCAGCAATTTGCCTTAAGGCACAATGCCATGCACCACTAGTTAGGTTTTTTATTTTTAATATATTCTGTGCCCGAATGCACTATTACAAATATTTAATTCAAATATATAATATTTTTTTACCTTCCAAAGAAAGTAAATTATCCAAGTTGTTAAAATTTATATCTTTTCCAAGGTGAAATATTTGCAACGCACGGCTCATATGAATTCCCGGATGACTCTTCCCAGCATAATTCATTCTGGTACGTATATGTTACCTTTTAGTGGTGTTTGTCATATTCGTATCCCGTGACACTTTTCAGTTCGACTAATGGCGTAATTTTCGATAGTGTAAATTATTTGGACACTATTGGAAATCAATCATTTACGTGTAAATGGACTGTCTTTTAGTCCTGTTATTAACGCATTCGGTTATTGCATCACAATGCGATGTGATACATAATGAATACCCGCGGTAGGTAAATTCGTTAGCAGTATTCGATATTGCTAATAACTGACAGGGATTGTCAAACTTGATGTGATTTATCGGATATAGGATAATTTTCTCCTGCCAAAATTGTACAATCTCAATTTCTGCATTTTTCTGCAGCTTATGTAACCTTATATCAAAAACAATTCAGAATCCAACCTCCTACGTTTATAATACTTGTCACAAACCAATTAAGGCACATGCATATAGACCACGTACAACTAATCAAATATTCAACTTATGAATAAACTTCCACTGGTGCATTCGAAACTTGGACAACCAAACAGTCAATGCTAAGTAGGATAAATTAAATTAATAGTTATCCAAACTAAGCTGATGAATATTTCTGAGGAAATACAAGATCAAGATTATATACATTGTTATATCAGTAAATAATGTAATCCATGGATCTTATATTTTGCATTGGTTGAATAATGTAGCTATTGTTTCGTAAAATTCCTTTAAAATTAAATATAAAAATGATACCTGTTTGCCTCCTGACAGTTTTATGTATAAAACATAGTTGTACGATGATGAATTGGAATTTTACTAAACAAAGTGAGATAATTATTTATTTGATATATCTTACTTGTTTTGATGTAGCTGGTTTTGTTTTTAAAGTAAAAATGCCAAAACTCAATTTGGAGCTTTGTGCCTTGTCATATTCTATTTAATTTATATAAGCTTAAACAATTACAATTTCACGTGAATGCCCAGCCATGCTTGTTGGATATAAATTATAAACTATTCTCTCAAAAAATAAACGCTTAATTTTTTTAATAAATAACCCACAAAAAGCTTTTCCGCATCAAGGATATTGCGATATTCGAAAGCGTACAAATTCAATAACAAAGCTTGGCCACCGATAGGTAAATATGAGCTTTAATGAGTTTCTAAAATGAACAAAAGCCTATTCATCTGCACCAGTATTTTATAATTCTATTTCCATCGTGATATAATTGATAGGTTTTGTGAGAGCAAAAGCTCTGTTGAAATCGTACATTTACCGTTAAATAAAATACACATCGCCGGAAGTAATGTAAACATAAAATATCTGTATTAAAAAAGCGCCAAAAACATCAAATGATCTCGATGTTATATATTCGTAATGATTTTCCAGATTTATTCTGAAAGGGAATTATGTGTAGCCGGTTGAAATACACTCTAATGATTTTGTCAAACACAATTACAAAACGCAAATACTCAGTTCACTGAACTGTGTTGTTGTAACATTACCTATTCATACTTTCTCTGCGCCATTTAACATTCAGTACGGATTTTACAGATGTCACCTACTTATGCAAATTATCAGCAATGCTTTGTATTGTGTAATAAAACTATTCCTTCTATTTATTTAAAATAAATTTATATTTGCAGTTGAATTTTACTCATGAACAAACTAATCTTATATCTAATTCTTAGAGTTTTCTTGTCTCTTGAACTTATTCTTAACTATTGTTACTTCTTGAAAAAAAAAATACTGATTTGTTACTAAGTTCTAATTAATTAGAAAATTTGATTTATTTATTTATTACTCATTTATTATTCGGGTTACCACGCGGATTTTAGGTGTTGAAGTACCCTCTTCCGGTACAAAAGCTTAATGCCATGAAGATCGTTGTCTTCATGGCGAAAAAATATAAAAATACGCCCAAACAAACTATTATTGATATAAATGAATCAAGTTTATCAATATAATATAATGTGATAAAAAGTGATCTAAGCATTAAATTGAATACCTGTAACTTCTCATATCTAGGCTGAAATATAAAACATAGAACACTTTTAGATAGAAATGAATTCGAAATATAAAGAATCCACATAAAAATTTAACATAAAAAATTATAAAACAAATTTCATAAATCTTATAATTTCGCAGGGTAACATTGTTGTTGATATTACTTTATATTAAACTGCAGATTTATTTGCAAATAAATATGATTCCTGTTGATTTATTTTGTATAGTTTTTCATTTTTCATTTTAAGCATATTTCGTTAGTACGACATTGAAAATTTCTCATAATTTACATGATGAACATTCATTTTTCGCGAACGTACGTGCACGTTCGGTGAATAATTTATGCAAAACAATTTAGTTTTTTGCAAATATAGGTAGTGAGTGAGATGTAAAAAACTATGATTAAATAGATTGTCAAGAATAATTTATATATTTTTTTCAATATCATTTACTTGCTTCCACTTTAAGAATTTTCGCAATTTTCAATTGTAAAATTTGATAAGATGTTTTAAAATTTTCAATTTCATTCGGTGAATAATTTTTGCAAAACAATTTAGTATTTTGCAAATAAAGTAGTGAGTGATATGTAAAAAGCTATAATTAAATAGATTGTCAAGAATAATTTATATATTTTTTTCAATATGAATTGCTTGCTTCCACTTTAAGAATTTTCACAATTTTCAATTGTAAAATTTGATAAGATGTTTTAAATTTTTTTATATAAGTATCTACATTTTTCGCATTTATCGTCACCACAGTATGTAAATAGAAATCGATTCACATTAAAGTAAAATAATAGGTAGTACTGCCCTAGGATAGGGTCGTAGTCTGACACAAACTACAACTCGATTCAGGGAAGAATAGTGCGAAACATTTCCCATTGCCATTTTATACCGCATCGCCCGAAATCGGGCTATTTTCAATTGGAAACATATTTTTCATCCATCAAGTGAAAATGAACATCGCTACTGCACGATGTCAGGTTGTCCAGGGCAAAGTTATAACTCACGATCCCATCCACATGAGTTCGTGGCTTGACCATTGCACGACCATGAAGCACCCATATATCACATTATTTAACAAAAAATCTAAAATAAATTTTTGTTTGCACAGTACAAAATATTATAAATGCCAAAAATCACAAAAATAAATATAAAATTCATAAGTATGCGAATGAGGCAAATTTAAATGCATTTATTTAAATTATGTGTTTATAAAGCATTAAAAATATGCATACAATACCCAACAAAGTGCGCAATTACAGTATTGTTTTGAAACTCAATTAATTTTAAATTGACATTCGCGTTTTAATTTGATTTGTTTTTTATTATTAGAAATATCAGTTAATGGAAATATTTATAAATAAAAATGAGTAATTTTGTTCGATGGTTTGTACTTTAAAATATTCATAACAGGTCACAGAAATATAATGATTATTTTACTGGTATTTCAATAAAAATAATATAATTTTTAATAAATCGTTAACTCCAAATTTGATAAATCGTAGAAATGTTTGTAAAATATTATTTTTAGTATCGAAGTAAATTTATCATTATCAATGCAACTAGAATGACATATTGATAATATAATCTAGCACGCATGACATTTTGACAATGATAGAATATTCATTTGCAAAACTCTATTTATAGTTCAAAATAATTTAGAAATGATTCAAATGCTATCATTCAATTGCAAAGTACATAAATGTCATTACCATGAAAATAAGGAGCTAATATCTGGAACTATTAATAAACTAGCAAAGTGCAATAACAAGTGCATATATGAAGTTATAATTATAACACAACATAATTTATATAGTAATAAAATGAGAAGAGGATTAAAATAGAATATAAAACATATACTAAATCAAATATTTAATTAGAAGTTCGATTAATCATAAATAAATTAAAAATTTAACATTTGAATTAAGATTAACATTGCATCAACATCGGCACAATAAAATCAGTAATAAAAGTAAAGATTTAAATTTAAATAAATATTTGATAAAGTTAGTACACATAAAAAATTAATTCAATATTGTCACATTGAAGTATTGCAAATACAAAAAAAAATTTCAACTTTAGACCAATATTAGTAACTAAATATTTGAATGAAGCAGAAGATTGAACAAATATAGTGGATCAACATTGCAGAAGAAATTAACATTAAATAAATCTTTCAGATCATGGTTATTCATTGCTTTTATAATACTAAAACCATAGCTATTTATATTTTGTTTGAACCAATAAAATAAACTCTCACAAATAATCTACATCATAGTTGTCTGAACAATCTGGCTGTGAGTTGTTTAATTAGATAAAAAATTATGTTTCAAAAGGGAGTGAGATGAACTTTTCGTGAATTAATCATGAATCAAATAGTTTAAATAATTAAATATGACTTGTAATAATTTTGGACGATTTGTAATGATGAAATTAATAGAAACTCTCATATTTCTGTATTTCGTATATCTAAATTTTTCTGTCTTCTCAAATAAAAATGAGATCCTGGCAAAATGCAATAAATACTTATTAGGATATGAACACATAAACGACAGGATATTGTTTCTGACCGTAACTTAAATATAATGTCTTTTTATTACTTCGTGTAAAGTTGTTTGCCTAAGTGGCTAAATAGAAAATATAATGGCCACGTTGCGAAGCACCTTTACAATTCCAGCTAGTGGTGAAAATATATTTATATCAGAAGTTAGAGCTTTTTTTCAAAATATTTTTTCTCATTTTTTTATTATATATGCTTATTAATTTCATTAAATTAAATACCTCAAAGAACCAACTAATTAAATTAAATTGGCTTCCAATGCCATGAACTGCATCTGCCTCTAGTAAACATTATATAAAATTTTATATTGCTTTAATCACTTAAATCATTTAAAAATCAATAATTAATTTTTTGAAACTTGAGGAATTATTTGTTAATATTTATTTTTAGAATGTTCTATGCATAATCACAACACAATTTAATTTCACCACACCGAAATATAAAATTATGAAGCATGATATAAGAACTACGACTGTGAAGTAAAATCATTTTTATTTTAGAAATAACTCAAGTACTGTTCCAATCCTCAAAATTTATTTCTGAAGCTCGATCAAAATATGCTCGATTTACGTGAGCAGCATTTCAGACAAAGTCGATGTTTATCTATGTTTGTTTTTCGCAACACCAATACAAATCTCACATCGAAAAGAAAAAGTTTTGAAGAGATCTCACGTTATATATAACAGGGTGTATTAAAGACGAACGAGAGGAAAAGATGTTACTGGAGCAGAGACGGGTCCAGAGGATGAGGAAGAAAACTTGAAGGTTTCATAAAAGACTAACGTATTTTTGTATAGTAAATATATTTTAGTCATAGTATTGGTTATTGTTCTTATTGTAGTTTCATTCATAGAAAAAAATTAGAAACATTTTTTATTGTTATAAAGACTTCTCAAAATGTCTATTTTGGTTTGTAAAATTATACCTTGCTTTCAATCTCTAAAAATCTAATGTTTCAAAACTTCTCTACGCAAAATAATATTTATATCGGTAGTATATTTAGATAAGTTTTTAAATATAAAGTATCAAACTTCTAAATCCACCCCTGCAAAGAAGAATCCCCAAACTCCAAACGAATACGCCATCAGTTTGATATTGTTTAGATGAGTTGGAAAGATTTCGCACGTAATAATTTTTGGAAAATACTAAACCAAAAATGTTATTAGTGACATTTCGTTCTTTATATTCAAAAAGAGAAGTTTCATGAAGAAAATCGTAAGCTTCAGTAAAATATATATTTTTGAACCTCATGGCAAATAAAATGTTTAGTATTATCGCAGCTTTTACTTAAGTAAAAATGATTCAGAAAAATTGTTCAGATTTTGTGTATATCTAAATATTATTGTAGACCTAAAAAAAGCTTTATTTTAGTGTCACATATAAATATAAGAATTATATTCTACCTGTTTGAGTTTCGCTTTGCTTTTCTTTTAATGAATTTACTCAACGATTTTATTTTTATTTCCTCTATTCTGTAATAATTTTTTTAGTAACAAATTGACAATGAAGAGTATGTTTTTGCCAGAAAATCCGATTTCCTAGTCTTATACTCTCTCAAAGCTTAAGTAGTTCTGTATCATTGCATTAAAAATTTATTACTGGGTATGATTTTATTTCTCAGTATGAATGTTATCACTGTAAAGTATCAAATTGATGATACGTATTTTTTCAGTATTTTTATTTTCATGATCAAATGCCAATGATAAATACTTTGAATAAGTATCAAACTCCTGAACGCTTATATTACAAATCGGAAAATTCATATTTATACTTTTTTTAAATTTCTGATCTATTCAGATTTATATAAAACACTAACTACATTAAAAACAAAACAGTCAAGATTTTCTACCTATCAAAGCAATTTAAAACATTCTTCAGCCGAAGCAATGCATCATTGTAAAAGTCTTAGCACAACATACAACAATGCAATTCATAAAATCCTACGCAGTAAATATAGTTAACGACACAAGAGGCTTCTAGAAAGAATATGTCAATAAATACTGTTTCTCTACGAACAATAAATACGTTTTATTCACAATCCAATATCTATCTCAACAACGGAAACAACTCATGCACTATTCAAATCCTCAACGATATGCAATAAACCAGCGTCTCGGTGAAGGCAGGTATTATTGAAATATACGACGTTTTCCGTAACTATATCTCTACCGTGTTTTTGAGATCATATATACAGCTTTATATTAGTATCATTCCGAACGATATTGTCTAGACTCCAAAATAACTCCGTGCACGCCCAGTGGAAAATTGTGCAAAACAATACGAGGAACATGAGCAAAATAAATAATTCATAGTATTCGGATTGATAAAAGACTTTATAGATACTTTTCGAATTAACTAAATAAGCGCCACTACTACTAAAATATTTTGCAAAACCCTAATAATAATAATAAAATAATGAATTTGTTACACGAAATCAAGATAAATATTATATAAAAAAATGAAAATTTTAAACAAGCAAAAGATTTAAAAGCCTGCATATATATATATTTATATATATATATATATATATATATATATATATATATATACCTACTCCCGCTTTACACGGAAGTTTCTTAAAAAATTGAGAATTTAACTCAATATATACATATATAACTATATGTATATGATAAATCTGTGCTAAACGAAAATCACTATAAAAAAACATTTTTGTCAATTTTTAATTTGATTAATGACCAACGCTTTGAACGTAAAATAAATACTATTATATTCAATATCAAACCTTTGCTCCATGTTGAATTCCTATTATAAAACAAGAAATTTGACTATAAAAGGACCAACATTTAAACTTGAAACATCTTTTAATACCATAGACGGAAGAGGAGTACAGCTATTTAATCTACTCCCACTACATATTAGGAAACTGAATAATCGTCAATTTCATAATACTATTGTTATACTTTTAAAAGCTCAAAGTTTCTACGATACTTCTGAGTTTGCCAATTTCGATATCAAACGTTATTTTGATAATGAAATGCCTACTGATAATAATTGATCTTTTTTTTCCAACAGTTACAATTTTTTTCCATTTTCAATACTTTTTCTAATTTTTATTCTAAATTATTTCAACATTTTCCTACTTTAAGTATTTTATTATTACAATTATGTTCATATTATATACTCTTTTTGATACTGCTCTTAATTTTTATTTTCCAGATATGTGACTCAAATAATTTTTTTTTACCATAAGAAAACTCTCAAGATCTACAACAATTATACTATTTGAATTTTATTACTTTTTTTTTCAAGTTATTGTATTAGATATTACTAATGTTAGGCTCAGTATTGTTTAATAGTAATTAATTCAATTAAGATAATTTATTAACTTCCCGAAGGAGAAGTTTATGTTTTCATCAAAAAATCCGAATCGCTAATTTTATGTTTTCTCGACGTTTCGAGCCATTCTGAATCGAATGAGACCAAATTTGGAAAAAGTATGTGTGTGTGTGTGTGTGTGTGTGTGTGTGTGTGTGTATGTGTGTGTGTGTGTGTGTGTGAACAGATTTTTTGCCGTAAATCGACGTTTTCTCCAAAACGGTTGGACCGATTTCAAAAATTTAAAAGCTATTTGATGTATCTCGATGAGGACAATCGTCTCTGAGTTTTGTGCGGCGATCGGCCAAGCCGTTTCTTTGTAATTGCAGAAAAGTGAAAAATTTTTCGTCCACGTTTTAGCCCGCAATTCTGAATCGATTCTGAAAATTCAAAAACCGTTCGATAGATATTGGTTGGGAATCGTGCTGATTAGTTTTTGGTTAAGATCGGCCGGGCCGTTTTCTTGTAATAAGTTTTTAAAAAAAAAATTTTGACGATTTATATGATTATTTTTTGACGAAAGATACCATAGTTTTCTAGGTCATACTAAAATATTACGGCCCTACGACAACTGGTTCAGCTTTAAAAATTAGTCAAAGTTTGCAAAAATCAGTATGGTCTTTTTGGCATTTGTCAAAATTAGACTTTTGATCGACGTTTTCTCAAAAACGCCTGAACCGATTTTAGAAATTTAAAAGCCATTTGATGTATTTCGGTGAGGACTATCGTTTGTCAGTTTTGTGCAACGATCTGCCAAGCCGTTTCTTTGTAATTCGAAAAAACTTTTCGTCCACATTTAAGCTCATCCTACCGAACCGATTTTGAAAAATCAAAAACTGTTCGAAAGATATCATTTGGGAATGATACTGATTAATTTTAGGTGAAAATCTACCGAGCCGTTTTCTTGTAATTAACTGTTGAAAAAAAGTGTTAAATTTTCGTCCACATTTAAGCTCATCCTACCGAACCGATTTTGAAAAATCAAAAACTGTTCGAAAGATATCATTTGGGAATGATACTGATTAATTTTAGGTGAAAATCTACCGAGCCGTTTTCTTGTAATTAACTGTTGAAAAAAAGTGTTAAATTTTCGTCCACATTTAAGCTCATCCTACCGAACCGATTTTGAAAAATCAAAAACTGTTCGAAAGATATCATTTGGGAATGATACTGATTAATTTTAGGTGAAAATCTACCGAGCCGTTTTCTTGTAATTAACTGTTGAAAAAAAAAATTTAATCCTTCTTTCATGGAACTTTTTTTGGCGATATACATCATGGTGTTATAGAACTTACTGTAATATTACGGCCTTACAACAAGTAGTTTAATTTTAAAAATTCGTCAAACTTTGCTAAAATTATTATCGTTTTTTTTAAAGTAGGATTGATGAAGTATATTATTTACACATTTTTTTGATCAAGTCGATTATTTACACATATCGGGAAGTTCATGTAATTTGCCTCAAGGCTAAATACCAAACCAACTAGTTTTCTGTAATTATTAAATCTTTTCCTGTGTCCGTAAATATAAATATAAATAAATATAAATAAAGATTACAAACACATTCAATAAACTATAAAAATAATATTTTTTTTTTATAATAAAACAAATATAAAAAACCTTTTAAAAAATGCATTTTCTTTTTAAATATAAATTAAAATCAGAAATTTATTTAGTTTGATTGCAATAAATAAGACTTATAATTCCATCAATAATAAACATATAAATAAATATTTTGTATACTTATATTTTTTTAGATTATATTTATTGTTCATACAAACTACGTTACGCAATTAGCACTTCAAACATATATTCGAAAATAGCATAACCACAAATAAAAGTTGTATAATTTGCACATATAACGTACCCTCAACTAAATAACGAAATATAATAAAAAATAAACATTATCTACATTTACCAAATAATAACAGTCTTTAAATGAATTATTGAATGTAATCTTCAAAATAACTTAAGCACAGACACATATTTGAACAAAACACAACTCAATTTAAATAATATCTCATAATCACTGCTATGTTTGCTGCGCGAAAATACGTTAAACAGCTACTGATATTCAAAATTGTAATAGCACTTACGCAATATGCGAAGCCCATGTTGTTCATCTCTCATAAAATCACTGTTGCACAATATTGTATTGTATATGCGATGCAAACACGAAGAAAATAAAGGACCGTTACAATGATAGATGCGGAAAAGAGGCGCGGTGCCGCATAAAACGGCTGCTCGAGAAACGTGCCGCGCGATGCCCGGCGAGCTACTGTGAGAGAACTGTCGGCGCCACTCGAACGCAAGCGACGCGAGTGCTCGCGGCGACTGGCGAGCCAACACTGAAGGCACCGGGCCGCGGGCTACCCTCTTATAGAGGCGCGGCTACGTTATACCGTAGCGTTCCTAGTAGCGCTACGGCGCTACGGCGCTACGGCGCTACACGCAGCTAGTGTTACAAGTATTGAGGCAAAAGATCGATATTGAGTACTCTAAAAAGTTTCTAATCAAAATATCGATGCCGTAAAAATATTGTGGCGAAAGTATCGATAGTACTCAATATCGAATTTTGACTACTTTTCTTCATCAAAATCAAACATAAGTGCAAGAAAGATCTAAAACTCATTAAATATTATATCACAATATTAGAATGAATTCAATATTGTAAAATTTTAACAGTAATTTTTCAATACTAACTTCAAATACTATAATTTTTCAAAAAAAAGACAAGTTATAATAGTTGAGTATTTTTCATTAAACCAATATAATAGTCTGATATTATCTTCAAAAAGCAATACTTTTTAAGTATTCTTAAGTACAATAATATTTTAAATATTTTTAAGTAAAATAATATTTTATAGTTGTTGAATATTTTTATATGAATAATTTTAGCGAGCATGCAACTTTAAAAAGCCGTTACATGTTTACATAAAAGTGCAATATGAATTGGAAAGCAATAAACATTCAGTTTATTGACGGTCAAGATAATATTTCGACACTTGTAAAGAAACATCTCTTCGGAGCGATGGGATTTAAAGTTTGAATGGTTCCGAGAAACTAAAACCCATATGTTTGCATTCAATTTGATATTCAAAAATTTCAATACATGAGAATTTTGCGTAAAAAAGAATCGAAATATAATTATTTTAAATAATAATACTTATCCATTTCAGTATATTAGTATTTTGCGTAAAAAAGAATCGAAATATAATTGTTTCAAATAATAATATTCATCCATTTCAATATATTATTATTTGAAGTAATCATATTTCGATAGTTCAATATGTTTACTTTAAAAAGCCGTTTCATTTTACATATAGATAATGCACCTCTTTATTTATTAGTGTGATCATATTCAATTTGGGTTTTTGAGCAATAAATTCTGAGACTAATGACACCCTTCGGGATCATTTTTGACACTTATTTGAACAGTTGTGACCACCTATAGAGACTATTGCATTGCATTTCGCAAAATGAGTGGTGTTTATAGTTGGTCGATGAGTGGTTTTCATAGATTACGCCGTCGATTCTTTTTGAGTACTATCGTCGAAAAAGATCGATATTGGCAAATAGATCGAGCCAAAAAATCGATACCAAAAGTACTCACTATCGACCGCAAAGTATCGATATTTACTCAGACTCGATATTTCGTTCTAACACTACACGCAGCGGGCGAGCGGGCGAGCAGGCGAGAGCCGGTGAAGCGCGAAGGGTGCGACTGTGCGACTGCAAAGACCGGCCGAACCCGCGGCTACAGCGGCGGCGTAGCTGCTAGATCAGACGCCCGTCGTATCTCTGCCGGGCCTACGTGTATATTTAATATTATTCGGTTTGCCATGTGTATAGGTAACAATGTACGTCCTCTCACCCGTTTCTGATTTACTGCGATGCCGTACACGAAATTAATTATTGTTTCAGGAACGCGCGCTGTCTTAAATAATTTAAAGTTATTTTTGAGAACTCAGCTCTCTGCAAGAATTTTAACTCTTCACAATATTGTTTTAATCTTCACGATAAACTGTAAGCATAATTATATCTAACAAATTACAACATTACAATTTATGCGCTAAACCTAGAATTTAATATAAGTTAGATGGGGGCAAAAAAATGAAATTTGACTTTGAACAATTATATTGTGAAAACAAAACCAATTATGTCACAACAAATTGCACCTATCGAACAAACGACTATCTGTCTATATTCAGTAAAACCCAGCTGATTCATTATTGTAGAATTTTTTTCCCCTGTTTTTCAAAAATTGATCACCTGATCCGTTTTACCTCATAAGCTGGGCAAAAAGTGACGTATATGGGTTAAACAAGTCCGGAGTCTTATTTTTAATTTTAAATGAATTTTCCAAAATAATAGCTGCGTTATTTAACCAATGTAAAATATTAACTTTATGGGTACATTTTACAACCTTGAAATAATATTTCGTAAAAAAATGACACCTGGGATTATACAAACAGAGTTACAAACCGGAGTGGACAAAACAGAAAATATATTTCGAATCAAAAAAGTGGTATGTCAAGTTTTTGGTGAAGCTTGCACAAATAAGGTAGATTCGGCGGAGTGCTTCTTTTGTAAGATGTGGGAACATGTAGAATTACATGAAAAATGTGCTACACATATACTTGCAAGATGTAAGCTTAGTTAAAAATAATTGCTAGAAGATATTATTGTGATTTTTTGTTACTTGCCTAGGTACACTAGCCCCAAACACCGAGTAAAATGTAACTGCGCACTTTTTTAGAAAATGTTTAATTATACAATGAACAATAGCTATGGTATGTGTTTCCTTGGTAAAGGAATAGTGTATACTAAACTTAATTTCAGAGAAATATTGTCAGCGGATCTAATTAAAAATACTGTTACAACAAGCCCCTAGCTCTCCTATATCAGAATCTTCGAAGTTTTTAACAAATTTATAATTTTAATTCATTTTCAACTCAGTGCATTTGACACTCTAATATATAGAATATACTGTCAACTCACTAACTACTATTTATAGTCGTCTAAAGTTATACTGTGTAATATATTAAGAATTTTGATCGTTATTCAAGTATGTAATTAGCGTTCTAATACAATTTATTATTATTTTTTTATGAAATGTGAAACTGGGCAAAGCAACTTGATCAACTAACTCTGTTGGCCTCAATACAATTAAATAGATTAGACTTTACAAAGTCCAGCGTAGCAATTAATTATACTCCCCTTACGGTTACGTGTTCAGTATTTAATAATTACTTTGAATAATAATGGAATTTTCACGTACCGATAATTGAAGTAGATGCAGCTATAAACTTTTTCCTAGTTTACTATCATATAATAGAAAAGCAAAGAAGCCTTATCAAAATTCATTTCAAAATGAATGTTATACTAAATAATAATAACTTGTCGTGTAATATTATAATGGAGTTATAGTTGAGAGCAAAGTGCGAAAATCAAGTTGAGCAACAGTTTAAAGCGATATAATGCCGGGTGCTACAGGTGCACTACATTATAAAAATGGAAGAATATAACTTAGGATATATAACAGGTGTAATATTTATTACCCTTAGTTAAAGCTTCAATGCCAATTTTTCCTATATCGCTAGATAATATTCAATACGAATAAACTATAAGATTATACAAAATTAAGATTATAGGTAAATAATCAACCCCCCTACCCTCCGCCTACTAAACCCCATAATTAATAGTGGTTTATCCTTTATCACCATAATATGGTAATAAAATGTAAAATAAAAAGCTTTGAAAAAAATCTCTCTTAGCAATTCTATTTCCCTAGCACTAATTACGAAATGATTGTCGCCTTAGATCATAAAATTGTAATCAATAATCAATAATTCAACACGTTAATTCCAACGATATTATTAGAAAAATTTTCACGTGGGCCATCGCAACTTTATAAGATAATTTAATTAAAAATGTCTCATTTGGCGATTGATTGGTTAATATATAGTATAATTTTATATATAGTAATTATTACTGAATATAGTATAATCGTGTTTCTTTGCCAAACTTATTTCACAAATAAGCTATATATTTCTAAGCTAAATATTTAACATTTTGGATTTCTTTTCTTTCTTCTGAATGATTTAATTTAGTTATTAATGAAGGAAAAGTTGAATAATAAACTCTATAAATAAAAACTGATCGGACTAAAATCATCGAACGCGAGTATTGTTATGGAATAGTGCGAAACAAACCAATTTAGTTGTCTAGTTTACAATTTTACTTTTATTTGTGACTTGCCATGGTTGCTACATATAATATAATTATTAATTTTTTGAACAAGTTTAAAAATATAAATAATTGTTTGTGAAGAGAAACCTTGAAACTATATAAATAGTGATTGAATTTTAAGTTAAAAATTTTAAGAACTTTGCCCAGTACAAAAAATTTAGCCTACCCAAGTTTTGAATCAGCCTTGAATAATTTTTAAGACAGTTAATTTCAAATAGATTAAGTAGTGCCAACTGGAACTATCCGTGTCAATTTTATTGAAGAACATGTTGCATATGTACTTTATGAAGAACCTTAGTTCGAATATCCCAGGATTCGATAATAATAGTCCCTGTACAAAAAATTTTGCCTACCCAAGTTTTGGATGAGCCTTGAAAAATTTTTAAGACAGTTAATTTCAAATAGATTTAGTAGTGTCAACTGGAACTATCCGTGTCAATTTTATTGAAGAACGTATTACATATGTATTTTATGAAGAACCTTAGTTCAAATATCCCAGAATTCGATAATAATAGTCCTTGTGAACGCGCGTTGCATCGAACGAAGAAGCGCGTGCCGGGCGTCCTAGTCATAAACAATTAACGCTGCGCTGGCGTTAAAGGACAGCGACCGAAACCCGAGCAATTCAGGCGCGACAAACACACACAGCACTATATTATTCGCAACTAGTGGTACATTTATCGAGCCAAAGTATAGATACCGAGTATTTAGAAAAGAATTGATGCTACAAAAATATCCCGATGAAAATAATCAAAGGAAAGTGCCATCATTGCCTCTGCAACTTTCAAACGGGTACGCTTGTTTTTGCCAATATCTGATCACTACGTCTCCCCATCAACAGGAATCGAATACTTTATGAATAATTCAAATTGGTCATAAAACGTTGACGAAAAATTGTATCAACAATGAAATATCACAGAAATATTATTTCGGCTAAAACCGGAGCAGTTTTCGAAATGCAAAAGGGACATTGCAACAAGTCGGCATGTGTCCGTTCGGGCGCAACCCGAAACACATGCGTGCGGCAGATACAACAGCTAGTGGTAGAATAGTGTCGGGTACTTCTGGAATCGATACTTCAGTTTTATACTTTCAGGGGTATCGATATCTGTAGACTATCAAGACTCCTAGGATAAAAGTTTGAAAATATAATTACTAACATTTTTATATCGGAAAACAGGAGACATATATTTTTTGTCTGGAAAGGGTTAATTTTTTTTAGATACTAATATTATAATTCATTTCAATATATAAATATATCATTCGCAACTTTTCAATAACTTTTTCTGGTATTGGCCGTACAACATTAATTCAATGAAAAAGCAGCCGATAGCCAATACTATTTTGAGTGCTCGTTGTCGATACTTCTAACTCCAACTTGCATAAAATATAATCTTTCAAGTGTATTTCCTGCATCAATACTCTGGATCAAACCTCTTTCAGTACAGGAGACTGAGTACGGTTGTGCCACTTTTTTTGATCAGCAATAATTTTGTTAATTTACCACTTAGCTCAGAAAAAAGTAAATTAAATGTTGATTTGAATATTAGTCTACGTAGAAATACTGAAATACTATCCCTTAATATAGATGTTAATGTAGGGCAAAGACTCAATGCAATGATATTATATAAACTTATTCGAACAAACATACTTCATCTTTCTACCTTTGGACCCTATCTCAAAATTAGTATAGTTTAGCTGTTATGACCACTGTCACTACCGTAGCCACTCTCACCTCTTCTGTATCAATACTTAGACTCGACTCCACTTTTTAGCACTGTAGTATTGTCCCTGAGTCGGCACTAATTTCATCGATATACTGACAGTGAATCGTGAGTGTAAAATCAATACTTTGATTCGATACTATTTTCATTACTTGGTATCGATACTTTGACTGATTCTTGTAACACTAACAACAGCTAAGCGCCGTCCGGGCGTCGAATGTCGAATCGATCGCGAAATAGCCAAGTGCCGCGGCTTTTCAACCGCAAAACCGATGCCTCGTTAGCACGTGTTCTCTGTGCTACTGAATAAACCATATACCAGTTTTGGTAATGTGATTTTGCTGCAGGTACTATAGCCAAAATCAGTATTTTCACTTTCTCTTTGCAGGTTTTTTGAACATTTTAAAAACATACCGTGATTGATAAAATCCTAATCAATTCTTGTAAATAATAGACTTGTGACAACGCTCAAGCGGGCTTATTGGGGGATATGGGGGAGCATATTATATATATATATATATATATATATATATAATATATTATATATTATATATATATATATAAATATATTTTGCTGGCATACGCGTATATCAATACTCTCGTACTATTACTACTTACTTCTTACTACTACACATTCATATTTAAAACCACAAAAAAATCGAATTCAAAAAATCTTGAACCTTAAAATGATTTCTTCTATTTCAATAGATTTATTATTGTTTCTGATCATCAAAATAAATCTTCTGGCATCTAATACACATTTTTTTACAATTAGTACAATATAAGTAAAACTCACCATTTGGAAGAAAATCATTTCTAAGATGTAGGTACTAAGAGTGTTGTAAATTACTAAGGCTTACCTGAAA
>NW_020537758.1:20595416-20633379 GCF_003426905.1 Ctenocephalides felis | reverse complement strand
CCGTCGTATCTCTGCCGGGCCTACGTGTATATTTAATATTATTCGGTTTGGCCATGTGTATAGGTAACAATGTACGGTCCTCTCACCCGTTTCTGATTTACTGCGATGCCGTACACGAAATTAATTATTGTTTCAGGAACGCGCGCTGTCTTAAATAATTTAAAGTTATTTTTTAGAACTCAGCTCTCTGCA
This sequence comes from Ctenocephalides felis, assembly GCF_003426905.1. NCBI lineage: Eukaryota > Metazoa > Arthropoda > Insecta > Siphonaptera > Pulicidae > Ctenocephalides > Ctenocephalides felis. The sequence continues at coordinate 20,633,187 of NW_020537758.1, read as the reverse complement.
AGAATTTTAAACTCTTCACAATATTGTTTTTATTCTTCACGATAAACGTAAGCATAATTATATCTAACAAATTACAACATACAATTTATGGCGCTAAACCTAGAATTTAATATAAGTTAGATGGGGGCAAAAAAATGAAATTTGACTTTGAACATTATTGTGAAACAAAACCAATTATGTCACCCAAATTGCACCTATCGAACAACACTATCTGTCTATATTCAGTAAAACCCAGCTGATTCATTATTGTAAATTTTTTTCCCCTGTTTTTCAAAAATTGATCACCTTATCCGTTTTACCTCATAAGCGGGCAAAAGTGACGTATATTATGGTTAAACAGTTCCGGAGTCTTATTTTTAATTTTAAATAATTTTCCAAATAATAGCTGCGTTATTTAACCAATGTAAAATATTAACTTTATGGGTACATTTTACAACCTTGAAATAATATTTCGTAAAAAATGACACCTGGGATTATACAAACAGATTTACAAACCGGAGTGGACAAAACGAGAAATATATTTCGAATAAAAAAGTGGTATGTCAAGTTTTTGGTGAGCTTGCACAAATAAGGTAGATTCGGCGGAGTGCTTCTTTTGTAAGATGTGGGAACATGTAGAATTACATGAAAAATGTGCTACACATATACTTGCAAGATTAAGCTTAGTTAAAATAATTGCTAGAAAGATATTATTGTGATTTTTTGTTACTTGCCTAGGTACACTAGCCCCAAACCCGAGTAAAATGTAACTGCGCACTTTTTTTAGAAAATGTTTTAATTATACATGAACAATAGCTATGGTATGTGTTTCCTTGGTAAAGGATAGTGTATACTAAACTTAATTTCAGAGAAATATTGTCAGCGGATCTAATTAAAAATACTGTTACAACAGACCCCTAGCTCTCCTATATCAGAATCTTCGAAGTTTTTAAACAATTTTATAATTTTTAATTCATTTTCAACTCAGTGCATTTGACACTCTAATATATAAATATACTGTCAACTCACTAACCGACTATTTATAGTCGTCTAAAGTTATACTGTGTAATATATTAAGAATTTTGATCGTTATTCAAGTATGTAATTAGCGTTGTTCTAATACAATTTATTATTATTTTTTATGAAATGTGAAACTGGCAAAGCAACTTGATCAACTACCTCTGTTGGCCTCAATACAATTAAATAGATTAGACTTTACAAAGTCCAGCGTAGCAATTAATTATACTCCCCTTACGTTACGTGTTCAGTATTTAATATTACTACTTTGAATAATAATGGAATTTTCACGTACCGATAATTGAAGTAGATGCAGCTAAAAACTTTTTCCTAGTTTACTATCATATATAGAAAAGCAAAGAAGCCTTATCAAAATTCATTTCAAAATGAATGTTATACTAAATAATAATAACTTGTCGTGTAATATTATAATGGAGTTATAGTGTGAGAGCAAAGTGCGAAAATCAAGTTGAGCAACAGTTTAAAAGCGATATAATGCCGGGTGCTACAGGTGCACTACATTATAAAAATGGAAGAATATAACTTAGGATATATAACAGGTGTATATTTATTACCTTAGTTAAAGCTTCAATGCCAATTTTTCCTATATCGCTAGATAATATTCAATACGAATAAACTATAAGATTATACAAAATTAAGATTATAGGTAAATAATCAACCCCCCTACCCTCCGCCTACTAAACCCCATAATAATAGTGGTTTATTATCCTTTATCACCATAATATGGTAATAAAATGTAAATAAAAAGCTTTGAAAAAATCTCTCTTAGCAATTCTATTCCCTAGCACTATTACGAAATGATTGTCGCCTTAGATCATAAAATTGTAATCAATAATCAATAATTCAACACGTTAATTCCAACGATATTATTAGAAAAATTTTCACGTGGGCCATCGCAACTTTATAAGATAATTTAATTAAAAATGTCTCATTTGGCGATTGATTGGTTAATATTAGTATAATTTTTATATATAGTAATTATTACTGAATATAGTATAATCGTGTTTCTTTGCCAAACTTATTTCACAAATAAGCTATATATTCTAAGCTAAATTTTACCATTTTGGATTTCTTTTCTTTCTTCTGAATGATTTAATTTAGTTATTAATGAAGGAAAAGTTGAATAATAAACTCTATAAATAAAAACTGATCGGACTAAAATCATCGAACGCGAGTATTGTTATGGAATAGTGCGAAACAAACCATTTAGTTGTCTAGTTTATACAATTTTACTTTTATTTGTGACTTGCATGGTTGCTACATATAATATAATTATTAATTTTTGAACAAGTTTAAAAATAAATAATATGTTTGTAAAGAGAAACCTTGAAACTATATAAATAGTGATTGAATTTTAAGTTAAAAATTTAAGAACTTTGCCCAGTACAAAAAATTTAGCCTACCCAAGTTTTGAATCAGCCTTGAATAATTTTTAAGACAGTTAATTCAAATAGATTAGAGTAGTGCCAACTGGAACTATCCGTGTCAATTTTATTGAAGAACATGTTGCATATGTACTTTATGAAGAACCTTAGTTCGAATATCCCAGGATTCGATAATAATAGTCCCTGTACAAAAAATTTTGCCTACCCAAGTTTTGGATGAGCCTTGAAAAATTTTTAAGACAGTTAATTTCAATAGATTTAGTAGTGTCAACTGGAACTATCCGTGTCAATTTTATTGAAGAACGTATTACATATGTATTTTATGAAGAACCTTAGTTCAAATATCCCAGAATTCGATAATAATAGTCCTTGTGAACGCGCGTTGCATCGAACGAAGAAGCGCGTGCCGGGCGTCCTAGTCATAAACAATTAACGCTGCGCTGGCGTTAAGGACAGCGACCGAAACCCGAGCAATTCAGGCGCGACCAAACACACACAGCACTATATTATTCGCAACTAGTGGTACATTTATCGAGCCAAAGTATAGATACCGAGTATTAGAAAAGAATTGATGCTACAAAAATATCCCGATGAAAATAATCAAAGGAAAGTGCCATCATTGCCTCTGCAACTTTCAACGGGTACGCTTGTTTTTGCCAATATCTGATCACTACGTCTCCCCATCAACAGGAATCGAATACTTTATGAATAATTCAAATTGGTCATAAACGTTGACGAAAAATTGTATCAACAATGAAATATCACAGAAAAATTATTTCGGCTAACCGGAGCATTTTCGAATGCAAAGGGACATTGCAACAAGTCGGCATGTGTCCGTTCGGGCGCAACCCGAAACACATGCGTGCGGCAGATACAACAGCTAGTGGTAGAATAGTGTCGGGTACTTCCTTCAGGAATCGATACTTCAGTTTCAATACTTTCAGGGGTATCGATATCTGTAGACTATCAAGACTCCTAGGATAAAAGATTAAAATATAATTACTAACATTGTTTATATCGGAAAACAGGAGACATACTATTTTTTGTCCTGGAAAGGGTTAATTTTTTTTAGATACTAATATATAATTCATTTCAATATATAAATATATCATTCGCAACTTTTCAATAACTTTTTCTGGTATTGGCCGTACACATTAATTCAATGAAAAAGCAGCCGATACCAATACTATTTTGAGTGCTCGTTGTCGATACTTCTAACTCCAACTTGCATAAATATAATCTTTCAAGTGTATTTCCTGCAATCAATACTCTGGATCAAACCTCTGTCAGTACAGGAGACTGAGTACGGTTGTGCCACTTTTTTTGATCAGCAATAATTTTGTTAATTTACCACTTAGCTCAGAAAAAGTAAATTAAATGTTGATTTGAATATTAGTCTACGTAAAAATACTGAATACTATCCCCTTAATATAGATGTTAATGTAGGGCAAAGACTCAATGCAATGATATTATATACACTTATTCGAACAAACATACTTCATCTTTCTACCTTTGTGGACCCTATCTCAAAATTAGTATAGTTTAGCTGTTTTATGACCACTGTCACTACCGTAGCCACTCTCACCTCTTCTGTATCAATACTTAGACTCGACTCCACTTTTTAGCACTGTAGTATTGTCCCTGATCGGCACTAAATTTCATCATCATCGATACTGACAGTGAATCGTGAGTGTAAAATCATATTTTGATTCGATACTATTTTCCATTACTTGGTATCGATACTTTGACTATTTCTTGTATCACTAACAACAGCTAAGCGCCGTCCGGGCGTCGAATGTCGAATCGATCGCGAAATAGCCAGTGCCGCGGCTTTTCAACCGCAAAACCGATGCCTGTTAGCACGTGTTCTCTGTGTTACTGAATAAACCATACACCAGTTTTGGTAATGTGATTTTGCTGCAGGTACTATAGCCAAAATCAGTATTTTCACTTTTCTCTTCGCAGTTTTTTTTGAACATTTTAAAAAGCATACCGTGATTTACAAAATCCTAATCAATACTTGTGAATAATAGACTTGTGACAACGCTCAAGCGGACTCATTGGGGGATCTGGGGGAGCATATTATATATATATATATATATATATATTATATATGAATATATTATATATATATATATATATATATAAATATATTTACTGGCATACGCGTATATCAATACTCTCGTACTATTACTAGTTACTTCTTACTACTACACATTCATATTCAAAACCACAAAAAAATCGAATTCGAGAAATCTTAGACCCTCAAAATGATTTCTTCGATTTCAATATAATTTATCATTGTTTCTAATTATCAAAATAGCTTCTAGCATCTAAGACACATTTTTTTACAATTAGTACAATATAAGTAAAACTCACCATTTGGAAGAAAATCATTTCTAAGATGTAGGTACTAAGAGTGTTGTAAATTACTAAGGCTTACCTGAAACAATAAAAATATTTATTATTATAATTAAATTGCACTGTATTACTGATATAAAGAATTCTTACTTGAATTCAAAATAGACAGTATCTGCCCTTTTATCATTAGATTATTATTAAGAGTTCTGTTCTAACCGTACATAAAACATATGTAATGTATTAATAATAAATTATAAATTTCATCGTTATTGTTACATGTTTTTCATATACTTATAATTGTAATAAAATACTTGAATAAATCCATAATGTTCACTAAATTCAAAATGCTTGAAAACATAATTGAAAAGAAATATTGATTTTTAAAAGACATGTATAATAATATATATATATAATATATAGATAATTATATATATATATTAAATATAATTATATATATAATGATATATGTTTCTTCTAGTACTTGGCCTTTAGGCGAAAAATAAGTAAAATATATAATAATATTATAAAGCAAAACTTATATTATTAGCAACAAACAAGGAATGATTTATGTAAACCATTCCCAAACTTTGTCGCTATTACATATTTGTCGAAGCGATATGTACGCCGGATCGGGTCACAGAAATCCACATTAATTGATTCCACAGTACACAGTCGATTCTAAGCCTCGGAGGCTTAGTGGCGAATCTATTAGCCACATATGCGAGAATTAATGACATGATCGATTTCCACGATTAGCTATGATTCAATCAAAAGGAGCAGTCGTAACAGGTATTTAGTTTCTCCACAAGAAGGTAAATTGATGTCAGAATTCGTCAAATTGATCAACCTTAAGGGGCACAACTAGTGCGAAATTTTCAAAAAATCGAATTTTCAATTTTTCCATATTTCAATAAGTTATACCTTTAAGAATAACATACCAAAATTTTAAATCGATAACCTAAATAGTTTTTGAGTTACAGCCATTTAAAGAGTACATATATAATATATAGTATAACGATCATTTAATCTTTAAACGCATTTTTCTCAAAACAGCATTTTCCGAATTTGCTGCAGCGATTAATCAAAAACAAATGATCCGATCACTATCAAGTTTTTTTTACATGTTCTATATATAGTTCTCCGTAGAATGAACTATCGATTTTTTTTATCGGATTAAAAATCGAATTTTGGCAGTCCAAAAACGATCAATATTTTGGGTAAAATTCGACTTTTTTTAAAAAAAACGTCGTCATTTTGTCAATTTTTGTTTTTTTTTCTTTATCGTAGTTCATTTTATAGACAATATTATCTAGTTTAACGATAATTTTTTTTTAAAGTTCATCCACGTAGAAGGCCGGAATCACTGCAGCAGTGAAGGACCTTTTTTTGTCGCGCCGTTAGAGATCGACGATAACTTAAATTTTTTTTTCCTTCAATTTACTATGCATTCTTAAAACATGTATAAATATAATCCTGAAATTTTGAAATGATTGATGAAGTAGTTTTTTTAATATAAATTCCCAAAAATCACTTTTTTTAGACGGTTACACTAGTTGTGCCCCTTAAAATTCATAAACTTAGGTTAAATTAAAATTTTGTCTCCCAAATTTTATACAGAAGCAATTAGTTATTAGACTAAAACGTATAGATTCTATAAATTGGTGTATATATATATATATATATATATATATATATGAGTGTGTACGTATATGTGTACGTATGTATTTTTAACAAAACGTTATAAATCAAAATCTTTACTGCAATCCAGTTACCTATATACAAACGGTGGTCATACAAGAAACTTTTCCTCGAAAAAAAGACATTGTACACTAATAAAACGCAGAAGAAACGCCGATAAATGATGATATATTTTCGAAGCGCAAGTGTATATTATGTACATGCATATAATTTTATATACAAATATGTGGCAGTTTTCTTTTATGCGTATGGTATTCCGAGCTTCGGAACTGGCATTTCCATAACCTCACGAGGGGCTCGTTCAGAATATACGACCAGTAAAAGAAAATACATATAAGAGCGAACGTATAAAGAAATCAATTACATGAATTTATAGACGAATAGTAAACACTCGAAGCAACTACGCCGAAGTAATGCTACAATGACAACGTTACGACGGCAATTGCACCCAAGTTATTTATCACTCGTGTTGTAAAATTATATTATATATCACACACGTTGTAAAAGATACCATCTGATAGATAGAGCTTTTGCATATGGAAATAGATGAATTAATAAACCTGTCCAATGAGATTGGTCAAATTTTTATACAAATCACCATGGATTCAACGAGTCTTTTCAGATCAAACACAATTAACGCATATGCAATAATTGATTAATGATATTACTGAATTAAAGAAAAATGAATAAAAAATAATATAATATTTAATAATGGGAATCTTTTATATATAAATATATGTAAAGGTTAGGCTAATCTTAAAATTCATATAATTCTTGTATAAGCTCGTTTTTAAACCATTTAATGCTCATGCCCCACGACCCTAATAGTCCTGGGGTCTACTCATGATCAACTACACAACCCCTATTCATGCTAATGATAAACAACCTAGAACATCAACATCTGCTTACCACGTAACGGGTTAACAAAAGCAACTTTTATATTTTTAACAAAAACCACATTGAGTTCTTTAATATTTGCTGGAATTTCTTACATATCTTTCTAATTTTCAGTTGGTATAGTACCAGTTTTTATTGAGAGATCAACGTTAATAAAAAAGAAAAAGTAAGTGTTAAAAACTGATATATTCGATATTCCTCATACTGGGTAACTCATAAAAAATCTACGGTTCGTTAAATCTGGTTTGGGAATAAAACCAGAAGGTTATTCATTTTGGTTGAAACATTTTTTTTGGAAACAAAACATTTAGAAGCTTTATTAGGCAAGTTGAAGGCATGTTATCTAATTTAAAAGATCTGGGATCAAAATTTATTAAATGCACTCTCATTTAGAAAGGTTTCTGAACAATTTTGGAGATGTTGAAGAAGAGCAGTGCTAGAGTATTCTCCAAGACATCATGACAATGGAGAAGGAATATCAAGGAAAATAGGACGTTCACATGATGCTTACAAAGAGATCAGTCAGGACTTGTCCACAGTCGTAGGACATTGGTATATTTAAAAAATTAGAGCTGTAGGCAAAGATATGTTATTTTTTAGAATCAACGTCCTCAAATTACTTAAAAATCAGCAAAACATCTCAAAAAAAAACTTCTCGCAGTATATAGTTCAATAATCACTTGTTACATTTTACTGGTTATTTAATTAATTGTTCACAATTGGTTGTGATTTGATATGATAAACAGTTTTCGAAATATTTAATAAAATGTTGGTATGAATTTGCATATTATAAAGTTGTATTTGTTACTACTCTATGTAATTTAGAGTGGTTTATAATTTAATAACAACAAATAAAACTCCGATACCAAATATTTGACACAAAATAAACGTTTATTAACAATTCAATAACGTGTGCTCAATAATAATAGCAATACATTTAATTTGCATTCACGTCAAAATCTGGTTTTAATATATCGTTTAAACTTATAACGATATGAAATCGCATCATCATAGGGATAAACGTATTAAACTATGCAATAAATTCCGAATTACGAGTCGCTGCTCTGACACAAAGCTACGGGAGTTGGATGGAACCGTCGAACATGCTTTTTCGGAGCGAAAGTAAGCTCTCGGAAAATATATAATGTTTATGATTCTTTTATACGACATACTCGATTAATAATAATATAATATTCGCGCATAAGGGAAAATATTCATATTCCTAGTACTGCAGAGTTTTATAGATAATAACTGCAAGAGATTTTACGAAGGCTTCCAGGGAGGTCGGAGTATAAAAAGGAACAACATTGTTGAAAGCAAAAGAGTTATGATATTGCTTGTGTAATTACGAATAAAAATGTAAGTTTTAGATTTAAACTATCTGCATAATATCGTTTATGGGCAAAATGGATGAAAGAGATGTTAGAAAGAGTTGACAATAAAATATTTTTTTCACAAAGCTTTACACTATTTGATGTGTAAATTTTAGGATATTTTGCACTGATGATATGTAAATGAGTTTTAAACTGCGTGTAACTTGAAACGACATGAAATAAAGTTAGTGCAATAATATAGAATATATTGAGTTCTTTTTCACATAATTAATATTCGTTTCATTCATGATACAAAATTACACTTTTATAAAGTGTTAGAGCGGTGCACAAAGGTCTAATTTAAATTTGAGCAGTTGTATTGTGAAAACCAAACCAAATGCAACAAATGACACATATCAAACAAATATCTATCTGACTATGTTCAGTAAAACTCCCAGCTAAGAAGACTGAAGAAGAAGCTGCCCAAAGATAATATAAAGGACCCTTAGAAATATTTAAACTTTATGTAAACAGAATAGTAGAATCACTTATTGAAGTGATTCTCTAAATATGAATGTAATATTTATCAGATTATCTTATAAATGTGTTTGAAAGTGTGTGTGTATGTGTGCGAGTGAATGACATAAGCCAAATAGCTCATAGAATTGTCATGTATTCTGATTGCTATTGAAAATAAAATTAAAAAAAAATGAGGTTATATAAAACAAAACTGTTGAATTTAATCTAAAATTAACAATAAATATTATGAAACAAATAACGTATGCTTGATTATATTGAGGTTTCGTAAACTAAACAACAGTGCTCACAAGAAAAAAATAATAACGAAAGAAAATACTTTTGTTAAGGGTTTTCGAATAATGCCGTTTGTTTTCTGCAATGCCGCAAGAATTTCGTTTTAGTGTTGTTAAACAAATCTTAACATTACTTTTTTCAGATACCGGCGGTGGATCTTTTTAATTTCGGATCTTTAAGTCCTACTCTTCCGTATTTTTGACTTGTTTATTTGCAAATAAATAATCGAGATAAAAATCAATAAATAATTTAACTTTTTTTTATGTAAGATTGGACACTGTACGTGTGTCATCTTTCAGCATATTAACAAGTTCAAACCAGGAAAAACGAACAAAATGAAATACATGTTTCACAAATAAACAACATTTTGAATATGATAGAATTTAACAATCATAACCCATAATTAAGTTATGTAATTTAATACATGATTATTACACTGTAAAGTAATTTGGCCATTTCAAGAACGTTATTTTTTTTGAATACCCATTCAAAATAATTTATAAAAATCCTCATTATTAACTTGTTACGCATTCAAAGCTCAAGTTTGATTTTATTCTATAAAATTTCAAATTATTTTCACCATAAATTTATAGCATAAGCTATGAACTAGAATTAGATACAAATATATAAACTAAAATTGTTTCAAATTTCTGGCAAATTTAGTTATCAAAAAACTATCCTGCTGCTTGGAAGCTTTTGATAGTTTCTTTACCTTTGGGTTCTTGAAACGGCAATAATCTTTATCCAGCGCAATATAATAAATAATCTGCTAACAATTCCAAACGAGCAAATTCGAAACATGCGAACAAACATCCCAGTGTGCATATTGAACATATCTAATTATAATTTATCAGCAACGATACACATTGCCGTGCAACGTACTACGTAGTCCAACACAAACGATAGTGACATCATTTAATATCTATTACCGCCCCGTATCCAATGTCCACAAGTAAACGCCCCTTGCATATCGTTAATATAAAGTAGGAGATTAATTCGCAGTGCGGTGTACGTGCATAGTCCGCTCGCCTGTTATACACACTACTTTCGGGTCGAAATCTGGGCAACGACGGGGACACCAGGGTAAACTTAAATCCAGAGACAGGGAACGAGTAGCTCAATATGAGGATGAACTAAAATTATGGAGGAATAATATATGCCACTTTTTTTTACTTTTTTAATAATAACAATCAGAAAATTAATTACATTTAATAAGTTAGAACTGAATATAATTCTAGATAGTTAGTAGCTACTCAGTGGGTAATTACTAATAGATACAATTTTTTGGATCACCTAAATAGGTCATAACTTTATAAGTCCTCTTAATTTTGATGCACCTGTCTTCATTCTTAGTTAAAAATTTGAGATAGTTTTTGTCGACCTTTCTTAGAGTCCATGGCTCTAAACTAAGCTCTACTTGTTCAAATGTATAATTCAGAATACATAATGAACAAATGAAACTAATATGCTCAAGTCAATCTTAGATTAATATTCGTATCGTATTTGATTATAGATTATCGTAGCCACAATATAGGAACAAATTTCAGTGGTTGCTTCTAAATATAAAAATAGGATTGACGTACATCTCAATGAATTGGCCAGCAGAGTTTACCTGGATGGTCAGTCCACCAGATTGAAAAGAAAGTTGCCACAAGACCTCATCTAGCCCTGTTAGACCTAATTACTATTCTTTTTTTATGTTTTATTTGATTGTTTGATTTTGCTTATCGTTTTGTTTTTTTGTCTTTCTTTTCTTTTTTTTTTATTATTATTTTTTTTATTAACATGTGTTATATATACCTAGTAGACACGCCGCTGGGTGTTGCTACTATCTTCTTGTTTATATTATATGATAATTATTGTTAGCAATCTCTAGTGGTAACTCAATGATATCAAAACAAATTGGTAGGACTTCCCATTGCTTGTTTAAGCAAATATGAGCAAGGACAAGTGTTGTGTGAGAAAAATGTTCCTTGCAATGTACGTTATGTACTGAGCTTGAAACAACAGGTTTATGCAGACTATCTAAATATTTAAGAAGAATTTGAGTATTATTCGTTTTCTGTGGCAGAAAACGTTACAAGAATTAATATCAAGATCGTAACAAGACCAAACACAATAAATAATATATATATATATATATATATATATATATATATATATATATATTAACAAAGTCTAATAATCGGGCATAACATCAATAAAAAATTTTTTTTATTGATGTTATGCCCGATTATTAGACTTTGTTAATACATATGTCAACATCAAATTCAGAATCATACAATATATATATATATATATATATATATATATATATATATATATAGATATATTCAAGTAGTGTATGTCAAGGCAAATTTTTGAGTCATCCAATTCTTCAAGCCAGTATTACATGTAACAAAATAAAATGTACACAATATAGGTACGTTCTGTACTGAGCTTTTCATATATGAGCTTAAAACAACTCAAGTTTAGGCTGAGTCTCTAAATATTTAAGGAGAATCCCATACAGTCGTTTTCTGCCGCAGAATACCAGGATTATAATCAAGACCGAGTGTAATAAGACACTCACATTATAGAAATATAATAAATATATCCGGTATTAGATATGTAACATATTTCATTGTTTTCTTTTTGGATATTGTGTTGTTTATGTCTATATGCAAAATGTTGCAACCAAATGAATATCTTATTTATGAAATTCAAACACAATCAATATTTTCATGATTTACTTATTCTTGTTTGGTTAACACACACTATACATTAAAAATATTTCAAAAACATTTTGAAAATGACCTTGTAATTTTAAAGCTTTTTCGGGCTCTTTCAACGGGCAACAAACTGCAATATTTACTGCGAATTATATCTAGTATGAAAAACATACAAAAACATTTCATAATGTTTGCAAAAAAGAGAACATAATGTTCTGTTAATATGAAAATGAAATATCATTTATTTCTTGTATTATTATAGTTATGTATACTAGATTGCTTAATTGGTTAATTTCCTTTAATTTGTATTATTATTCGTGATATTTTATCCATTTTATTTATAAACATTTTTAATATAATAATTAAGCATATATGCTCAAGCTCTTAAACTATCATTTTGTACTCGTCTGTAGAAAGCAGTCGTAACACGGTCACCAAGTTACAAGATAACTACCCCTAATCCCGGCCGACCGCGCGCCACACTCGAACCCGCACCGGGCGCGCGTTTCAGGTCGCGGACTGAATAATGCCTAATTGCCCACCCACCGCTAATGGGATTACTCGTGCAATTTTTGTTCCACTTAATGCGAGGTCATTATTATATGGAGACGTATGAATTTGCGCCCGATAACGATGGCAACGATGTTTGATGTGTGATATGGCACAATGAGGTGGAAAATAAAGTTTTTTACAAAAATTCTCATAAAAAACACATTAGTTAGACACTATTACCATGCATATTGATATTGTTCAGAAAACTAACTGAAATTTCATATCATGTTTTTAGTGCTTTTGCCTCACATATTATGAAGTTTCACTTCACCTCACTTTTCATCTTTTACATATCTACTTTTACTATAGCTTGGCTTTCAAATATAATTTTTATTTTATTTACCCTCTACCAAACAAATCCTATAAAAATGCTGCTGAATTAAACGCGTTGATTTCATTCCAAACCGTCATTTTTATAAAATAATCGCGTATTTTAATCCATCCATTAAAACGTGGTCGTGAAATACTCCAAAAGCTTTTGAAATTTTGGCCGAACAAGGCATGTCAGATAATCGCTCTCATGTAAAATGCCAACGCAAGATAATAATTCGTGAAAAAATGATTGATTAATTCTTGTGAAACATATCAATAGAATTCAGGGTAACGATGTCCTTTCACGAACATTTTTTTAAAATTTTGATCTCGATTTTCCAAGTGTTTTCTCGTGCGCTTGCTCGCATTTGATATTTCTTATACATATTATTACGACGTTATTATGACATTTAATACCGTCGTAAACAGCTTACGATGAGCTTTCTGATCGAATATTTTGCACGATATACTCTTTCCAAGTGCAGAATGTACTTATATGAGCGGATATAAGTTAGGAAATAAATTTTGCATTTTGCTATAATTTATTGGCTGATTATAACTCGAAATTTATGAAGAAGTGCAAAAGCAGAAGCAAGATTATTAGCAAAAATCAGTGATGGCGATAAAAGGATAATTCATTTGTATGAAACATCTAAGAATTCATAACTCAATAATGCGTTATAAATGATTAGCAAATAAGTGATTTTTTTCCACATTTCGATAAAGAACTTAATTTAATTTTGAGAAATCAAAAACCGTACAAAAAATATTTATTGTAAATTCTTCTAATTAGTTTTACTTTACATTCATATTATCTGTTTCATCATAATTTCACTTACATATTGTTTAGTTTTGTTTAAAGAGCTATGATAAAAATTTACCGTAGAAAGGTATAAGAATTCTAAGATTTGGTGTAAAGGGCCAATTAAAAAATACAATTATCTCAAATCAAAAACTACTCAAATAAAACTTCTACTACTAATGAATTATTTAACCATCTCAAACCACTTCGTGAGTTTGTGTTCCCCGAGGTGGAAATTGAATGAACATGTTTGCATCTTAAATCACATTCGTACAGCGAACGCGTAAGATTGCTCCGACAAATTAAATCCGAAGTCTTTGAGGAAGTTCTTTATAAAGTGATAAATGAATATATTTTATCTTCGACCTTCTTGGAATGAGTAGATTTTCAGATAAGAGAAAATAAAACCAGCTAGCAAGGTAATTAATAAATCATTCTATTTTGAAATTTTTAATCAATGTTTAGAGTACAAACTTGCTCATAGAAGTTTAGTTGTTCTTTTAACACTTCTTGAGAGAATCGTGTTTATTGTACAATTCGACTGATCATAACAAAAAACTCGAGTCAACACGAGTTGTTATCTAGTTGTTTCAAAAGCAATTGAGCAAAAGCAAAAATTGAGAATCTTTAAAGCCATTTTAGAGATACCTTTAATAAAAGACAACTGATGCGTTTACACATATTTTTGTCCAATATTTGTTTAAAATATTTAAGAATGAATTCAAAAATCTAGCTAAATTAAAATTAAAAACCGAAAATTCTGGTAAAAAAAATTTTGTATGATGCTCATTATAAAAAACAGCATTTTGCAAAATTTATTTCTAGCTAAGTTTATATCCGTGTATGTTATCAGATTATTCAGCACCTAATTTGTGCAAAATATTAAACAAAGCAATTTCTATATGAAAAACAAAATCATTTTAAAACAATATTATTATGGATCCATAATAACTTCAGTATATAAAATATATTATATTGATTGTATTATATAGATCAGCAATTATTTGCAAAATTATTTCAGTTGCAGCATGTGTTTAATTGTTTATATCAGAATCATAATTTTGCTACCAATGTTTTACGACACAATTCTAGTGTAGTTTATGACCACGTGGATACATACGAGCATTATGGCAAAATATTATTAAACTTTAGATATAATATTAGTTTTATGATGAGGGTAGTTAAGTTCTAGAAAATTAATTCAGGTTCATGAAAATAACAAAGCATAAAATAATAAATACCTGATACCTATTTTTTTTATAAAATCTCTCACAAATGAGAACTATGATATTTATGTACATTAAATTTTCATTTTTATTTTTTTTTTGTTCTGTTTTTTTTTCGATTATATATTAGTTATTAAAATCATTTTACAAGATATAAGAAAGTATAAGAAGTTTGAAAACTACTATGTTCGAAGAATATTTTACCTAGGTAGGTGAGGGATTAGTCATTATAATTTTTTTTATAAAAATGATTTCATACTAAAATAATATTTACTTTCCTATCCACTATGATAGGTGTTATATTTACATATGCATATACCTAAGCATATAATAATAAACATATTGGTATCCGATCATCCAAGAAGCAACCGGAGCTGTTAGATTACAATCACGTGAATTATATCCACACGGATGGGTCGAATATTAAAGGGATAATAACGCCATTCGACTATGAAAATATCAATAACAAATCTGTTTATCCGAAATCCGATTTCCACCGAGCCATAACTTTTGCAAAATCTGGGGCTGAGCACTTCATTTATTTCCTAAAGCCAACAAAGGATAGCGCGACATTCATAATTTGACATGCGAAAATACCAAATAGATTTTTAATTTTGGTGAATGTCAAGTGGACTGATTTGATTCTTTGGCTACTTTTAGATTTTATAAAATGCCTATAAATGCCTTTATCTATGATAAAGCGAAAGTTTTATCTAAAAAATGATATATTAACTCCTACCTGTTTTAAGTAAATAAGACATACACATGGGAGTCACTTTAATGTATAAGAGAGGTTAATATATAAATTAATCGTCAAAAATATATGTTAATATACGTATTAAATATTTAAATTAATCGAATGATTGCACAATCTCATATTTACCTTTAAATTATGCAGTGAATTTAATATTTTTGTCTTAGTAATTACATAAGTTAAAACTTAATTAAAATATTATGATAATTAGTGAAAAATTTTAATCAATAAATCAAAGTTTTAGCATTTATTCATTTAAGATAAAGTAAAGGACCAGTTTACAGTTTTATAAGTGAGACTTAATATAACGGTGAAATTTTATTAATTGAATATTATTTGTTGATTGCTATTTATTATATTTTATTATTGGAAAAGGACCAACTAATAAAATATATTAAACAAAAAAGTAAATTAGATTAAGAAAGCAATTTTACGAGAGATAAATAGATAGTTATTCTAATTCTGCTGCTGCATATTTCTGATGAAATATCAGACCAAAAATATATAGAGTGTTAATCTCTGTAAAAAATGTAGCCATAAAATTTATATTTAGCATTGATTAAATAATGTAGCTTTTAAATGTGTAAAATTACTTTGAAATTAAAAATGAGAAAACACCAGTTTCCTTCCTGGCCGTCCCACTTCAACCCTATGGGTTAAAAAGAGCTAGTGAAAAATAAAAAAAAAAACAGAAAAAAACAAATTTATCAATAATGGGTGGGAGTTTTACTAAACAAAGTCAGATAGTTGTTTGCTTGATATGCATTATTTGATGTCACATAATTAGTTAGGTCTTCAAAACGTAAATGCTAAGTCAATTTGGACCTTTGAGTCCGCCGTACCCCATATATATATATATATATATATATATATATATATATATATATATGAATTATATCTAAAAATAATTAACTTCCGGCTTCAAAACCATGTACATCAGAAACGGAATCACATCAGCAAAACCCGCAACGAAATAATTAAGCAGTGAAAATCACGATCGCACCGTACAGCAATTGGAAGTCCTCCGTGTTGATATATTTTTAATTAAAATTCAAAAAATTCAATCATCGCCGGCCGCCGTGTCGGCCGTTCAGTTAAAATAAATATCTTATTAAGGACACTATCAACACGAAAGTCGTGTGTTTCTTCTTCGAGTCGAATTAGAAATTCGCCATTTAATATCGTTTCGCGTAGCGGATGGGAAAATAAATCGAATTACCTCACAGCCTCCTACGGCCCAAACCTTTGGGGTTGCCCGAGACAGACCCCCGCCGCTGGGGCACCGCTGGGGAAGTGATGGGGACGTTGAACAAACGGAAATGTAGACTGTGTCTTGTACACTTGTGCACGCGATGCGAACGCTAGAGACAATCGAACGGGACACGTCACAGTTATAATATTATACGTCACGTTGTTATTAATAAATATTTGAGGGAAAACTGAAATTTCATTGGAAAAATGATAATATTATATTTCGCTGATAATATTGGCACAAAGGTAAAATGTGAGCTAATTATATTACAACAAATAACACATATCACCCAAACAAATATCTTACTATGTCCAGTCGAACTTCCAGCTAATTGTAGAAATGAGTTTTTTGTTTGTTGTTTTTACCCCATAGGCGGGCTAAATTGGAAAATTATTTTGGACATATTGCCATTAAATGGTATATGTTTAAAAGTTCGGTACACAAATGCAATTACATAGTTATTATGAAAGAAGATGGACAGCTATGAAGCCCGTCGAAGTGAAGCAAAAGTTTTGGCTATCAATTTTTGCAATCTAGTAGACACGCCGCTGGGTGTTCCTACTATCTTCTTGCTTATATTATATGATGATTATTGTTAGCAATCTCTGCTTAATGTTAATGAATATGTAAAACAGATTGCAGAATAAATTGAATAAAAAAAAAATTTTGCAATAGAACTATTTTCAATCAAAATTCTTGAATTTAGATGATTGGGAGTATTTACATGTCTTATCTGTAAAGGTACATAGAGAATTGGATGTTGCTCCAAATAAAGTTTTTGTTTAGAATGAATATTTGAATTATTGAATTTGTAAATTTAACACTTTATGAGAACTGGAAGGTCTTCTTTCAAGAAGTTCTTAAAAATTGTATATTTTACAAATAAAACAAAATAAAATCCTATATATATATATATATATATCCTTATCTATTTAAAAAAAAGTCAAGGAGCAAACTGGTCCAATGTCTTATTATTCATTTTAATGGGATTTTGCAAAATAATAGCTACATTATTCAATTTCATGGGTACATTTTTTACAGAGATAACACTGTATATAACCTTGATCAGGTATTCAGAAATATTTATCAGCAAAGTTTGAATAACTATTTATTCAATCTATCTCTGGTAAAATTGCTTTTTTAACATAATTTACTGCTTTATTTATAATTTTTTTATTGTTTACCTCTATGCCAGGGTAAAGGTTTAGTTGAGTCTTTCTACCCCACCCCTGTGTAAGCTTTCAAAGAGATTATATAAAAAAACTGTTGAATCTAACTTATAATAAACAGGATATCTTATGCAACAATTAAAGAAGACATAATTAAAAAATATAATAAGGACTCGTAAACTAAACAACAGCGCTCACAACCAATAAAAACATAAATGAAAAAGGATATTTTTATTATAGATTTTTAAACTTTGCCAGATAATGGCTGCTTATACATATTTTGCCCTCTACTTCAAACTATTGTTGTTGAAAAATCTTAACTTCACTTGTTTTTGAGGTATCGGTTGTGTACCTTTCTACCCGCAGACATTTAAACCACGTTCTGCCCTAAAACAATAGATCCAATACAATTGCAATAATATAATATATATTTGAAATATTTAATTTCATCTGAATTCAAAAAGTTATTCATGTGGTCGAATATCTCATATAACTATCGAACAATAATCATCTCCTCTCCTAGACCGATATCAATTTCAAACTGGAGGAAATTATGCAGAAATTCCATTTGGAGGAAAATGAATTTCCAACTACAATCACGATACAAACAAACAACTATTCGATTTGATATCATCTGTACAATTGTGAAAATCATAAGCAAAATCTAATTATAGAGCACTACATCTTGCAAATCGCATTGAATAGAATCGAGCCCTACGCGTTATAAACGATTCTATTAAATTAATAATTATAATTTACAAATGAAATATATATTTAGCATCTCCTATTTATATCTGTCTGCAGTCCAATTTATTTCAGTCGAAATTATTATTTGCTCAATGGTAATGCGGTTTTCCTGTTCAGAATTGCATAATATCATTACGGTAGTGTTGTTGATGGCATTCGCTTAATATAGTAGTTAGGAATATAAATCTTTGTGTAATAGAATAAATTCTGCTTAATTGGGTAAAATTTTGATATAAATAGATAATATATATTCGTAAATTTAGTAATTCTGTAATTCAGTTACAATTTCAGGTAAGTAAAAATAAACATTAATAAAAGCCGTCCAAGCTACAATTTTCATAACATATATAGTAGGTATTAATAAATAATCAGAATTGTTAAAACAACGTTAATAATTTACTCGAGTTTTGATCATTTCGATACATTAGATCTATAAATTCCTCACGTTTATTTTTGAAAACTAAACAAGTTAGTTATATTTGACATTTAATGTTCTTGCTCTAACATATCATATTACTATATTTCCTATTATTGGATTGCGGGCCAAGTGTTATTAAAACAGAGGCACTAGTTTGTACAAACTAGAGAATTTATAGTTTAGTTTACACATTATTCATGACTATTTTAAAACTTAAAAGGTAAATATGAATTTACTCTTATCAACAATGTTCTTGTTTGTTTATAAAAACTAACGTTAAATATCATATATCATAAATGCTCGATATGAACGTCACATATTTTTCTAAAAATATTTCGATAAAATCTTATTATTTATATGAATAACAATAAAAAAAAATTATATAAAAGTATTGAGTTTTTATTCTGTTAAATACTTTCATTTACAACGATTGGAATATCAATCATGCCAAATTAATTTGCTTAATATCTTCAATTGCTTTGCAAAATATCTTCAATTGCTCACAATATAATTTCATACATGTCGATTTGCATTCATGTGTTAGTTAAGATAAGAAGTTTCGAATAATTAAAAAGTTTTCTGAATCTTGCCACTATTTAACTACTAGATGTACGGAAACTTTTTAATAATGTAGATCTCGTAAAGTTATTCGTAGCGCGTACATTAGACATAGTAAAATGTAAGGAAAGAAAGTGATATGGAAATTGAAATAACAAATAAAAAAACGAAATTCAATATTTTATATTTATAAGTTGAAGTGTAAGAATATTCATATATTAAAAACACATTTATATAGTATTTAAATTAATAATTTTTAGTAGCAACTTTATGCGCATAAAAAATTAAATAATTAGATAATAACACAGGCCAATATAAAGTTTCGTAAACGAGCTGAAAGTGCATTTTTGTCAGTGCCCCAGGGCACCAAATTTCTAATTCCGGCCCTGTCTATGATGTTATATCTTATATGGATCTATATGTTTTTCGCACTTTTGAGCCTTGTATAATATTCTATTCAATTTTATTCATAAATATTTTGAAAAAATTAGCACTTGTTCGTTTGTTTTCATACTTTTCAATGTTACTTGTTAATTCATCTGTCAATTTTTGAAAAAACCGGGACAAAAGATCTAAATCCGTTACAAACCATGCTATTGAAATAACCTGAGACACAAGGTGGAAATCCGGGACTGTACCGGCCAATCCTTTAATTGTAGTAGATTTACTAGACCTATTGTAGTAGATTTACTACAACCATTGTAGTAAATTTACTCGACCAATTGAAATACATTTACCACACTCATTGTAGTAGATTTACTATAACCATTATATCAGATTTACTATAGTCATTGTAGTAAATTTACTATATTCATTGTAGTAGATTTACTACACTATTGTAGTAGAATTACTACACCACTGTAGTAGATTTACTCGACCAATTGAAATACATTTACCACACTCATTGTAGTAGATTTACTATACTCATTGTAGTAGATTTACTATAACCATTATATCAGATTTACTATAGTCATTGTAGTAAATTTACTATATTCATTGTAGTAGATTTACTACACCATTGTAGTAGAATTACTACACCACTGTAGTAGATTTACTCGACCAATTGAAATACATTTACCACACTCATTGTAGTAGATTTACTATATTCATTGTAATAGATTTACTACACCATTGTAGTAGAATTACTACACCAATGTAGTAGATTTACTCGACCAATTGTAATACATTTACCACACTCATTGTGGTAGATTTACTATACTCATTGTAGTAGATTTACTACACCATTGTAGTAGATTTACTCGACTAATTAAAATACATTTATCACACTTATTGTAGTAGATTACTATACTCATTGTCGTAGATTTACTACACCATTGTATAATAGTAGAATTACTACACCATTGTAGTAGATTTACTCGACCGATTGAAATACATTTACCACACTCATTGTAGTAGATTTACTATATTCATTGTAATAGATTTACTACACCATTGTAGTAGAATTACTACACCAATGTAGTAGATTTACTCGACCAATTGTAATACATTTACCACACTCATTGTGGTAGATTTACTATACTCATTGTAGTAGATTTACTACACCATTGTAGTAGATTTACTCGACCAATTAAATACATTTATCACACTCATTGTAGTAGATTTACTATACTCATTGTCGTAGATTTACTACACCATTGTAGTAGATTTACTACACCATTGTAGTAGAATTACTACACCATTGTAGTATATTTACTCGACCAATTAAAATACATTTACCACACTCATCGTAGTAGATTTACTATACTCATTGTAGTAGATTTACTACACCATTGTAGTAGATTTACTCGACCAATTAAAATACATTTATCACACTCATTGTAGTAGATTTACTATACTCATTGTCGTAGATTTACTACACCATTGTAGTAGAATTACTACACCATTGTAGTAGATTTACTAGACTGATTAAACTACATTTACCACACTCATTGTAGTAGATTTACTATACTCATTGTAGTAGATTTACTACACCATTGTAGTAGATTTACTACACCATTGTAGTAGAATTACTACACCATTGTAGTAGATTTACTCGACCAATTAAAATACATTTAGCACACTCATCGTAGTAGATTTACTATACTCATTGTAGTAGATTTACTACACCATTGTAGTAGAATTACTGCACCATTGTAGTAGATTTACTCGACCGATTGAAATACATTTACCACACTCATTGTAGTAGATTTACTCGACCAATTAAAATACATTTACCACACACATTGTAGTAGATTTACTATACTCATTGTAGTAGATTTGCTATAACCATTGTAGCAGATTTACTCGACCAATTGAAATACATTTACCACACTCATTGTAGTAGATTTACTATGCTCATTGTAGTAGATTTACTATACTCATTGTAGTAGATTTACTACACCATTGTAGTAGATTTACACGACCAATTAAAATACATTTACCACACTCATTGTAGTAGATTTACTATACTCATTATAGTTGATTCCTATACGCATTGTAGCGATTTACTAGACTCATTATAGTAGCTTCACTACACTCACTGTAGTAGATTTACTACATTCGTTGTAGTAGATTTACCAGACCCTAAATCTTTTTTTTATAATAATTGCGGACTATTAGTAAAAACTTTATTATTCGATTATATGTCATACTTTTTCATCTATGATCAGTGCTGAATTTACAGTAGGGGCAGTCGGGGCTACTGCCCAGAGCGGCAGATTTTCGGGGCCGGCAAAATTTAGATAGTGGGGAAAAAATGCTATACAATGTAATCAACTAATTTTTTTAATAACGTTTTTTATTTCAAGAAATATAGTTAACTTTTGTTAATTTATATAAAACATACAACGAAGGAATGCAAAATTTGGATTCAAATAGACGATTATTAAAATTTATTATTTTTCTTTGACTCCCTCTCCGAACATAAATTATCAAATTCGTTAACAAGTTATTACTAAATTTGGCAATTTGGCTAATATAAAGTTTCGTAAATGAGCTGAAAGTTTAAGAAAAATATGTTCTTCAAATCTTGAGCCCTCTTAGGACGACAAATTTGTGCACTTTCAAGCCTATAGTGCCGAAAAAAAAAATTAAACTAGTGACGTTTAAATACTGCAGATTACTGGAACTTCTCTTAATGAAAATTACATTTTATAAAGAGCATTAAAATTTTCAGAAATATGAAAAAACGCCATTTAAAAAACTTTACAGGAATAATATATAAAAACAATTTAAGTAGCATTTCAGAGATGGGGCGGCATTTTTGTCAGTGCCCCAGGGCGCCAAATTTCTAAACCGGTCTTGCTTATATTATTTATCTTATTATATGAAGATTGACAAACTATTGCATTAAAATGAAGATTATCTAAGAAACTGACAAAGAAACTTTAAACGTAAAATAAAACTATATACTAGATGCTAATAATATAGCACAGCTTCATCGTCTTTAATTGGATAAAAACGGAAATTCAACATCGCTGAATGAATGTAACGTCCGGCGAGTGCTTGCAAAAAGTACATTTTCGCAGAGAGACATTTCCCTCATGACTTTTCATTGGCTAATCTCGATCTTTTATCATATTTTTATTTCTTAACATCTCCGTCATCGTCGATTGGTACGAAGGCGACCGGAATTCGCGGCGGATCGAATAAATATTTGCACGAGTCTGTTGGCTTCTTTCGTTTCGTCATTTCGTTGCCATTAGTGGGGCGAGCGATGTGCAAACAACGCAACAGCTCCATCCAGGACCATTGATGACCGCCAATATGTCGCCCGGCAAACATTTGTTGTTCGACCCACCGACCCACCAAACCACCGGCCATGGGACGACCCACGGGCTGGGTTAGAACGATACTAACGAGAATTGAGTAAGTATCGATACTGAGTACTTTCTAAATCGATCATGCATATTAGTAACGAGTATGAACAAAATATGAATACCCTTTATTCGATACTGATAAGGCATTTGGAATCAATACTTCAAGTTGATACTTTTCGAATTTAGGTGTAAAACTGAACTAGAAGTAAGTATAGACACTTTGTTGGCGATACTCAAGAATCGATCATATTTGGTATTAGAATGATACATACTACACTTAAACGATAATATCGATTATCGATACTTTTTTCGCTAGCAATATTAGATGCTCTTCTTTGATACTACACAAAGTATCGATTAGATTTAGTTATGAAGTGATAGTCAAAGTATGGTAGTGACAGTCGTCATAACAGCTATACTATACTGATTTTGACATAGAAAGATAAAGTATGTTTGTTCGAACAAGTTTCCATTCTTGCAGACAGCATTACATTTAAAGAGTCAAACTTAAGTTTGTTTGTTCGATTTCTTCTAATAATAACTGTTACTTGCATATAGACAGATCACTTTGTTCTGTATTTTTCTCCAAGTTGAAACTTAGTAGTTAATTAAGAACATTTTGTTTACTTTATGTGACATGTATTTCTTGACCTTTTTGGATAAAATTTAAACAGGTGAAGAAAAATCTAATTTAAATAAGACAAAATGCGCAAGGAAAATCTAAGGGAAATTTCAATATGAAAAAACAAAACACTTTTTGTTTAAAAAATTATGTCGTTATATATTATTACGCCACATACGTAAGCTTTGCTTAAATGATTGTGTCGTATTCAGTTACATATTTCTGACAATGAAAGTCGTTATAAACCATTTTGGTATTTATATCTATCGCTTTTTCATTCAGTAGCAAGCCAAACTCACACGCCAAAGATATTCGGTACGAGCCCTGGCACTGACAAAAAATTTTCATTTGATTTGCTGGATTGAAATTAATGAATTAAGTAATTAAGTAGAATTTCAACAGTTGGTTTGAGATAGAAAAGTAGCTGTTAAAAAAAACAGGTTACAAAAAAAACAATGAGATATCAGTTTTATATTAGTAATGAAGAAAAATAGATAATATAGGATATAAAAATAGTATATGATATAATAAAGATAGTATAAAATGTAAATTGTAACCAAAGCCAATTAAAAAAAAACATATAGATTAGATCCTAAGCTTAAGCTAAATGCCGCATATAATTGAATCATATTAATCATTTAATATTTTGCAGCGTGACATATGTTCTACTAGCCCAAATACTCAACAAGTCGCAGTTTTCTCCATCAACTTTGAAATAAAATTTCATTATTCGTTAAATATTCCGCTCGGTATATCAAAAACCGCATATTGTGAGCCAAAGTCATATACCTAAGTATGTCTCGGAGCTTATAGAGCCACATAAACGCGTGGCAAAGTAGTCAAGTACCTAAGAATCTAGCGAGACATGACGACATTAAATATTATGTGATATGAATTCACTTATTGTAATGTGAATATATTATGACCTGGATATAAAATACTAGTATGTATGCATTATGTAATATTCTTATATAAAAGTTATGATAAACGAATGAAGCGCTGCGGAAAAGTCGAGAAAATTGTTAAAATAATATGTAGTACAAAATATGTATGCATTATATAAAATAAAAAACTAAATAAAGATAAATATTATAATGAAGAGTTGATTGTGAAAGGTCGTCAGGCAGAGAAATACCTAATATAAAAATATATCGCAAATATATCTTTATTCAAATGGTACAAGAAGATTACCCTATTTTCTTACTTATTCAGTCAACAAGAAAACCTTGCTTGCATCGTATTACCCAGTTGGTTGAATGCCAATATTTTAATAAATACTTCATATTTGCGCATTTCTTTGCTAAGGCTCATATACCACAGCAAGTTATTTTACAGCAATGTAACTTAAAGTTTTAGTTAATATCAAATATTTTAAACCCGAAGAAAAGCAATTGTTCATAATAAGTTATAGTAATTTATATTAAGATATATGACATGCCTTTTTTATATGATACGTATGTTACTTTTATATTTACAAATACATACTATTTGGATTATAAAGATATTTAGTATATTTTGTTGAGCTTAAGAAACAAACCTGCTTGATAAAATACAATTTTTAGAATATTTTTTAAATTAACCATATCTAACAAAGGTAAACAAAATCCATCAGCATCAGTCTGGTCTCTTTAAAAATGTTGGAAGTGTAAATCAGAAATGTTAAATTTACTGCTATTTTATTCTTTTTTTTTGTACCAGAAAAAGAGTAAAGATAAACGATTACGAGGAACAAAGTAAAGACACAATTTTCAATGATTTTATCAAACCAGAGAAAATTTATTTTCTAGATGAATTAATTTTTCTTATATAAGATATAGCTCACAATCTTGCAGGACCTCAAGATTCCGATTCTGATATATCAATACTAGATTTAGGGAAATTGACGGAATTCGAACTTTAAAGTAAAATGCTGAAAAAAGCATTGCACTAACCTTAAGTAATTTATGTCGTAAATTCTTATTTCAGTAATTTTAATATATTGTCTATATTACCTGGTCAAATTGATGGAGTATATTATTATACAAAAAATGATAATATATTTGCTTTATCAGCAATATTAATGGTTCGATTCTGCCGTATAGCAAACCAATTTTTTGGGACGGCTATTTTAAGTAGAACTTTTCATGTAAAATCGTTCTAAATATTGTCAAAAGCCATGTAGTTGCTCTGCAGTCAGACGTTTTTCTTAGGTTGTCAGGAAGAAAATCAAACCTAGAAAGCGCACAATGTCAAAAAACGATTATATAATAGATAATAGGATCTCTTTGACCAAGCTTCTTAACATGCGAGTGACGTTGCAGTTTATGTATAAAACGCTGGAATACACAAAAGATACATGATATTTTGATAGTATTTACTATAATTCAGTAGCATAACGTATGCAAGTTGAAGCGTATCATGGTCTTGCCATAACATTGGTCTGTTGTGCAGGAGAATCGATCCATAAGTCTTCAAAAAGTAATAATAGTTGGATAATTTTTAAACCAGAGAACATCTGGTGTGACCGTCGCTGTAACATTGTAAAATATTATTACATATAACGGTCAGGAAAAAGTTTGTTAATCCCGTAAACAGGGACGATCCTGCCCAGGTTTGACGGCTATATAATTAAGTTATAAAATATGTCAATAAAATGTATTCCGTCGGGCCTGAAATTCAAATGAATATTCAGTCTAGTATTAGCAGTCAAAGAAGAAGAACGTATTTGTAAAGTAGAAATAAATAAATTTAAAGTCAATATAACAGGACTTTCATTTTCTAAAACAATCATCGTGGGGATTTCACATTTCGCCGATTATAAATATTACACTCCACTCAAGAAGCATATCAGCATCGACGTCATGTAAATCGCTCCAATAGTAATAACAAGGAAAACTTGATTATATTATATTGTTTTGTATGCAAACAATCACCTAACATGAGTATAGATTTTTTAAATGCATTGCGTGAATTTCACGGTTCCGGTGTATATACACAAAACTTGCGTAAACCGAGTGTTAAATAATAATAAAAAATGCATTTTCATTTTTATCCTTCCCGTGCTATAGTTTTTCGTACAAACCAGTCAACAACATTATAAATCTTCAAAAACCTTATCGACATTATCAATTTATTTCCATCGTCGTTGATAACGGTTAATACGGTATCAGTTTTAATATAAACGGCATTAAGTTTATCGATGTTCCCCAACAACTTATCTATAATGTTACTTGATCCGAGGCCTTTATCTTGCTGCAGCGCGGAGAGTATTTCTTCCTTGAAACGTTGTTCCCGGGAGTACGTAGTCGCTACGGTGCTACGGTGCTACGGGCTACGGCTTCGGCTCGGCCCTCATACTTTTTACCTCGGGCGCGCGTTCTCGCACGCGGAACCGCTCCCGATTCTCTTTTCACACACTATTCACACGCGCCGAGCGGCATATGCAACATCTTTCAACCCGATTAACAGAGCTGTACTTAAAGATATTATAATAATTCTAAAACTGTATAATAATTCTTAAACTGTATAATAATTCTTAAACCGTCTTCTTTTATTTCGCAAACCAAATGGGAATTGAATCAGTGAAATTATTGCGTAAACCAGAAATACATAAAATGATAATCATATCCTGTCACATCGTATTTCTGCAGTCATTGCCGATTTACATTTAACTCCCCGCAGGGTAAGTTATAGTAATAGGCCAAAAATCCGTTATTGTTTGTATGTTGCAGTCCTGATGAACAAGCCAATTAGGTACATACCTGGGAGCCTCCAGTATTTTCTTGAGGATCTTATTTTGAGCTCTCTGTAAGATGTTTATATTAGATCGACTGGCACTACCCCAGAGAGAAAGGCCGTAAGCCCAGATTTAAAAGATTTAAAAATTTTTGCGTATCATCACGTTTCAGAGGTTTCTGAACATTTTGGCATACCTGAGAAAAAATGGTTGTGTGTGTGGCGTGCGTGTGTTTTGTGTGTTCGCATTTTTTCGTCCACTTTTTCGGGCGCACAGGTAAACCGATTTGAATGGTTCAAAAAACTTTTCCTATTAATAGGGAGATGTGCTGATTAGTTTTTGGCAAAGGCAGGTCTAGCCATTTCTAAGATACAGAGCTAATTTTTTTTATTGCATAGTTTTATTGTCAATGAAAATAATATACATTTTTAAGGCAATATGCTGGGTGTTAATGCATACAGAGCTAAATGTACAAAAAATGGCAGTTTTTGAAAGAAAAATTAATTTGCACAAGCTTTAGTTTATTTTTGCCAAAATTATTTTTATTCTTTATTATCTTTCATTCACGTCATTTACTTATTGTTTATTGTTATAATGCTTATTTTAAATTAATATATACACTGAAACAGTCGTACAAAGATTCAAAACGTTTAGATGTCTTATTCAAATTTTGTTACTAACTTAGTATTTTTTTATAATTAAATGGATTCTTTACTTATTAAACATTAAACATTCGCAAGATAAAAATAATTAATCATCAATACAAATTTATCAATAAGTAATAACAATATTATAAAATAATTATTATAAATACTGTACATTTTGCAATATAAGGGCTTATATTTGAGCGACCTTTATCGACGTTTATCTATAAAAACAAAATAAAAAAAACATTAATATAATAATTGAATCATTCTAATCGGATGCCCTGTTGTCTCAAAAATGCTATTGTTTCCACTTCTTGCTCTGTATCTCCGAAACCGCTAGACCTGTCTACTCCAAAATGTAATCAATTATTTACTCAATCAATACGAATGGAATGTTTTTTTTTAAACATTCTAATCGATTGCTTCGTGCTCCCAATATCGTGGACAAAAATTGTATCCGAACATACAAGCATACATCTATTTTTTCTATTTCCACTTCTTGCTCTGTATCTCCGAAACCGCTAGACCTGTCTACTCCAAAATGTAATCAGTTATTTACTCAATCAATACGAATGGAATGTTTTTATTGAAAATTCTAATCGATTGCTTCGTGCTCCCAATATCGTGGGCAAAAAATTGTATCCGTACATATAAACAGACACATCTATTTCATTATGACAATAAGATATGCAAAATTGTTCAGAATGCTATAAAACGTATAATTATTCTCATATGCGATTTTTATAGCTTGCTCTGGGGAAGTTAATTAATGCTTTCATACTTGTAATTTTATTAGTTTATCTTTAACATTTTTAATGTTAGTATTTTAGCAATTTTTAATTTTTATCAACAAAGTCTCATTTATTGATAAGTAAAAGATTTGTCACGATGAAACGCAGTCTACTGAAAAAACCACCAACGTGAATATGTTGTATGTTCGAGTAAATAACAAAAATCCAGCAAAGCCCAGCGTTTTGAATTGTTTAGATAACATAGAACATGTACACATCCAGTCGGTATTGAATACTATGTGCTCCACATATAATATGTCTTTTCCTCAACGGTTTTCACTCTGTTCAAGCTTCTGTTTTATACTTAAGTACAAGTTGTATAAATCACTGAATAAACGCGAGAAAAACATTCTAAAATATATATTTTCTGGAAAAGTTTTATTTAAACTAGTCTTAATCCACAATAAATTTATTCATGTTCTGTTTTTTAATCGACTAATTCCTTCAAGAACATCAGCGTGTAAATGATCCACTTATAAAAGCCTTAATTAACGCAGTAGGCCATGTCCGGGGTTGACAAAAAATGTTCCGGTCTTTTTGGTACATAAACATGCCCAGATCGCGTCATGGGAGCTTAAAGCTCCGTTCCGGACAAATATAAGAATGGTCCTGGAAAAGGTCAACGCCGAAAGGTCGAACCGCGTAATGTCAGCTCGGCCGCTTTGCGGAAACCGAAAGCTGCCATCTTTAACTGTTGATGATGAGCTTTTTTGGGGAGTTTTTTTATTGAAACTATGATAAGCTTTTGGATCGAAAAAGTACTTGGTAAAAGAATATAGCATTTTTATTTTAAATATATTCTGATAGTTTGATAAATATATTTTATTGTTTACTATTGCAATACTTATTAGCAATGTACTTATATATTAAGGGTATCCCAGGACTCAACGTCCAGTAAAAACTGGGTGACACTATTATATATATTATAGTTCAGAATTACATAGATATCAATGAATTATATTACCATATGCGATAGTTAAAAAATACTTTTTATATTAATTAATGCTACAACGCTTTTATAAAACAAATCAATTATTTGAAGACTACCAAAAACAATTATAAGTCATGAAAATTAGTTCTAATTTATTATGTACAATTTTTTATTTCTATTATAATTTATAAATATACTATACAGATACACTTTATAAATAATTAAGAAAATAAACTAAAAGCTGCACGCGAAGAGCAAAGCCGTATGGCGATCAGAATAGCAAAACCATTAGTATGTTTAACTATTATAATATATTATTCATTCACCTCAATTCTATTTTGGACTAATTGTGGTGTCATGCATTATTCAGAAAGACTTTCAAAGCATTGTGGAATACGATGTCACTGGTATAAACTAAACTAAACTAAACTGAACTTATAAATTGAATGTCAATCTTTCCTAGTTCTAACGTTTTCAACCAGGATGAGCTTCGATTGAAAATTTGATTAAGAATGTATCAATAAAATTCAGCAAAAACCATCATATAAATATGAATATGTAATATTATAAGATTTTCCACAAATTTATTAAACGAATCAATACATAATTATTTTCACAATATTTCTTTTATATTTTAAAAAGAAATTCCAAGACAATGAGATATGATCCCCGAAAAACAAAAATTGGAACATTGAAATCATTACCATCGAAATTCAATATCGCGAAACTCTTTGGGATAAGATAATAATCATTATTTCTTCGTTTTTAATGATTCATTATTTTCCCAATTACGATAAGATAATTCCTTAGTAATTTATACGCATCAGCAAATAAACTGATCCTTATAAGAAATGAAGGGATTTGATATTTTTCTTTCGTATTATACAGAGCTGTAATAGATTAATTTGTTATAGAAAATATAATGTAAGACTGAAGACCGCTGAATTTTAAAATAGTGCGAATAATAATAATTAAATTAAATTATGGCAAAGTACAGTAATATAAATTTTTAATAATGCTGGTATAAGCTTTTATTTTTCCATTTCTTGAATCAACCATTTGTCTCAACAGTGTTAATGTATTTTTCAAGAAGGATTATTTTACCATCGAGTCTAATAAAACGTTTCCTATAATTCGACGGGTAATATTGGTCCCGATTGGCATTTGTGATTAAGTGTAAATATTCTGAACGCACAAAATAACATAATGATTAATTATAAGCTTTTATGAGGAAGTAAAAGGTTACATTTAGATTTATTGCTTGAACGAAGCGCGTGCAACCCTGACAGAAATCGATAGGCATTTAAGAAAGAATTAGAAATTGGAGTTTGATCAAGGTGAAGTCAATATATTTGGGAAAGGTGTGTAAAATACATAAAGTTGAGCAGCATTATTTATTCTAAGTTATTTTGGGTAGAATATAAACTTGAAAATTTGTATAAAATAAATACAAGAGTTTTTTTAAAATATGGCAAAACGAGGCTTAGAGGACAGAAGGAAGAAAAGGTTGGAAAAGATCCAATACCGATATGTCAAAAACAAGTAATATTGAGATTTTTTTAACAACAATATTTGAAAGTAAAGTAAAAACATGTTAACCAGCCATCACCTTGATTCTTACGACTTTGGTATCGTAGTCCAGTCATTTAAGCTTAAATTAGGTAACAATCTCGGAATTCGAGATACCCAACTGTAAGTTTGTAAATACTTGTATATTGACACCCTAAAGTTGTCTCAAAATCTACATATGGTAGGGTGTACGCAACATATGTATAGAGCTTTTGCGACAACTTTAGGTGTCAATATACAAGTATTTATAGGTTTACAGCTGGGTATCTCGAATTCCGAGGTGAACTTACTTATTATATATTTTATGATATGAATGTCACATATTTTATCATATACGATTTGCCTTACTAAATTTTAAATATTAGATTTTTCACCAGAATCAATTTTAGCAAGTCGGAAAATTCAAATTCAAATTTCATATAGAAATAAATAGAATTTGATAAAAATGGACACTAATTTCTAAATTCTTGTAAAATTATATTGTAATATATATTATTTTTTTGTACCAAACAATTATAAATAAAAAATTAAAATAATATTTAAAAAAATAGAAAAGTAAAAAGATTGATTGAATATATTATAATCACTGAGGTATGTCTGGATCAGCTAGTATATATATATATATATATATATATATATATATATATACATGTGTGTGTGTGTTGATAAATATATTCTTCATTCCATCCAAGAGAACACACATGTGCCAATTGGTAAAGGAGTATTCTTATTTCGCAGACAGATGTCTAATTAATTTATTAAAATGATAGGTAATTTATGCGTGTTCCAAACAGATTTTTACGTAACAATTCCCTCATAGCATTATAAATCAATTTAACCGGTCTGGTACTTTAATATGTCGTATTGTTACATTTACTTTAATAAAACAGAGCTGCGTGCTCGGTCGAATTGTGTTGCGGTTGCATTGGCTTCGCCTGTCTCTGCCATTGACAGAAAATGGACAGAAATGTCGGAAGGATTCATCGAATACATTCATAATAATAATAGTATGAAGAGCAGCAAATTCCTCGTACAATGTAAAACGCACCCCCGGATACAAAATACAAACCTTCGGTTGTTATGCTCGGAATAACGAGGGTGTAGGACTGAATTCGATGGAGCTTTCATAATGTATGATTATCCACTTGAGTAAAGTAGCGTGTCTTATGTCGCAAAGGAAAAACGTAAGGGATACGGTTTGTGTATTTTTCAATGACGTTATTGATGTAATATCAAATACAATACAATTACATAAATGTCATGACCTTACTTAAAAGTGGCGGAATCGACGATATGATAGAAAGGACAATGCTTTAAATGTAACAATTTGATAAAAAAATATTTTTTTATATATTTGAACAGCGACCACATCTAAGGAACCCTACAAGCTATTGTGATGATTTTTTCTTTTAATACGTTGCTTTTTTTAGAAAGCAACCAGCGGTTAACCTATACCATTAACATAGCAAAATTGCGTCGTTTTGGAAAGTTCATTTAACTAGTTTATCTGAACAAGTAATTTATTATATAATTATTAAAATCAAGTAATTTATTAAACTTACGTTTACCTAGTATATTTATATCTATTCTTCGTTTAATTATTATTAACTTCCCCAAAAAAAGATTAAGAGAAAATTTTCGAGACTACGAGACTAATTCACGAAAAAAAACGAATTGCTAATTTTGTGATTTCTTGATGCTTCAAGTGATTATAAATAGACTGCCATAAAATTTAGAAAAGTATGTGTGTGTATGTGAACAATTTTTGATAATTCATCCACGTTTTCTCAACAATTTAATAGCAATTCAATGACATCGATGAATGCTCAAGTCGGTTACTTTTTCGAAATAATCAGCCGTATCTTTAGTATTTTTATAGAAAAGTGCAAAATATTTCATTCTTGTTTACGTTAAAAATATTGAACGGTTTTTGTTCATTTAAAACTATTGTAAAGATATCAATGAAAATTGTGCTGATTAGAATTTGGCAAAAATCTATCGTGCCATTTCTTAGTAATTGTTTGTCACATTTTTGTTTGCGATCTCAATTAAACCTTGTATGGAGATAGAAGAGATCCTAATATTAATGAACATATTGATATTTTAGAGGCGACTGACCAGTAAAGGACATT
Organism: Ctenocephalides felis; assembly: GCF_003426905.1. Classification (NCBI taxonomy): domain Eukaryota; kingdom Metazoa; phylum Arthropoda; class Insecta; order Siphonaptera; family Pulicidae; genus Ctenocephalides; species Ctenocephalides felis. Next base: position 20,598,977 of record NW_020537758.1, on the reverse strand, counting down.
CAATAAATTTGATGAATTTACAATAGTCGGCCGGAAAGGGACATTGTATACTACAAGGACATTATTGACAATTATATAATTTTTACTATTTACTTATTGAATAATTTCTTATAAATAATGATTAAATTATTTCCATTTTTTATCAGGAGAGTTGATGACTTAAATCCAGTGGCGCTTTTCTTTTCAATCTTCTTGGATAGTTCTCTGTTATCAATGAGTTTGCTAATGAATTTGGGTGACTGATTAGCTTGTTTTTATACTTCTGTGCTGTTTTTGTTATTAATTCATTTATGGTAGGTGTATTCGTGACGGCATGAATCAACCAGTTGGGAATATATTTTAGAGCTCATAAGGAAATTTTCAAAAATTTGTTTTGAAATTTCTGTATAATTTCTATATTAGTCTTCTGAGCACTGCCCCACAATTGTATACCATAACACCAAATTGGTTTGAATAAAGATTTATATAAAAGTAGCTTATTGTATGAGCTTAGTTTGGATTTAGTAGATAAGGGGTTCAATTACAAAAATTAATGAAAAATATTTTTTTTATTACACTTTATTTTAGCAATCAGATATACAAAAATAATAAAAGATAATTGAAATGAATTATTAAGCGCATGTTTGATTCTCAATAATATGTTATATTTAACCATTTGTGAAAAATAATTAATGAAGCTTATAAAATTTGTACATCACATTATAACGCTTAATAGCAACTCGGTGTAGGTACTCATAATTGACTTTAATTAATATTTTAATTTAATCGTTTTATTCCCTTCTCTCAAAGCAAAATGCCACATACACACCTGATTTATCAATTTATCAGAGTTGTCTAACAAATAATATAATCTTATACTTAAATCCAACATTTCGAAAAGCTTCATGAATTTAATTTAAAATTTCTGTCCATCGCGAAACATAATCATAACAAAATTTGTAAAACTATCCCTAAGCACAAAAGCAAGCTCATAACGTAATATATACTTGATACACGAGTACAACTATGAACTACGATTTTTTAATCACGGCAGATGCCATATTGCAATTATTGAAAAAAAATGAAAACTAATTTCATCCGTGTAGCTCATGTGCCCGCATATTCCCATATTCCGTACAGTTTGTGTTCGCGTCCTATTCGCCAATATTGAGAATGTAGTGCCGCTATGAAATCTGCATATGCAAGCACAAAGCGGTCCAGAGAATGCGACGGCAATCGTCCATCATACGTAATTGCGTCATGCGAGATATATAGCCGTTAAGACTGGAAACGGTGGTTGTGATGATAATTTATTAAATACTTTCATCATTATACACAACATTCAATTGGCTATTGTTTTACACGTATTTATCAAAACCAGACAAAATCAAGCAAATTAATACAAAAAATCTAGTTATTTACATAGAATTTACAACTTTGTCCCAAAGGGTAAAATCTCACAAACACGAAAATATTTTTTTTACATTTACCTTCGAATCACTGGATGAATGTATGTTTGTGTGTGTGTGTAGTATTTGTTTTGTATGGATACAACTTTTCGTTCAGAATTTAGAGAGCAGGGATCAACCGATTTGATTGATTCAATAACATTCGATTGCTATTTATGGGGAGGCGTGATTATTTTTTGCAAGAGCAGCCGTTTTGGATTAAATACTTTCATCATTAATATTGTATCATTGGCTATTGCTTTTCATGCATTTATGAAAATCAGACAAAATCAAGCGAATTGATACCAAAAAACCATTTAATTACACACAATTTACAATATTGTTGAGGTAAAATCGCACAAAATCCAAATTATATTTAAGAACTCCGAAATATTTTGGCATACCTTAGGAAAAATTGGTGAATGTTTATTTGTGTGTAGTATGTGTTTTGTATGGATACAATTGTTCGTCCACGACTTTGAGAGCAGGGATCAACCGATTTGTTTGATTCAAAACCATTCTATTCCTATTCATGAGAAGGAGTTGAATAATTAATTTTGATAAGAGCAGCCGTTTTGGAGATTCGGGGCAAAAAGTAGAAAAAAAGAAATTAAATTTTCGCGTGAGTAGAGCATCCGATTAGATTGATTCAAAAACATTCGATTCGTAATGAAGGCGAGACGTGCTGATTAGTTTTTGGCAAAGATAGGTCCAACCGTTTCGGGGATACAAAGTAAAGAGTACAAAAAATTGCTGTTTTGGAAGAAACTATTCGAATCATTCAAACAACATTTTTCTTGTATTGACAAAATGAAAAATTGATTACATTTTTGCAAAGACAATTCCAGAGATTTATGAGTTGTAGAAAAATAGTACAAAAAAATTGTGGACTGAAATGATAATTAAAAATCATTATTATTGATTCGTATAAAGATATTGATGCAATGACAACATTCCTGTCTACAAGAAAGTGAACAGGTAGACACGTTAAGACAAATAGAAAGGTAGACATAAATCTAATTTAATATATATATATATATATATATATATATATATATATATATATATAAACTCTAATTGTTATATTTTTAATTCTAAAACTTTTCTTTATATTGTAAATTTCTTTTAGCTATGTGATGAAACACATCTAGCCTTGAAACGTATAAAAATTTAAAATAAACATTTCTACATTCGACGCATTGGCTGTTTTATTCAATTCAATATATTTCAACGTCGAACAAAAAATCATCAAAATTATTAAATGTTTATTAGATATGATTTATTAAATGTTTTAACAAAATAACAAAGTTCGATATACTTGAACAAATGAATATAATGTGGTTTGAAAAATTCAATAAACATTTATATGTCATAACTTTCATAGTTCTACTTTTAATTTCTAGTAAAATATTAACCCTTTCCACTCGCGAATTGGAGAATTAATACTTATTTTGCAAAAAGAGCGGCATCTGAGTAGAAAGGATTAATGCTGATCAATTAAAAAAAATCAAAGCGATACATACTGTGATAAAATTGCAATATCTTAACACGATATCATATGCATTAATCGCCGAATTAATTAAATTAAATTAAATTATTTTTGAGATACAAATAATAAAAAAAAAATTGTAAGGTTGAGATTAACAACAAACTTTTTTAAACCGATTGTAAAACAATTTTTCAGAAAAAATAACGCAAATCAAATAAATTGATATATCTTTGTCTATTTTTATTCAATTAGTATAATTTCATAATTGCGCAATATAACGTTAACAGTTTGCCTGATCAAATATCCCAGAAATTCAAATTGATAAAATTGGGTTAATTCAACACGATATAATATTTATTAATTCGACCAATGGATTGAATTTCTCCGTAGTTCTGGGATATCAGAAAACTGCATTGAAATGTATGAAATAATAAAGTAAAATCGTAAGCCGGTGGAGAGACTGGGCGCGTTCGTATTCGCAGGCGAGGCGACGCGCGAGAGCTCGCTATGAACCCGGGAAGCGTGCAAACAATCGAGTCATTATAGAGCCAGCGATACCGGATCCCGCACAGTATAATTGTAACCGGAGTATCCGGAGCGCTGTCTGGAGAGTCCGCGGATAATCGATGCACGATGCCGAAGTCT
>NW_020537758.1:20570160-20594416 GCF_003426905.1 Ctenocephalides felis | reverse complement strand
TTAATGATGAAAGTATTTAATCCGAAACGGCTGCTCTTGTGAAAAATAATCAGCATGCCTCTCGTAAATAGCAATCGAATGTTACTGAATTAATCAAATCGGTTGATCCTTGCTCTCTAAATTCTGAAAGAAAAGTTGTACCCATACAAAACCAATAATACTCACAAACAAACAAACATATATTCATACAGAGATTATAAGGTACCAGTGATTCACGAGGACTCGAAAAGTTAATATATGCAAAAAAATATTTTTGTGTTCGTGAGATTTTACCCTAAGGGCCAATGTTGTAAATTGTATGTAAATAACTATATTTTTGGTGATAATTTGCTTGATTTTGTCTGGTTCTTATAAATACATGTAAAACAATAGCCAATTGAATGCTGTGTACAATGATGAAAGTATTTAATAAATTATCATCACAACCACCGTTTCCAGTCTTAACGGCTATATATCTCGCATGACGCAATTACGTATGATGGACGATTGCCGTCGCATTCTCTGGACCGCTTTGTGCTTGCATATGCAGATTTCATAGCGGCACTACATTCTCAATATTGGCGAATAGGACGCGAACACAAACTGTACGGAATATGCGGGCACATGAGCTACACGGATGAAATTAGTTTTCAATTTTTTTTCAATAATTGCAATATGGCATCTGCCGTGATTAAAAAATCGTAGTTCATAGTTGTACTCGTATATCAAGTATATATTACGTTATGAGCTTGCTTTTGTGCTTAGGAATAGTTTTACAAATTTTGTTATGATTATGTTTTGGGATGGACAAATATTTTAAATTAAATTGATGGAGCTTTTCGAAATGTAGGATTTAAGTATTAGATTATATTATTTGTTAGACAACTCTGATAAATTGATAAATCAGGTATGTATGTGGCATTTTGCTTTAAGAGAAGGGAATAAAACGATTAAATTAAAATATTAATTAAAGTCAATTATGAGTACCCACACCGAGTTGCTATTAAGCGTTATAATGTGATGTACAAATTTTATAAGCTTCATTAATTATTTTTCACAAATGGTTAAATATAACATATTATTGAGAATCAAACATGCGCTTAATAATTCATTTCAATTATCTTTTATTATTTTTGTATATCTGATTGCTAAAATAAAGTGTAATAAAAAAATATTTTTCATTAATTTTTGTAATTGAACCCCTTATCTACTAAATCCAAACTAAGCTCATACAATAAGCTACTTTTATATAAATCTTTATTCAAACCAATTTGGTGTTATGGTATACAATTGTGGGGCAGTGCTCAGAAGACTAATATAGAAATTATACAGAAATTTCAAAACAAATTTTTGAAAATTTCCTTATGAGCTCTAAAATATATTCCCAACTGGTTGATTCATGCCGTCACGAATACACCTACCATAAATGAATTAATAACAAAAACAGCACAGAAGTATAGAAACAAGCTAATCAGTCACCCAAATTCATTAGCAAACTCATTGATAACAGAGAACTATCCAAGAAGATTGAAAAGAAAAGCGCCACTGGATTTAAGTCATCAACTCTCCTGATAAAAAATGGAAATAATTTAATCATTATTTATAAGAAATTATTCAATAAGTAAATAGTAAAAATTATATAATTGTCAATAATGTCCTTGTAGTATACAATGTCCCTTTCCGGCCGACTATTGTAAATTATCAAATTTATTGAATGTCCTTTACTGGTCAGTCGCCTCTAAAATATCAATATGTTCATTAATATTAGGATCTCTTCTATCTCCATACAAGGTTTAATTGAGATCGCAAACAAAAATGTGACAAACAATTACTAAGAAATGGCACGATAGATTTTTGCCAAATTCTAATCAGCACAATTTTCAATTGATATCTTTACAATAGTTTTAAATGAACAAAAACCGTTCAATATTTTTAACGTAAACAAGAATGAAATATTTTGCACTTTTCTATAAAAATACTAAAGATACGGCTGATTATTTCGAAAAAGTAACCGACTTGAGCATTCATCGATGTCATTGAATTGCTATTAAATTGTTGAGAAAACGTGGATGAATTATCAAAAATTGTTCACATACACACACATACTTTTCTAAATTTTATGGCAGTCTATTTATAATCACTTGAAGCATCAAGAAATCACAAAATTAGCAATTCGTTTTTTTTCGTGAATTAGTCTCGTAGTCTCGAAAATTTTCTCTTAATCTTTTTTTGGGGAAGTTAATAATAATTAAACGAAGAATAGATATAAATATACTAGGTAAACGTAAGTTTAATAAAATTACTTGATTTTAATAATTATATAATAAATTACTTGTTCAGATAAACTAGTTAAATGAACTTTCCAAAACGACGCAATTTTGCTATGTTAATGGTATAGGTTAACCGCTGGTTGCTTTCTAAAAAAAGCAACGTATTAAAAGAAAAAATCATCACAATAGCTTGTAGGGTTCCTTAGATGTGGTCGCTGTTCAAATATATAAAAAAATATTTTTTTATCAAATTGTTACAATTAAAGCATTGTCCTTTCTATCATATCGTCGATTCCGCCACTTTTAAGTAAGGTCATGACATTTATGTAATTGTATTGTATTTGATATTACATCAATAACGTCATTGAAAAATACACAAACCGTATCCCTTACGTTTTTCCTTTGCGACATAAGACACGCTACTTTACTCAAGTGGATAATCATACATTATGAAAGCTCCATCGAATTCAGTCCTACACCCTCGTTATTCCGAGCATAACAACCGAAGGTTTGTATTTTGTATCCGGGGGTGCGTTTTACATTGTACGAGGAATTTGCTGCTCTTCATACTATTATTATTATGAATGTATTCGAAGAATCCTTCCGACATTTCTGTCCATTTTCTGTCAATGGCAGAGACAGGCGAAGCCAATGCAACCGCAATACAATTCGACCGAGCACGCAGCTCTGTTTTATTAAAGTAAATGTAACAATATGACATATTAAAGTACCAGACCGGTTAAATTGATTTATAATGCTATGAGGGAATTGTTACGTAAAAATCTGTTCGGAACACGCATAAATTACCTATCATTTAGATGAATTAATTAGACATCAGTCTGAGAAATAAGAATACTCCTTTACCAATTGGCACATGTGTGTTCTCTTGGATGGAATGAAGAGAATATTTATTAACACGCACACACATACACACACACACACACATATATATATATATATATATATATATACATATATATATATACTAGCTGACCAATTTTATAAGAATTTAGAAATTGTCTATTTTTATAAAATTCTGACTTGAATGAAATTTGAATTTGGATTTTGCGACTTGCTAATATCGATTCTAATGAAAATTGTAATAATTGAAATTTAGTAAGGCAATGCGTATATGATAAAATATTTAATATTTACATCATTGTAATAATCAATTTTTATATGGCAAAGGCATAGAGAACCAATTTTACTTTGAGCAAGTATATTGTGAAAACCAATCGAATTATATTACAATAAATAACACTTTTCAAACACACATCCATATGAGTAAAATTCAGTAAAATTCTCTCATTGTAAAAATGAGTTTTTTGCTGTTTTTTCAAAAATTTGTCACTTCTTACTCCATAGGCAGATTAAAGTGAGACAGCCAGGAACTGGTTCAATGCCTCATTTTTAATTTTAAAGAGATTTTAAGAAAAAATAGCTACATTATTCAACCAATGCAAAATATGAATTTTATGGGTACATTTTTTTATAGAGATAACGATATCTGCCGATAGCAAGGTCGTAAGAATCAAGGTGATGGCTGGTTAACTTTTTTTTTTACTTTCATATATTGTTGTTAAAAAATCCCAACATTACTTGTTTTTGAGATATAATATTGAGATATTGAGATTTTGAGGATCTTTTTGCCTTCGGCTTTTTAAACCTTTGCCTTATTTACAAAACTTTTGTTTTCATTTTATCAACATTTTCAAGTTTATATTCTATCCAAAATAACTTAGAATAAATAATTGCTGCTCAACTTTATGTATTTTACACACCTTTTCCAAATATATTAATTTCACCTTGATCAAACTCCAATTTCTAATTCTTTCTTAAATGCTTATCGATTTCTGTCAGGGTTGCACGCGCTTCGTTCAAGCAATAAATCTAAATGTAACCTTTTACTTCCTCATAAAAGCTTATAATTAATCATTATGTTATTTTGTGCCTTCAGAATATTTACACTTAATCACAAATGCCAATCGGGACCAATATTACCCTTCGAATTATAGGAAACGTTTTATTAGAGTCGATGGTAAAATAATCCTTCTTGAAAAATACATTAATGCTTTTGAGACAAATGGTTGATTCAACGAATGGAAAAACAAAAGCCAATACTAGCATTCAATAAAAAATAATGACTCTATAATCATTCGCACTATTTTAAAATTGTGCGGTCTTAAGTTCTACATACATTTTTCCATTACAAATTAATCTATTACAGCTCTGTATAATACGAAAGAAAAATATCAAATCCCTTCATTTCTTATAAGGATCAGTTTATTTGCTGATGCGTATAAATTACTAAGGAATTATCTTATCGTAATTGGGAAAATAATGAATCATTAAAAACGAAGAAATAATGATTATTATCTCATCCCAAAGAGTTTCGCGATATTGAATTTCGATGGTAATGATTTCAATGTACCAATTTTTGTTTTTAGGGGATCATATCTCATTGTCTTGGAATTTCTTTTTAAAATATGAAAGAAATATTGTGAAAATAATTATGTATTGATTTGTTTAATAAACTTGTGGAAAATCTTATAATATTACACATTCATATTTATAGGATGATTTTTGGTTGAATTTTATTGATACATTCTTAATGAAATTTTTAATCAAAGCTCATCCTGGTTGAAAATGTTAGAACTAAGAAATATTGGCATTCAATTTATAAGTTCCGTTTAGTTTAGTTTAGTTTATACCAGTGACATCGTATTCCACAATGCTTTGAAAGTCTTTCTGAATAATGTATGATACGACGATTAGTCCAAAATAGAATTGAGGTGAATGAATAATATATTATAATAGTTAAACATACAAATGGTTTTGCTATTCTGATCGCCATACGGCTTTGCTCTTCGCGTGCAGCTTTAAGTTTATTTTCTTAATTATTTATAAAGTGTATCTGGTTTTATTCCATTAATGTATCAATAGAATTATAATAGGAATGAAAAATGGCTCATAATAAATTAGAATTAATTTTTATGACTTATAAGTGTTTGGGTTTTTTTCTTATTTACATCAATTGATAGCCTTCAAGTAATTGATTTGTTTTATAAAAGTGTTGTAGCATTAATTAATATAAAAAGTATTTCTAACTATTGCATATGGTAATATAATTTATTGATATCTATGTAATTCTGAACTGTAATATATATACTTAATACTGTCACCCAGTTATTCCTTGACGTTGAGTCCTGGGATACCCTTAATATAAATGTACATTGCTAATAAGTGTTGCAATAGTAAACAATAAAATATATTTATCAAACTATCAGAGTATATTTAAAATAAAAATACGATGTTCTTTTGGCAAGTTCTTTTTTCGACCCAAAAGCTTATCATAGTTTCAATAAAAAAACTCCCCAAAAAAGCTCATCATCAACAGTTAAAGATGGCAGCTTTCGGTTTCCGCAAAGCCGCCGAGCTGACATTACGCGGTTCGACCTTTCGGCGTTGACCTTTTCCAGAACCATTCTTATATTTGCCCGGAACGGAGCTTTAAGCTCCCATGACGCGATCTGGGCATGTTTATGTACCAAAAAGACCGGAACATTTTTTGTCAACCCCGGACATGGCCTACTGCGTTAATTAAGGCTTTTAAGTGGATCATTTACACGCTGATGTTCTTGCAGGAATTAGTCGATTAAAAAACAGAACATGAATAAATTTATTGTGGATTAAGACTAGTTTAAATAAAACTAGTTTAAATATAAAAATATATTTTAGATTGCTTTTCATACGCGTATTCCGTGATTTATATAACTTGTACTTAAGTATGAAACAGAAGTTTGAACAGAGTGAAAACCGTGGAAGAAAAGACATATTATATGTGGAACACATAGTATTCAATACCGACTGGATGTGTACATGTTCTATGTTATCTAAGCATTTCAAAACGCTGGGTTTTGCTGGATTTTTGTTATTTACTCGAACGTACAACATATTCACCCAGGTACTTTTTTCAGTAGACTGCGTTTCGTCGTGACAAATCTTTTACTTATCAATAAATGAGAAGAAAATTACTATATGTACTTTGTTGATAAAAATTAAAAATTGCTAAAATACTAAAATTAAAAATGTCAAAGATAATCTAATAAAATTACAAGTATGAAAGCATTAATTAACTTCCCGCAGAGCAAGCTATAAAAATCGCATATGAAAATAATTATACGTTTTATAGCCTTCTTAATAATTTTGCATATCTTATTGTCATAATGAAATAGATGTGTCTGTTTGTATGTACGGATACAATTTTTTGACCACGATATTGGGATCACGAAGCAATCGATTAGAATGTATAAGAAAAACATTCGATTCGTATTTATTGAGTTAATAATTGACTACATTTTGGCGTAGACAGGTCGAGCGGTTTCGGAGATAAGAGCAAGAAATGAAAACAATGGCACTTTTGAGACAACGGGGCATCCGATTAGAGTGATTCAATAATTATATTTTTTATGTTAGTTATAGATAAACGTCGATTAAGGTTGCTCAAATATAAGCACTTCTATTATAAAATGTACAGTATTTATAATAATTATTTTATAATATTGTTATTACTTATTGATAAATTTGTATTGATGATTAATTATTTTTATCTTGCGAATGTTTAATGTTTAATAAGTAAAGAATCCGATTAACTATAAAAAAATATACTAAGTTAGTAACAAAATTTGAATAAGACTTCTAAACGTTTTCAATATTTGTAGGACTGTTTCAGTGTATATATTAATTTAAAACAAGCATTATAACAATAAACAATAAGTAAATGACGTGAATGAAAGATAATAAAGACTGAAAATAGTTTTGGCAAAAATAAACTAAAGCTTGTGCAAATTATTTTTTTTTTTTTCGAATCATTCAAATCGGATGCTTAGTTCTTTCAAAAACTGCCATTTTTTGTATGCATTGTATCTCTGTATGCATTAACACCCAGCATATTGCCTTAAAAAATGTATATTATTTTGATTGGCAATAAAACTATGCAAAAAAAAAGTAGCTCTGTATCTTCTAAATGGCTAGACCTGCCTTTGCCAAAAACTAATCAGCACATCTCCCTGTTAATAGGAAAAGTTTTTTGAACCATTCAAATCGATTTACCTGTGCGCCCGAAAAAGTGTACGAAAAAATGCGACCACACAAAACACACGCACGCCACACACACACACAACCATTTTTTCTCAGGTATGCCAAAATGTTCAGAAACCTCCGAAACGTGAAGATACGCAAAAATTTTTAATTTTGATTTTTGGCCCATTACTATAACTTACCCTGCGGGAAGTTAAATGTAAATCGACAATGACTGCAGAAATACGATAGGACAGGCTATGATTATCATTTTATGTATTTCTGGTTTACGCAATAATTTCACTGATTCAATTCCGATTTGGTTTGCTAAATAAAAGAAGACGGTTTAAGAATTATTATACAGTTTTAGAATTATTATAATATCTTTAAGTACAGCTCTGTTAATCGGTTTGAAAGATGTTGCATATGCCGCTCGGCGCGTGTGAATAGTGTGTGAAAAGAGAATCGGGAGCGGTTCCGCGTGCGAGAACGCGCGCCCGAGGTAAAAAAGTATAAGGGCCGAGCCGAAGCCGTAGCCCGTAGCATCCGTAGCACCGTAGCGACTACGTACTCCCGGGAACAACGTTTCAAAGAAGAAATACTCTGCGCTGTAGCAAGATAAAGGCCTCGGATCAAGTAACATTATAGATAAGTTGTTGGGGAACATCGATAAAGTTAATGCCGTTTATATTAAAACTGATACCGTATTAACCGTTATCAACGACGATGGAAATAAATTGATAATGTCGATAAGGTTTTTCGAGATTTATAATGTTGTTGACTGGTTTGTACGAAAAACTATAGCACGGGAAGGATAAAAAAGCAAATGCATTTATTATTATTATTTAACACTTGGTTTACGTCAGTTTTGTGAATATATACAGAAACCATCAAATTGACGTAATACATTTTTTAAAAAAAAAAGTCTACTCATGTTGAGTATCTCATTGGAGCTCTTCTTAGGCATCGCTCTTACATTGTCATTTTAGCTCATAGGAATCTTTATGTATTTCTGATTGCTAAATAAAACGAGTTAAAAAGAAAAAAAAAGTTGAGTATTTGATTGCATACAAAACAACATACTATAATCAAGTTCAGACTTCTTGCTACTATTATACTTACTATTTGAAGGAATAATATTGCAAATAAAGCAAATATATTATCATCACTCCGTCAATTTAACATGTTTCCGTAGAGAGAGGAATACCACATAAGAATTTCAAAACTTCAAAACATAATGATTTTGATAAACTCAAGTTTATCAAAATTATAATTATATATACAATATATGAAAATTACTGAAATATGATTTACGACATAAATTACTTATAATTAGTGCCACGCTTTTTTCAGCATTTCACTTTAAAGTTCGAATTTCGTCAAATTACCTAAATCTAGTGTTGATATATCAGAATTCATGAGGTTCTGTAAGAATGTGAGCTATACCTCATATAAGAAAAATAAATTCAGACAGAAAATAAATTTTCTCTTGTTTCAGAAAATAATTGTCAATTTTATCTTTACTCTGTTTATTATAATCCCTTACTGGTGCAAAAAGAATAAAATAGCAGTAAATTTAACATTTTTGATTCATACTTACAACATTTTTAAAACAACAAGACTGATGCTGATGCATTTTGTTTAACTTTGTTAGATATGGTTAATTTAATTTAATATTCTAAAAATTGTATTTTATCAAGCAGGTTTGTTTCTTAAGCTCAAAAAATTAAATTAAATATCTTAAATATAATTAAATATATTAAGTATAATAAATATAAATGTAACATACGTATCATATAATAAGCGCAAGTCATATCTTGATATAAATTACTATAACTCAATATAAGTGATACTTTTCCTTCAGGTTTAAGATATTTGAAATTACTAAATCTTTAAGTTTACATTGCCGGGGACAAATATATGCAAAATATCTTACTGTGGTATATGAGCCTTAGGAAAGAAATGCGCATTTTATGAAGTATTTATTAAAATATTGGCATATTCTAAAAATTGTATTTTATCAACCTTTTGTTTCTTAATTTTCGAGGGGATTCGTAAATATAAAAGTAACAAATGTATCATATAAAAATTGAATGTCATATATATTGATATAAATTACTATAACTTATTATAAATAATTCCTTTCCTTCGTGTTTAAAATATTTGCTATTACTAAAACTTTAAGTATACATTGCCGGGGACAAAGATATGCAAAATATCTTACTGTGGTATATGAGCCTTAGCAAAGAAATGCGCAAGATATGAAGTATTTATTAAAATATTGGCATTCAACCAACTGGGTAATACAATGCAAGCAAAGTTTTTCTTGTTGACTGAATAAGTGAAGTAAATAGGGTAATCATCTTGTACTATTTGAATAAAGATATATTTGCGATATATATTGCATATTTGGAATTTTAATCTGACGACCTTTCACAATCAACTCTTCGTTATAATATTTATCTTTATTTAAGTTTTTTATTTTATATATATTCATACAATATTTTGTACTACCATATTATATTTAACAATTTTCTCGACTTTTCCGCAGCGCTTCATTCGTTTATCATAGCTTTTATATAAGAATATTATATAATGCATACATACTAGTATTTTATATCCAGGTCATAATATATTCACATTACAATAAGTGAATTCATATCACATAATATTTAATGTCGTCATGTCTCGCTAGATTCTTAGGTACTTGACTACTTTGCCACGCGTTTATGTGGCTCTATAAGCTCCGAGACATACTTAGGTATATGACTTTGGCTCACAATATGCGGTTTTTGATATACAGAGCGGAATATTTAACGAATAATGAAATTTTATTTCAAAATTGATGGAGAAAACTGCGACTTGTTGAGTATTTGGGCTAGTAGAATATATGTCACGCTGCATAATATTTTGAACGATTAATGATTAATATGACTAAATTATATGCGGCATTTAGCTTTAGCTTAGGATCTGATCGATATGTTTTTTTTAATTGGCATGGTTACTATTTACATTTTATACTATCTTTATTATATCATATGCTATCTTTATATCCTATATTATTCATTTTTCTTTATTACTGATATCTCATTCTTTTTTTTTTTGTAACCTTGCTTTTTTAACAGCTGATTCTATTCTATCTCGAACCAACTGTTGAAATTTTACTTAATTACTTAATTCATTAATTTCAATCTTGCAAATCAAATGAAAATTTTATGTCTCTGACAGGACTCGAACCTAGTATCCTTGGCGTTTGAATTGAGCATGCTACAAAATGAAAAAACGATAGATATAAATACCAAAACGGTTTATAACGACTTTCATCGTCAGAAATATATAACTGAACATGACACAATCATTTAAACGTATGTGGTGTAATAATATATAACGACATAATTTTTTAAACAAAAAGTATTTTGTTTTCTCATATTGAATTTTCCCTTAGTTTTTCCTTGCGCATTTTGTCTTATTTAAATTAGATTTTTCTTCGCCTGTTTAAATTTCTTCCCAAAAAGGACAAGAAATACATGTGACATAAAACTAAACAAAATGTTCTTAATTAACTACTAAGTTTCAACTTGGAGAAAAATACAGAACAAAGTGATCTGTCTATATGCAAGTAACAGTTATTATTAGAAGAAATCGAACAAACAAACTTAAGTTTGACTCTTTAAATGTAATGCTGTCTGCAAGAATGGAAACTTGTTCGAACAAACATACTTTATCTTTCTATGTCAAAATCAGTATAGTATAGCTGTTATGACGACTGTCACTACCATACTTTGACTATCACTTCATAACTAAATCTAATCGATACTTTGTGTAGTATCAAAGAAGAGCATCTAATATTGCTAGCGAAAAAAGTATCGATAGTCGATATTATCGTTTAAGTGTAATATGTATCATTCTAATACCAAATATGATCGATTCTTGAGTATCGCCAACAAAGTGTCTATACTTACTTCTAGTTCAGTTTTACACCTAAATTCGAAAAGTATCAACTTGAAGTATTGATTCCAAATGCCTTATCAGTATCGAATAAAAAGGGTATTCATATTTTGTTCATACTCGTTACTAATATGCATGATCGATTTAGAAAGTACTCAGTATCGATACTTACTCAATTCTCGTTAGTATCGTTCTAACCCAGCCCGTGGGTCGTCCCATGGCCGGTGGTTTGGTGGGTCGGTGGGTCGAACAACAAATGTTTGCCGGGCGACATATTGGCGGTCATCAATGGTCCTGGATGGAGCTGTTGCGTTGTTTGCACATCGCTCGCCCCACTAATGGCAACGAAATGACGAAACGAAAGAAGCCAACAGACTCGTGCAAATATTTATTTGATCCGCCGCGAATTCCGGTCGCCTTCGTACCAATCGACGATGACGGAGATGTTAAGAAATAAAAATATGATAAAAGATCGAGATTAGCCAATGAAAAGTCATGAGGGAAATGTTTCTCTGCGAAAATGTACTTTTTGCAAGCACTCGCCGGACGTTACATTCATTCAGCGATGTTGAATTTCCGTTTTTATCCAATTAAAGACGATGAAGCTGTGCTATATTATTAGCATCTAGAATATAGTTTTATTTCACGTTTAAAGTTTCTTTGTCAGTTTCTTAGATTATCTTCATTTTAATGTAATAGTTTATCAATCTTCATATAATAAGATTAATAATATAAGTAATGTAATGTTTTTATGTTGGAACATTTTACGTAAAGTTTTGAAAAATCAGGCATTGGTTAGTTTATAAGAAATTAAAAATGTTTGTAACAGTTTTTTTAATTGATATATCTTCAAATTGACAATTCAAAGATAAGTAGATGTCATAACTATTCCTCTGCCGAATCCAATGAAAATAATTCCATAACTATTGTTCGTTATTTCACAATTAATATTTATCTGGTGTAACAACTTACCCCATTTTTTTGTGCTAGTTGTAACATCAATTGGTGCAGGTTGTAATAATTAAAAAACGAAAATAATACCTGTGTTATTTTATTCTTTGCCTGATTTTAAGAAAATTGACATGTTTCTAATTCTTTGCATAATTCAACGTAAACTATGATTAATAATTAATTAATAGATTAGTACATATAAAAATATGATATAGAAATTCTTATCATAAATCAAATTAAATACAATGAATATAAATAAGATATTGAGTTATTCATATAATTCAACAATAAATTGCAAACATATTTACTTCCCATTGCCCCTAGGTAATCTGCAACTATGTTTTTGAATGAATATCTGAAAACATGTTTGTAAATTACTGCTGTATTCAACAAAAAAAATTAATAGATTATTCTAGCAAAACTCGAACGTCATTTAAGGCAAAAGGGGCGAGGAAACGAAAGATAATGTAAGATGTTAGTTTTGATAAGATTTTGTCGTTTTTCTCTTATTTTCCTCGATTTTTGCAGTTTGACATTTTATTTTTTTAGATTCGTGTTCGGCGTTAAAAAGTAATTATAAAAGTAAACATATGTCGTACACTTAATACAGACATGTTTTATTATATATTGTTTTGTGGATATGGGTTTTTATGTTATTATTTTTATGGGCATAAAATTGCTGATGAAAATTATTATTTCAAATACTATAGAAATGTGTTTTTAATATATGAATATTCTTACACTTCAACTTATAAAAATAAAATATTGAATTTCGTTTTTTTATTTATTATTTCAATTTCCATATCACTTTCTTTCCTTACATTTTGCTATGTCTAATGTACGTGCTACGAATAACTTTACGAGATCTACATTATTAAAAAGTTTCCGTACATCTAGTAGTTAAATAGTGGCAAGATTCAGAAAACTTTTTAATTATTCGAAACTTCTTATCTTAACTAACACATGAATGCAAATCGACATGTATGAAATTTTATTGTGAGCAATTGAAGATATTTTGTAAAGTAAGATTTAAGAAAAGTAATATGGCATGATTGATATTTCAATCGTAAATGGAAGTATTTTACAGAATAAAAACTCAATATTTTTATATAATTTTTTTTATGGTTATTTATATAAAGAATAATATTTGTTCGAAATATTTTTAGAAAAATATGTGACGTTATTATCGACTTATGATATATGATATTTAACGTTAGTTTTTATAAACAATCAAGATCATTGTTGATAAGAGTAAATTCATATTTACCTTTTAAGTTTTAAAATAGTCATGAATAATGTGTAAACTAAACCATAAATTCTCTAGCTTGTACAAACTTGTGCCTCTGATTTAATAACATTTGGCCCGCAATCCAATAATAGGAAATATAGTAACATGATATGTTAGAGCAATAACATTAAATGTCAAATATAACTAACTTGTTTAGTTTTCTAAAACAAACGTGAGGAATTTATAGATCTAATGAATCAAAATAATCAGAACTCGAGTAAATTATTAACGTTGTTTTAACAAATCTGATTATTTATTAAGATTTACTATATTTGTTGTGAAAATAGTTGCTTTTACAACTTATATTAATATTTATTCTTACTTATCTGAAGTTGTAACTGAATTACAGAATTAATAAATTTACAAATATATATTATCTATTTATATCAAAATTCAACCCAATTAAGCAGAATTTATTCTATTTTACAAAGATTCATATTCCTAACTACTATATTAAGCGAATGCCATCAACAACACTACCGTAATGATATTATGCAATTCTGAACAGGAAAACCGCATTACCATTGAGCAAATAATAATTTCGACTGAAATAAATTGGACTGCAGGCAGATATAAATAGGAGATGCTAAATATATATTTCATTTGTAAATTATAATTATTAATTTAATAGAATCGTTTATAACGCGTAGGGCCCGATTCTATTCAATGCGATTTGCAAGATGTAGTGCTCTATAATTAGATTGTGCTTATGATTTTCACAATTGTACAGATGATATCAAATCGAATAGTTGTTTGTTTGTATCGTGATTGTAGTTGGAAATTCATTTTCCTCCAAATGGAATTTCTGCATAATTTCCTCCAGTTTGAAATTGATATCGGTCTAGGAGAGGAGATGATTATTGTTTGATAGTTATATGAGATATTCGACCACATGAATAACTTTTTGAATTCAAATTAAATCAAATATTTCAAATATATATTATATTATTGCAATTAAATTTGATCTATTGTTTTAGGGTAGAGCGTGGTTTAAAGTCCGCGGGTAGAAAGGTACACAACCGATACCTCAAAAACAAGTGAAGTTAAGATTTTTTCAACAACAATAATTTGAAGTAGAGAGAAAAAAATGTATAAGCAGCCATTATCTGGCAAAGTTTAAAAATTTATAATAAAAATATTATCTTTCATTCTTATTTTTATTGGTTGTGAGCGCTGTTGTTTAGTTAACGAGTCCTTGCAATAATTTTTAATTATACGTTAATTAATTGTTTTATGAGATGTCTTGTTTATTGTAAGTTGGGTTCAACAGTTTTCTTTATATAACCTCTTTGAAAGCTTACCCTTGGGTGGGGTAAAGAGATCAACTAAAGCTTTACCCTGGCATAGATGTAAACAGTAAAAAATTGTTAATAAAACAGTAAATTAAGTTAAAAGAGTAATTTTAAGGAGAGAAATTAAATAAATAGTTATTCAAACTTTGCTGATAAATATTTCTGAATACCTGATCAAGGTTATATACAGTCTTATCTCTGTAAAAACCTGTACCCATAAATTCTATATTTTGCATTGGTTGAATGATGTTGCTATTATTTTGCAAAATCCCATTAAAATAAAAAATAAGACATTGGACCAGTTTTTCCCCTGGCTTTTTTTACATAGGTAAGAATTTTTTGCTATTTTATTTGGAAAATGTACATTTTTTCAGAACTTGCTGAATGTTGACCATCTAGTTCTCATACAGTGTTAAATGTACAATTTAAATAATTCAAATATTCATTTTAAACAAAAACTTTTTTTGGAGCAATATCTAGTTTTTCATGTACCATTACAGATTTGATATGTAAATACTCCAGTTCATATAAATCCAAGAATTTTTATCGAAAATTATTTTATTGTATTTTGTCAAATTGAGGTACACTTAGCGCTGATAGCCAAAACTTTTGCTTCATTGCTGTCCATCTACTTTAATCGACTTTAATATTTTTATTTTTTAATTCTGGTATCGCTACTGAGTGAGCTCTTCCTGCCATATCTTCTTCCATGATAACTATGTAATTGTATTCGTGTACTTAACTTTTAAACATATACTATTTTATGGCAATATGTCTAAAATAATTTCACAATTTAGGCGGAATATTATGGGGTAAAAAAGCAAACAAAAACACATTTCTACAATTATGAATTAGCTTGGAGTTTTACTGAACATAGTCAGATATTTCTTTGTGTGATATGTGTTATTTGTTGAGATATAATTAGTAATGATAAATTTGAAATTTGAGCCAATATTATTAGTGAAATATGATATTATCATTTTTCCAATGAAATTTCAGTTTTCCATCGAATATTTATTAATAACAAAGTGACGTATAATATTATAACTGTGACGTCTCCCGTTCGATTGTCTCTAGCGTTCGCATCGCGTGCACAAGTGTACAAGACACAGTCTACATTTCCGTTTGTTCAACGTCCCCATCACTTCCCCAGCGGTGCCCCAGCGGCGGGGGTCTGTCTCGGGCAACCCCAAAGGTTTGGGCCGTAGGAGGCTGTGAGGTAATTCGATTTATTTTCCCATCCGCTACGCGAAACGATATTAAATGGCGAATTTCTAATTCGACTCGAAGAAGAAACACACGACTTTCGTGTTGATAGTGTCCTTAATAAGATATTTATTTTAACTGAACGGCCGACACGGCGGCCGGCGATGATTGAATTTTTTGAATTTTAATTAAAAATATATCAACACTGAGGAATTCCAATTGCTGTACGGTGCGATCGTGATTTTCACTGCTTAATTATTTCGTTGCGGGTTTTGCTGATGTGATTCCGTTTCTGATGTACATGGTTTTGAAGCCGGAAGTTAATTATTTTTAGATATAATTTATATGCATATATATATATATATATATATATATATATATTGGGTAGGGTGGGCACAAAGGTCCAAATTGACTTTTAGCATTTACATTGCGAAAACCTAATCAATTATGTCACAACAAATTCTCTGACTTTGTTTAGTAAAGCTCCAGCTAATTTGTCACTAGCTCTTTCTAACCCATATTTAATCAATGCAAAATATAAATTTTATGGCTACATTTTTTACAGAGATTAACACTGTATATAATTTTGGTCTGGTATTTCGTCAGAAATATGCGTCATCAGAACTGGATAACTGTCTATTTAATTCATCTCTTGTAAAATTGCTTTCTTTACTTAGTTTGCTTTTTTGTTTAGTATATTTTATTGTTTAACAAGTTGGTCCTATCTCAATTATATAATAAATAGCAATCAACAATTAATCTTTAATTAATAAAATTTCACCGTTATACTAAGTCTCACTTATAAAACTGTAAACTGGTACCCTTTACTTTATCTTATATGAATAAGCGCTAAAACTTTGATTTATTGAATAAATTTTTTCACTAATTATCATATTTTAATTAAGTTTTAACTTATGTAATTACTAAGACAAAAATATTTAATTCACTGTATAATTAAAAGGTAAATATGAGATTGTGTAATCATTTGATTAATTTAAATATTTAATACGTATATTAACAGATATTTTTTGACGATTAATTTATATATTAGTCTCTTCCATACAATAATGGAAGCATACCATGCATGTATGTCTTGTTTATTCAAAATAGGTAGGAGTTAACACATCATTTTTTGAATAAAGCCTTCGCTGGCATGTATCGGTATTTTGTAAAATCTAAAAGTAGTCGACAACTCCAATCAGTCCACTTGACATTCACCAAAATTAAAAATCTATTTGGTATTTTCGCATGTCAAATTATGAATGTCGCGCTATCCTTTGTTGGCTTTAGGAAATAAATGAAGTGCTCAGCCCCAGATTTTGCAAAAGTTATGGCTCGGTGGAAATCGGATTTCGGATAAACAGATTTGTTATTGATATTTTCATAGTCGAATGGCGTTATTATCCCTTTAATATTCGACCCATCCGTGTGGATATAATTCACGTGATTGTAATCTAACAGCTCCGGTTGCTTCTTGGATGATCGGATACCAATATGTTTATTATTATATGCTTAGGTGTATGCATATGTAAATATAACACCTATAATAGTGGATAGGAAAGTAAATATTATTTTAGAATGAGATTGTTTTAATAAAATTTTAATTATAACCAATCCCTCACCTACCTAGGTAAAATATTCTTCGAACTCAATAGTTTTCAAACTTTTTATACCCTCCACCTTGTAAAATGATTTTAATAACAAATATATCATAAAAAACACAGAACAAAAATAATTTAAAAATGAGAATTTAATGTACATAGTTAAATATCATAGTTCTCATTTGTAAGAGATTTTATGAAAAATTAGGTATCAGGTATTTATTATTTTATGCTTTGTTATTTTCATGAACCTGAATTAATTTTCTAGAACTTAACCACCCTCATCATAAAACTATTATGATATCTAAAGTTTAATAATATTTTGCCATAATGCTCGTATGTATCCACATGGTCATAAACTACACTAGAATTGTGTCGTAAAACATTGGTAGCAAAATTATGATTCTGATATAAACAATTAAACACATGCTGCAACTGAAATAATTTTGCAAATAATTGCTGATCTATATAATACAATCAAATAATATATTTTATATACTGAAGTTATTATGGATCCATAATAATATTGTTTTAAAATGATTTTGTTTTTCATATAGAAATTGCTTTGTTTAATTTTTGCACAAATTAGGTGCTGAATATCTGATAACATACACGGATATAAACTTAGCTAGAAATAAATTTTGCAAAATGCTGTTTTTTTATAATGAGCATCATACAAAATTTTTTTTTACCAGAATTTTCGGTTTTTAATTTTAATTTAGCTAGATTTTGAATTCATTCTTAAAATATTTAAACAAATATTGGACAAAAATATGTGTAAACGCATCAGTTGTCTTTTATTAAAGGGATATCTAAAAATGGCTTTAAAGATTCTCAATTTTGCTTTTGTTCAATTGCTTTTGAAACAACTAGAAACTCGTGTTGACTCGAGTTTTTTGTTATGATCAGTCGAATTGTACAATAAACACGATTCTCTCAAGAAGTGTTAAAAGAAAACTAAACTTCTATGAGCAAGTTTGTTCTCTAAACATTGATTAAAAATTTAAATAAAATAGAATGATTATTAATTACCTTGCTAGCTGGTTTTTATTTTCTCTTATCTGAAAATCTACTCATTCCAAGAAGGTCGAAAATAAAAATATATTCATTTATCACTTTATAAAGAACTTCCTCAAAGACTTCGGATTTAATTTGTCGGAGCAATCTTACGCGTTCGCTGTACGAATGTGATTTAAGATGCAAACATGTTCATTCAATTTCCACCTCGGGGAACACAAACTCACGAAGTGGTTTGAGAGAATTAAATAATTCATTAGTAGTAGAAGTTTTATTTGAGTAGTTTTTGATTTGGGATAATTGTATTTTTGAATTGGCCCTTCATGTGAGACCTTCATTTTTGAATATACTGACAATTTACACCAAATCTTAGAATTCTTATATCTTTCTACGGTAAATTTTTATCATAGCTCTTGAAACAAAACTATACAATATGCAAGTGGATTTATGATAAAACAGATTATGTGAGTGAAAAGTAAAACTAATCAAAAGAATTTTCAGTAAATATTTTTTGAACGGTTTTTTGAATTCTCAAAGTTAATTTAAGTTCTTTGCAAAAATGTGGACAGAAAACATTTCACTTAATTGCTTACAAATGAATTATTTTTTTATCGCCATCACTGGTTTTTACTAATAACCTTGCTTCTGCTTTTGCACTTCTCCATAAATTTTGAGTTATAATCAGCCAATAAATTATAGCAAAATGCAAAATTTATTTCCCAACTCATATCCGCTCATATAAGTACATTCTGCACTTGGAAAGAGTATATCGTGCAAAATATTCGATCAGAAAGCTCATCGTAAGCTGTTTACGACGGTATTAAATGTCATAATAACGTCGTAATAATATGTATAAGAAATATTAAGTGCGAGCAAGCGCACTTGGAAAATCGAGATCAAAATTATAAAAAAAATGTTCGTGAAAGGACATCGTTACCCTGAATTCTATTGATATGTTTCACAAGAATTAATCAATCATTTTTTCACGAATTATTATCTTGCGTTGGCATTTTACATGAGAGCGATTATCTGACATGCCTTGTTCGGCCAAAATTTCAAAAGCTTTTGGAGTATTTCACGATCACGTTTTAATGAACGGATTAAAATACGCGATTATTTTATAAAAATGACGGTTTGGAATGAAATCAACGCGTTTAATTCAGCAGCATTTTTATAGGATTTGTTTGGTAGAAGGTAAAATAAAATAAAAATGATATTTAAAAGCTAGGCCATAGTAGAAGTTGATATGTAAAGATGAAAAGTGAGGTGAAGTGAAACTTCATACATAGTGGGGTGAAAGCACTAAAAATTACTATATGGAATTTTAGTTAGCTTTGTAAACAATGTCAATATGCATGGTAATAATGCCTTATTAATGTTCTTTTATGATCAAAATTTTCGTAAAAAAAGTATATTTTTCACCTCATTGTGTGATATCACACATCAAACATCGTTGCCATCGTCGTCGGGCGCAAATTCATACGTCTCCATATAATAATGACCTCGCATTAAGTGGAACAAAAATTGCACGAGTAATCCCATTAGCGGTGGGTGGGCGATTAGGCATTATTCAGTCCGCGACCTGAAATGCGCGCCCGGTGCGGGTTCGAGTGTGGCGCGCGGTCGGCCGGGATTAGGGGTAGTTATCTTGTAACTTGGTGGCCGTGTTACGACTGCTTTCTACAGACAAGTACAAAATGATAGTTTAAGAGCTTGAGCATATATGCTTAATTATTATAAAAAATGTTTATAAATAAAAGGGATAAGATGTATCACGAATAATAATACAAATTACAGAAAAATTAACCCATTAAGCGATCTAGCATACATAACAATATTTAATACAAAGATTCAATGATATTTTATTTTCACATTAACATGACATTATATTCTCTTTTTCGCGAACACAACGTTATGAAATGTTTTCGTATGTTTTTCATAATAGTTATCGATATCTAGTGTTTTTTATAACTGATTTTTTATTTATTTCTTATAACCAATCTGAACCTTGGGTTCAATGAGGTTATTTGCTGACGGGTACAGGACTTTTAGAAATTTCCCCAGTGGAAATTTCCTTACATAAATATATTGATCATTAGTTTATTAAATCTTGCGGCCACTTTCTTTGTAATCTTCTTATAGGTACTTGTTTTAGCAAGTCTTTTATTAGAGTGTTTGGATGGTATGCGCATAACTAAAAATTGACAGTAAAGATGTAGTTTGTTGCCTGTTGAAAGAGCCCGAAAAAGCTTTAAAATACAGATTCGTTCTCAAAATGTTTTTGTAATATTTTTAATGTATAGTGTGTGATAACTGAACAAGAATAAGTAAATTACGTAGATATTGATTGTGTTTGAATTTGTAAATAAGGTATACATTGCTGCTGACGGTTGTAGCATTTTGCATACAACAACACAATATCCAATGTTCATTTACTTCCATTAAAAGGCGTCTATGAAATATGTTACATGTCTAATTCCGGATATACTTATTGTATTTCTACAATATGAGTGTCTTACTACACTCAGTCTTGATTATAATCCTCGTATTCTGCTGCAGGAAACGACTGTATGGGATTCCCCTTCAATATTTAGATACTCTGCCTAAATTTGAGTTGTTTCAAGCATATATATAAAAGCTCAGTACAGAACGTATATTGCATACATTTTATTTTGTTACATGTAACACTGATTTAAAGAATTGGATGTCTCAGAATTTGATAGATATATTTATTGTGTTTTTATTATACGTGTGTCTAAATTTATTTATTTATTCATAAGGAAGCCGTAATCAATAATAATATATATTATTTCAGGCTCTTGTCAAGCTTATTCATAATTAATATTAAAATGATAGTAATTTTATAATAATCATAGTAGGTGCACAAATTTCGCTTCTGAAAAAAAGAGCTGAAAAAAGCATTCGAACATTAAATACAATGTTCATCATCAAATTCATCATTAAAGTCTATTTGACCAAAATTCTTGCACAAAGTTGAATTTTTGTAATGTTTTTAGCTACAGGAAACGACTAATATGGAATTCTCCTTAAATATTAAAATTGTTTGCTTAAACCTGTTGTTTCAAGCTTAGTACAGCACGTGTATCGCAAGGAACATTTTTCTCAAACACAACACTGTCCTTGCTTATTTGCTTCATTAAAAAAGCTATGGGAAGTCCATCACTCAATATATGCCACGATTACCAACAATCAAATACGATACAAATTTTACTCTGAGATTGACTCTTTGTCAGCATATTAGTTTTATTTGTTCATTATATATTCTGAATTATCATTGTAACAAGTAGAGTCTAGTTCAGAGCCATGGACTCTAAAAAAGGTCGACAAAAACTACCTCAAATTTTTTATTTAGAATGATGACAGGTGCACTCTGGTAGGTGGGCAATGAAACTCTGCATTGTGATCTGACCTTTTAAAAATAAGATCTACTGATCATCATTACAAATTAGAAAATTGCCCCAATTCACTCGTTGCTCCCGTTGCTTCTTACACCAGATATAAGAAGACTTATGAAATAATGACTTATTAACTTGATCCAAAAATTTGTATCTATCAGTAATTACCCACTGGAGTAGCTACTAACTATCTAGAATTATATTTAGTTCTAACGTATTAAATGTAATTAATTTTCGGATTGTTATTAGTAAAAGAAGTAAAAAAAGTGGCATATATTATTCTCCCATAATTTTAGTTCATCCTCATATTGAGCTACTCGTTTCCTGATTCTGGATTTAAGTTCACCCCGGTGTCCTCGTCGGTGCCCAGATTTCGACCCGAAAGTAGTGTGTATAACAGGCGAGCGGACTATGCACGTACACCGCACTGCGAATTAATCTCCTACTTTATATTAACGATATGCAAGGGGCGTTTACTTGTGGACATTGGATACGGGGCGGTAATAGATATTAAATGATGTCACTATCGTTTGTGTTGGACTACGTATTACGTTGCACGGCAATGTGTATCGTTGCTGATAAATTATAATTAGATATGTTCAATATGCACACTGGGATGTTTGTTTGCATGTTTCGAATTTGCTCGTTTGGAATTGTTAGCAGATTATTTATTGCATTACGCTAGATAAAGATTATTGTCGTTTCAAGAACCCAAAGGTAAAGGATTTATCAAATGCTTTCAAACAGCAGGATAGTTTTTTGATAGTTAAGTTTTCCAGAAATTTGAAGCAATTATAGTTCATATATATTGTAGTAGCAGAGATTATAGTTTCTAAGCTTATACTATAAATTCATGGTATCAAAAAATTTGAAATGTTATAGAGATAAGAATGATAATTTTTGTAATTTATTCTGAATAGATTTTAAGAAAATATGCATTATTTGCAGACAAGTTTGACTTTTTTTTAGTGTAACAATTTCTCATATTCTCTCATATTCAAAATGTTGTTTATTTGTGAAACATTAGTTTCATTTTGTTCGCTTTTCCTGGTTTGAACTTGTTAATGTGCTGAATGATAACACACATACAGTGTCTAATCTTACATAATAAATAGCTAAATAATTTATTGATTTTTATCTCGATTATTTATTTGCAAATAAACAAGTCAAGAATACGGAAGAGCGAGTCTTAAAGATCCGAAGGTAAGAAGGTCCGCCACGGATACCTCAAAAACAATGATGTTAGGATTTTTTAACAACAGTATTTGAAATTAGAGGGAAAATAATGTCAAACGACCCATCAATAAAGATTTTTTAACGACAATATTTGAAAGTAGAGGGAAAACATTTGCCTTGATTCTTACAGCTGTCGCTATCAGAAGATAAACAGCAATATTTGAAAATCCGTAACAAAAGTATTTTCTTTTGTTGTTTTTGCTTGTAAGCACTGTTGTTTAGTTTACGAAACCTAAATATAATCAAATATATTTTAGATTAAATTCAAGAGTTTTGTTTAATATAAGCCCAAATTAGCTGGGAGTTTTACTGAACATAGTCAGATAGGTATTTGTTTGATATGTGTCATTTTTTTGCATTATTTATGGTTCGGTTTTTACAATATAACTGCTCAAATTTAAATTGGATCTTTGTACATCGCTCTAACACTTTCAAAAGTTCAATTGTATATGAATGATGAAACGAATATTAATTATTATTATTTTTGTATTACTGTTTTTATTTTATTTTTTTTTCAACTTTTTTAAAAATTTATATTCAATTTATTGTATTTTTTGTATTTTTTTTGCACATATCAATTTTGTAAATAAGACATTAAAGTCTTGATTAACAAAAATACATTACAACAAAAAAAAATCGCACTAACTTTATTTCATATCGTTTCAAGTTACACGCATTTCGAAACTCGTTTACTCATCATCAGTGTAAATTATCATAAAATTAGCACGTCAAATAGTGTAAAGCTTTGTAAAAAAAATTATTCTATTGTCAACTGTTTTAACATCTCTTTTCATCCATTTTGCCCATAAAACGATATTATGCAGATAGTTTAAAATCTAAAACTTACATTTTTATTCGTAATTACACAAGCAATATCATAACTCTTTTGCTTTCAACAATGTTGTTCCTTTTTATACTCCGACCTCCCTGGAAGCCTTCGTAAAATCTCTCGCAGTTATTATCTATAAAACTC
>NW_020537758.1:20458145-20569160 GCF_003426905.1 Ctenocephalides felis | reverse complement strand
AGAAGGCACTGAAAATGTGAATTATTCCTTGTAGACAAAAAGAAAGCTTCTGGCTCATACTCGGCTTGAAGAAGAAACTGATAAAGTGCTGAATTTTGGTGGAGGCTCTGTATGGATCAGAGTCGTGGTCTCTAAAGAATAATTAGACTGAAAAATAAGAGAGCACAAAAAAGCACAAAATAAAGAATAAAATTTTCAATAAAATGATATCCGTAGTATGTTGATATAATATAAAATAAAAGCAAATAATAATAATAATAAATTTAATAATAGCGAAAAAAGGAAGGTAAAGATACTAGGAAAAGAAAAAAAAAACTGAACATGATTATATTTTGTTTATATATACGGTATAAGTCAGGGTTGTGTCATCAATTGTGAAGCAAGGCGAAATAGGTTCCAACCACTGCACGAATCACTTAAAATATAATATTTTTTTATTTTATATATTTTCGATTAGATTAGATATGCGTAATTTGATGATGATAAAAAGATCAAAAAGTTAAGAATTCAATTAAGCACGTCAGTGGTAATTCAGTTTTTGCTTTCAATTAAAACTGTTCTTTTGAAAAAATGGGTTTTAAAATTCTAATATTGGTTATATTTGTATAAATCATTATATTTTATATATAAGATGAATATCTAAAACTGTTGCAGTAGCTTACTTGTAAAAGTTTTGAAAAAGGTGTGAAAATTCCTATCTATTATCTAATATTTTACCTATTATCACTCATGCCTGATATTGGGCTGACCCATGGATTAGTGGTTGGAGCTGCGAGATTTTACTAAAAGGCCCTAGATTTGATGGCCTCGGACAGCCAGATGTCAAGTAGTAGTGACATCGGTTTTTACTTGGTGGCGATATGTTTTCTGATCTTACCCGGCATTGCTGCATCAATAAAATAATTACAAATATTGTATAGTACAAATTCACGACACAGAGATAGGGTAACTATTTGGGTTGATATCTATGAAATTCATGTTTAGGTAATGTAGACCTCAACAGCTTATATAAGCCGATCAGGTCCTTGAAGTTCTGGTAAAATTAGGTGAGAAATAGAACCATAGCAAAATCTCGAATCACCTACGAATTTTTTACCCTAAGTATACTGAACCGTTACCATAATAACCTGCAGAATCCTTGCAACAAATTATAATAGTGAATCTCGCTCACAAAACATTCGTAATTGAACAAAACTTTTATACAATCAGAAATGCTGAGTCTTTGTGCAATGTGCTCGAAGTGTTATTTCAACATTATATTATATATCTCGGCGCTTCGTTATCTGGAGTAGCCCATCTAAAACTGAGAAAATGAATATTCCACCGTGCTGTCCGCAGTTATCTTGTTCATTTTATTAATTTATTTTTATCAGTTATACATCTTCCTTTTCACTGAAAATGGAATGGATTCCGAGTGTCGCAACAGAAAGAGTTTTTGAATAAAAAGAAGTGACACCGATGTTATATTACTATGGCGTTGTCGTTGCACTATTATGATAGTACCAGTGCAAATTGTATATTCTTATAATTCTTGGTATTACAAGTTATATTTATGGAATTTATTAAGTATACAGAGATACTTGACACGGTGAGAGAAATAAGGAAATTAGTTATAGTTGCTTGTGTAAAATGTTATCATTACAGTAATAACGTCTCTTTCAATTTCAAAATTACTGTCCAAATGATTTGCATTTTGAAGCCTTTTCCATAAATAGGTTCCATAAATTATTGTATAATAACAAAAATAATACTATGAATTTACCTTAATAGTACAAAAAGCGTCTTTAAAACAATCATGCTTTTTGCATTATATAACTGACACTAATCAATCTAAACTTTATCAATAATATACCGCATTTTTATGTAATATAAATATTTAAAAAAAAGATGATAATATTGGAAAATCAATAGACACCATATATATATATATATATATATATATTATATATATATATATATACTTTATTATTATTATAAAATATTTTACTTAAGATTTTCCAAAATGCGGCACACACAATATCGAAATATGGATATTAATTATTCCAATTAAAGTAAAAGCTTTGATTATCGGAATGAATTGTAGCCATATAATATATAAAAGCCAATTTGTTCAATTCTATATCATAATCCAATCATCTAATTGATTAGAGATAAGAGAAAGAAGAGAATTGCCTTGGATCTTTTATGACAGTCATCATTACTTATTAGGTGAGGAAATTTTTCGAATTTATTCAATAAAGGAATATATATATATATATATATATATATATATATACTAGCTGACACACTTTTATTATGATTTAAAAATACATCTATGTCAATATGTTATATTGACAAAAAAATGCCCCCTAATAGTCTTTCTTAAATCATATAACTATTTGAACAAATGTCTATTGTGTAGTAGAAGGAACTCATCAAATACAACATGACACCTTTTATTTATAATTTCCTCTCATCTGTGTAAAGTTTTTCACTCCATTTTCGTTAAAAATTTATCTGAATAATTTTGCATGACATTTATATCACGCGGAATTTATTAGCGTCAGATTTCACAAAACGTCGAGCGGGAATTTTAATAGAAACTATTTTATATATAATAAGTTTTAGTATAAAATATTTACTTCAGACAAAATTATATCATTTTAATTCTTTTAAAGTTTACAAGCTCTTCTTGAAGTTTGCGAAGTGCAATATTAAAACCGAAGTTTACATCCGCGGTTTCGAGAAAAAGTTACGATGTTATATAATATAAAATATATTTGATGAAAAACTACAGATCGCTGTGTGGCGGTTATCATGTGTTCATGTAATGTAACTGGTGATTTATAATTTTTTTTTTGATGCTTACGGAGAAATGTATCGTAAACTTCACTAAGTAAATTTTTACTCAATTTGAAAATATCAAGTTAAAACTATGGAATGCTCTTTATTTATATTTTTCAAATTTTATATATCATACAAATTTTTGTCGACGATTTTGGGAATACGGTTCAACTGATTTGAATGATTCAACAAACGTTCGATTCCTATTGAAAAGGAGACGTGCTGATTCAAAAAGATTTAAAATATAGAATAACCTAATTTTTCATAAATTTCAGAATATAAAAAACTCAGTTCTCAAAAATTTTAAAGCTTTTTTAAAAATTTTAATTTTTTGGTACGGGAAGTACCAGCAACTTGCCTTAAGGCCACGATGCCAAACACCATTACTTTTGAACATTTTTTACTCATTTGAAAATATCAAGTTAAAATCATGGCTATTACTATTCACGCTTTTGTCAAACACAATTTTACTCAAATTGAAAATATAAAGTTAAAACTTTTATAGCTACTATTTACGATTTTTTAAAATAAAATGTTTAATTTGAGAATATCAAGTTAAAACTAAACTTTTTTTAGATATTATTATAATTATAAAATATAAAGTATATAATTTTGAAGAATAAGGTTAAATAAAAAAATATGAATAAATATTTTAAGTATGCATAGAACATATCCATTTTAGTTTTAACTTTTCTGCAGTCATATCTGCAATACAAATTAAGATGATACATTTAAAAAAGCGATTCACAATTTTCTGGAAAATTCTGCTAATGGACATGTCATACCTCAATACTTTCTAAATTTATTTTCATCATTGCTAAGAAAACAACAATTTCGGTATCAAATACAAACATACCCACAGCTGAGGAAAATTATCCGCAATCTGTTCAGAACGTCGTCAAGAGATATAATTTACAAAGCGCATAATCCTTAAAGTAAATTTAAGTCAATACCGAATTACAAATGATAAACAGTGTAGGTGCTTTATTCACACGTTATTGTATTTAGAAGGCTTTGTTATATGCTTATATTTACGAATAGCCGAGCAATGTTAATATTCATTCATTATGCAAAGCACTCAACTTTATGCGAATGCTTCGTAACTTCGCGCCGAATCCGCCTTTTGGGTCGCCCGTAATTTATCTTAATACTTAATGTTCGTATCATCGTTCCGCATGACATTTAACGCTGTCGGTTCCATTTATGCAAACAAATTAGCATTAGGTTCGTTTAATTCCCCGAATTTATGAGAAATAAATCAATCATCTGATGAAATTTTATATTCCCGCCACCAAAGTAAGACAGAAATAAATATTGATAAAATGAAACGACGAAAATGTTTTTTGGAAGTTTAATAAAGTATACTTTTAACAACATTTCATAATTTTAAGAAATAGAGTAGGGCGGACATAAAAGTCCAATTTCAATTTAAGTGATTATACTGTCTAAACCTAATAAACTACATCACAAAACATATCATAAAACAAAAAAATCTCTAGTTATTTCGTAATCATACAAATAGCTTTCTTACTATTTTTCTAATATTTATTATCTGTTGAAGGGGACAGGCAGGGGCAAACAGATC
This sequence comes from Ctenocephalides felis, assembly GCF_003426905.1. Classification (NCBI taxonomy): domain Eukaryota; kingdom Metazoa; phylum Arthropoda; class Insecta; order Siphonaptera; family Pulicidae; genus Ctenocephalides; species Ctenocephalides felis. The sequence continues at coordinate 20,564,752 of NW_020537758.1, read as the reverse complement.
TATCGTCTCAATTTCACATCTAAAGAGATTTTACAAAATAATAGCTACATTATTCAGCCAATGCAAAATACAAATTTTATAAGTACATTTTTACAAAGATAACACTGTATGTAACATTGACGTAGTGTTTCGTCAGAAGTATTAATCACCATAGTCGGAATAACTTTTAATTGATTATAACTCTCTCAAAACTGTTTTTTTAACTTAATTTCTTTTTTCATTTTCAATTTGCTTATTGTCTACACCTTTGCCAGGGTAAAGGTACAGTTGATCCAACTTCAAAATAACAATACAACTTATAAAAAATTAAATAACCTGTACTTAAAAATTGCATTACGATCTTGTAAACTAAACAACAACACTCACAACCAAAAAACTAACAATAAAACAAAATACTTTTGTTATAGATTTTCAATCATGACCGTTTATTTTCAGATAGTGACGTTGCTTGATTTAAGGCGATGACTGACAACTTATCTTGTTTCTTCTCATTTCAAATATTGTTCCTAAAAATTTTTAACTTTAGTTGTTCTTGAGATACTGGCGGTAAACCTGTTTTTCAATAGCAATCAGAATACAGTACAATTCTATTTTTCTAGTTTACGAAAATGTTTGACACTATTGATTATTATATCTCTGTTTATAAATTCAATGTGAAGATCGTCGTATAAGGTCTTATAGCTTATGGACCATGGAGCATCAATAATCTGTCTTAATATTTTAGAATGGGCACGTTGCATTAGCACAATGTTTGATTTGCTCGCACAGCTTCTATTACCATTGATCACGGTTCATTACTGAATATGTATATAAAAATATTTTGTGATAGCACCCAGCAGGGATATTTAAGTTGGAAATTTCTACCATACAAAATCACACTTAGTAACATCTCACACTAGCGTTCGCTAATTCTAGTTGGAGTTTATCTTAGCCCACAGACCTGATTTTGTGGTAACGCATGTATTATAATACATACATAATTTATTCCAAAATCTTGCATTAAGCTTCTAAAGTTTTCTTTCTCGGGTTGAAGTTTAATTCAGGCCAAAGACCTGCTACGTAAAAAGTTACTACTACAGGTACTCTGCCAGAAGACAAGCCTCTAGTATGAGTGAACCAGATCTATTCTATTGCCCGTAGTTTGTCCCTGATAAAAAATTCATAAGTATTATTATTATTTGAAGAAATTTCGTATTAAAAAAATCCGCCAAGACTTCGGCATCGTGCATCGATTATCCGCGGACTCTCCAGACAGCGCTCCGGATACTCCGGTTACAATTATACTGTGCGGGATCCGGTATCGCTGGCTCTATAATGACTCGATTGTTTGCACGCTTCCCGGGTTCATAGCGAGCTCTCGCGCGTCGCCTCGCCTGCGAATACGAACGCGCCCAGTCTCTCCACCGGCTTACGATTTTACTTTATTATTTCATACATTTCAATGCAGTTTTCTGATATCCCAGAACTACGGAGAAATTCAATCCATTGGTCGAATTAATAAATATTATATCGTGTTGAATTAACCCAATTTTATCAATTTGAATTCCTGGGATATTTGATCAGGCAAAATGTTAACCTTATATTGAGCAATTATAAAATTATACTAATTGAATAATAATAGACAAAGATATATCAATTTATTTGATTTGCGTTATTTCTTCTGAAAAATTGTTTTACAATCGGTTTAAAAAAGTTTGTTGTTAATCTCAACCTTACAATTTTTTTTTATAATTTGTATCTCAAAAATAATTTAATTTAATTTAATTAATTCGGCGATTAATGCATATGATATCGTGTTAAGATATTGCAATTTTATCACAGTATGTATCGCTTTGATTTTTTTTAATTGATCAGCATTAATCCTTTCTACTCAGATGCCGCTCTTTTTGCAAAATAAGTATTAATTCTACAATTCGCGAGTGGAAAGGGTTAATATTTTATTGGAGTTTAAAAGTATAACTATAAAAATTATGATATATAAATGTTTATTGAATTTTTCAAATCACATTATATTCATTTGTCTAAGTATATCAAACTTTGTTATTTTGTTTAAACATTTAATAAATCATATTTAATAAACATTTAATAAGTTTGAAAATTTTTTGTTCGACGTTGAAACATATTGAATGGAATAAATTATCCAATGCGTCAAATGTAGAAATGTTCATTTTAAATTCTTACACGTTTCGAGACTAGATGTGTCTCATCATACAGCTAAAAGAAATTTACAATATAAGGAAAAGTTTTAGAATTAAAAATATAACAATTAGAATTTATATATATATATATATACATATATATATATATACATATATATATATATATATATATATATATATATTAAATTAGATGTATATCTACTTTTCTATTTGTCTTAACGTGTCACCTGTTCACTTGTCTACCTGTAGACAGGCAGTCTACTTGTCATCTTTACATCAATATTTTCATATGAATCAATAATAATTATTTCTAATGATCATTTCAGACCACAATTTTTCATACTATTTTCCTACAACTCATAAATCGCTAGACCTGTCTTTGCAAAAATATAATGAATACTTTATTTTGTCAATACAAGTAAGCATTACAAGTATTTGCATGATTCGAATCGGATGCTTCGTTTTTTCCAAAACTGCAATTTTTTGCACACTTTGCTTTGTATCTCCAGAATGGTTGGACCCGCATTTGTCAAAAACTAATCAGCACGTCTCGCCGTCGTTATGAATCGAATGTTTCCGAATCAATCTAATCAGATGCTCTATTCTCGCAAAAATTTAATTTTTTTTGTACTTTTTGTTCCGTATCTCCAAAATCGCTGATCCATCAATTGGAATCGAATGTTTTTGAATCAATCAAATCGGTTGTTTTCATTATTTTTCAGTTGTATCTATACAAAACAAATACTAGACATATAAACACAAACATACATTCATCTAGTGATTCTAAGGTATACTAAAATATTCATGAGGACTCAAAAAGTAAATACAGTAGAACCTCGATTAACCGGACTAATTGTTGTCGATAGGCATTCGGATGATCGAAAATTCGGATAATCCAATGTATGAAGAATAATGATGTGTATTTATCAAAAATACCAAATACATACATAGTTATTAATGAAAATCAATGTTTAATAAGAAATTAGCATTTTCTTATGCATGTACATATGGTACATATATATTTTCTTAGATTATATTAAATACATATACTAAACAGCAGTATATTTTTTGTATATAAAGTAGGTTTAAGGTATTATTGTGACTTAAGATAATGATGTATTTCTAGGCCATTATATATACTAAACAGCAGTATAAATCGTGTAAAAATTCTAATTGTAGGTATGTACGAGTATATGCATATAACTCTGTCGCTGTTTGTGGTCCGGATAATAGCGAATCCGTATAACCGAGGACCGGATAATCGAGGTTCTACTGTATATGCAAAAAAAATATTTTCGTGTTTGTGAGATTTTACCCTACGGAATAATGTTGTAAATTGTGTGTAAGTAACTAGATTTTTGGTGATAATTTGCTTGATTTTGTCTGGTTTTTACAAATACGTGTAAAACAATAGCCACTTGAATGTTGTGTATAATGATGAAAGTATTTAATAAATTATCACCACAACCACCGTTTCCAGTCTTAACGGCTATATATCTCGCATGACGCAATTACGTATGATGGACGATTGCCGTCGCATTCTCTGGACCGCTTTGTGCTTGCATATGCAGATTTCATAGCGGCACTACATTCTCAATATTGGCGAATAGGACGCGAACACAAACTGTACGGAATATGCGGGCACATGAGCTACACGGATGAAATTAGTTTTCATTTTTTTTTCAATAATTGCAATATGGCATCTGCCGTGATTAAAAAATCGTAGTTCATAGTTGTACTCGTGTATCAAGTATATATTACGTTATGAGCTCGCTTTTGTGCTTAGGAATAGTTTTACAAATTTTGTTATGATTATGTTTCGCGATGGACAGAAATTTTAAATTAAATTCATGAAGCTTTTCGAAATGTTGGATTTAAGTATAAGATTATATTATTTGTTAGACAACTCTGATAAATTGATAAATCAGGTGTGTATGTGGCATTTTGCTTTGAGAGAAGGGAATAAAACGATTAAATTAAAATATTAATTAAAGTCAATTATGAGTACCTACACCGAGTTGCTATTAAGCGTTATAATGTGATGTACAAATTTTATAAGCTTCATTAATTATTTTTCACAAATGGTTAAATATAACATATTATTGAGAATCAAACATGCGCTTAATAATTCATTTCAATTATCTTTTATTATTTTTGTATATCTGATTGCTAAAATAAAGTGTAATAAAAAAATATTTTTCATTAATTTTTGTAATTGAACCCCTTATCTACTAAATCCAAACTAAGCTCATACAATAAGCTACTTTTATATAAATCTTTATTCAAACCAATTTGGTGTTATGGTATACAATTGTGGGGCAGTGCTCAGAAGACTAATATAGAAATTATACAGAAATTTCAAAACAAATTTTTGAAAATTTCCTTATGAGCTCTAAAATATATTCCCAACTGGTTGATTCATGCCGTCACGAATACACCTACCATAAATGAATTAATAACAAAAACAGCACAGAAGTATAGAAACAAGCTAATCAGTCACCCAAATTCATTAGCAAACTCATTGATAACAGAGAACTATCCAAGAAGATTGAAAAGAAAAGCGCCACTGGATTTAAGTCATCAACTCTCCTGATAAAAAATGGAAATAATTTAATCATTATTTATAAGAAATTATTCAATAAGTAAATAGTAAAAATTATATAATTGTCAATAATGTCCTTGTAGTATACAATGTCCCTTTCCGGCCGACTATTGTAAATTCATCAAATTTATTGAATGTCCTTTACTGGTCAGTCGCCTCTAAAATATCAATATGTTCATTAATATTAGGATCTCTTCTATCTCCATACAAGGTTTAATTGAGATCGCAAACAAAAATGTGACAAACAATTACTAAGAAATGGCACGATAGATTTTTGCCAAATTCTAATCAGCACAATTTTCAATTGATATCTTTACAATAGTTTTAAATGAACAAAAACCGTTCAATATTTTTAACGTAAACAAGAATGAAATATTTTGCACTTTTCTATAAAAATACTAAAGATACGGCTGATTATTTCGAAAAAGTAACCGACTTGAGCATTCATCGATGTCATTGAATTGCTATTAAATTGTTGAGAAAACGTGGATGAATTATCAAAAATTGTTCACATACACACACATACTTTTCTAAATTTTATGGCAGTCTATTTATAATCACTTGAAGCATCAAGAAATCACAAAATTAGCAATTCGTTTTTTTTCGTGAATTAGTCTCGTAGTCTCGAAAATTTTCTCTTAATCTTTTTTTGGGGAAGTTAATAATAATTAAACGAAGAATAGATATAAATATACTAGGTAAACGTAAGTTTAATAAAATTACTTGATTTTAATAATTATATAATAAATTACTTGTTCAGATAAACTAGTTAAATGAACTTTCCAAAACGACGCAATTTTGCTATGTTAATGGTATAGGTTAACCGCTGGTTGCTTTCTAAAAAAAGCAACGTATTAAAAGAAAAAATCATCACAATAGCTTGTAGGGTTCCTTAGATGTGGTCGCTGTTCAAATATATAAAAAAATATTTTTTTATCAAATTGTTACATTTAAAGCATTGTCCTTTCTATCATATCGTCGATTCCGCCACTTTTAAGTAAGGTCATGACATTTATGTAATTGTATTGTATTTGATATTACATCAATAACGTCATTGAAAAATACACAAACCGTATCCCTTACGTTTTTCCTTTGCGACATAAGACACGCTACTTTACTCAAGTGGATAATCATACATTATGAAAGCTCCATCGAATTCAGTCCTACACCCTCGTTATTCCGAGCATAACAACCGAAGGTTTGTATTTTGTATCCGGGGGTGCGTTTTACATTGTACGAGGAATTTGCTGCTCTTCATACTATTATTATTATGAATGTATTCGATGAATCCTTCCGACATTTCTGTCCATTTTCTGTCAATGGCAGAGACAGGCGAAGCCAATGCAACCGCAATACAATTCGACCGAGCACGCAGCTCTGTTTTATTAAAGTAAATGTAACAATATGACATATTAAAGTACCAGACCGGTTAAATTGATTTATAATGCTATGAGGGAATTGTTACGTAAAAATCTGTTCGGAACACGCATAAATTACCTATCATTTAGATGAATTAATTAGACATCAGTCTGAGAAATAAGAATACTCCTTTACCAATTGGCACATGTGTGTTCTCTTTAATAAAATATTTATCAACACATACACATACACACACACACATATATATATATATATATATATATATATATATATACTAGCTGACCCATTTTACAAGAATTCAGAAATTGTCTATTTTTATTATATAAAATTCTATCTATTTATTCTTAGTAAGGCAATGCGTATATGATAAAATATTCAATATTTACATCATAAAATGTATAATAAATTGTTATATGGCAAAGGTATAGAGATCTAATTTGACTTTGAGCAAACATATTGTGAAAACCAATCCAATTATATTACAATAAATAACACTTTTCAAACACACATCTATATGACTATGTTCAGTAAAATTCTCAGCTAATGCATCATTGTAAAAATGAGTTTTTTGCTGTTTTTTTTTTCAAAAATTTGTCACTTCTTACCCCATAGGCAGATTAGAGTGAAACAGCCAGGAACTGGTTCAATGCCTCATTTTAAATTTTAAAGAGTTTTTAAGAGAAAATAGCTATATTATTGTACCAATGCAAATTGTGAATTTTATGGGTACATTTTTATAGAGATAACGATCATCTGCCAAAACCAAAGTCGTAAGAATCAAGGCTGGTTAACTTTTTTTTCTACTTTCATATATTGTTGTTAAAAATTTCTAACTTTACTTGTTTTTGAGATATTGGTTTTGGATCTTTAAACCTTCGGCCATTTAAGCCTCACTCTGCCATATTTACAAAACTCTTATTTTCATTTACTCAAATTTTCAAGTTTATATTCTACCCAGTATAACCCGGAATAACTAATTGCTGTACTCACCTATATGTATTTTACACACCTTTACCAAATATATTGACTTCACCTTGATCAAACTCCAATTTCTAATTCTTTCTTAAATGCCTATCGATTTCTGTCAGGGTTGCACGCGCTTCGTTCAAGCAATAAATCTAAATGTAACCTTTTACTTCCTCATAAAAGCTTATAATTAATCATTATGTTATTTTGTGCGTTCAGAATATTTACACTTAATCACAAATGCCAATCGGGACCAATATTACCCGTCGAATTATAGGAAACGTTTTATCAGACTCGATGGTAAAATAATCCTTCTTGAAAAATACATTAACACTGGAGACAAATGGTTGATTCAACAAATTAAAAAATAAAAGCTCATACTAGCATTATTGAAAATTTATATCACTGTACTTTGCCATAATTTAATTTAATCATTATTAATAATATTCAACAAAAAATAATGACTTTATAATTATTCGCGCTATTTTAAAAATGTGCGGTCTTTAGTTTTACATAAATTTTTCCGTTACAAATTGATCTATTACAGCTCTGTATAATACGAAAGAAAAATATCAAATCCCTTCATTTCTTATAAGGATCAGTTTATTTGCTGATGCGTATAAATTACTAAGGAATTATCTTATCGTAATTGGGAAAATAATGAATCATTAAAAACGAAGAAATAATGATTATTATCTTATCCCAAAGAGTTTCGCGATATTGAATTTTGATGGTAATGATTTCAATGTTCCAATTTTTGTTTTTTGGGGATCATATCTCATTGTTTCGAAATTTCTTTTTAGAGTATAAAAGAAATATTGAGAAAATAATTATGTATTGATTCGTTTAATAAATTTGTAAAAAATCTTATAATATTACATATTCATATTTATATGATGGTTTTTGCTTGAATTTTATTGATACATTCTTAATGAAATTTATATTCAAAGATTATCCTGGTTGAAAACGTTAGAACTAGGAAAGATTGACATTCAATTTATAAGTTCAGTTTAGTTTAGTTTAGTTTAGACCAGTGACATCGTATTCCACAATGCTTTGAAAGTCTATCTAAATAATGTATGATACCACAATTAGTCCAAAATAGAATTGAGGTGAATGAATAATATATTATAATAGTTAAACATACAAATGGTTTTGCTATTCTGATCGCCATACGGCTTTGCTCTTCGCGTGCAGCTTTAAGTTTATTTTCTTAATTATTTATAAAGTGTATCTGGTTTTATTCCATTAATGTATCAATAGAATTATAATAGAAATGAAAAATTGTTCATAATAAATTAGAATTAATTTTTATGACTTATAATTGTTTTTGGTAGTCTTCAAATAATTGATTTGTTTTATAAAAGCGTTGTAGCATTAATTAATATAAAAAGTATTTTTTAACTATTGCATATGGTAATATAATTTATTGATATCTATGTAATTCTGAACTATAATATATATAATAGTGTCACCCAGTTTTTACTGGACGTTGAGTCCTGGGATACCCTTAATACATAAGTACATTGCTAATAAGTATTGCAATAGTAAACTATGAAATTATATTTATTAAACTATCAGAATATATTTAAAATAAAAATACGATGTTCTTGAAGCAAGTACTTTTTTCGACCCAAAAGCTTATCATAGTTCCAATAAAAAAACTCCCCAAAAAAGCTCATCATCAACAGTTAAAGATGGCAGCTTTCGGTTTCCGCAAAGCCACCGAGCTGACATTACGCGGTTCGACCTTTCGGCGTTGACCTATTCCAGGACCATTCTTATATTTGCCCGGAACGGAGCTTTAAGCTCCCATGACGCGATCTGGGCATGTTTATGTACCAAAAAGACCGGAACATTTTTTGTCAACCCCGGACATGGCCTACTGCGTTAATTAAGGCTTTTATAAGTGGATCATTTACACGCTGATGTTCTTGCAGGAATTAGTCGATTAAAAAACAGAACATGAATAAATTTATTGTGGATTAAGACTAGTTTAAATAAAACTTTTCCAGAAAATATATATTTTAGAATGTTTTTCACACGCGTATTCAGTGATTTATATAACTTGTACTTAAGTATGAAACAGAAGCTTGAACAGAGTTTGTGAATAACGTTGAGGAAAAGACATATTATATGTGGAGCACATAGTATTCAATATGTGACTGGATGTGTACATGTTCTATGTTATCTAAGCAATTCAAAACGTTGGGTTCTGCTGGATTTGTGTTATTTACTCGAACATACAATATAATCACCCAGGTACTTTTTTCAGTAGACTGCGTTTCGTCGTGACAAATCTTTTACTTATCAATAAATGAGAAGAAAATTACTATATGTACTTTGTTGATAAAAATTAAAAATTGCTAAAATACTAAAATTAAAAATGTCAAAGATAATCTAATAAAATTACAAGTATGAAAGCATTAATTAACTTCCCGCAGAGCAAGCTATAAAAATCGCATATGAAAATAATTATACGTTTTATAGCCTTTTCAACAATGTTGCATATCTTATTGTCATAATGAAATAGATGTGTCTGTTTGTATGTACGGATACAATTTTTTATCCGATATTGGGAGCACGAAGCAATCGATTAGAATGTTTAAGAAAAATATTCGATTCGTATTGATTGAGTTAATAATTGATTACATTTTGGCGTTGACAGGTCGAGCGGTTTCGGAGATACAGAGCTAGAAGTGGAAATAATAGGATTTTTAAGATAACTGGATATCCGATTAGAGTAATTCAATTATAATTGATGTTTTTTGTTTAATATTTATAAGAATTATATAAACTGAATTACAAAGTTAAAGCTATTTATTTTAAGGGGGTATTCTACTGTAGAGGCATGAATTTCGCCCGGTTTTTGAAGCGCTGTATAAAGGAAACGAATAATATTTTTACTATCGATTTTTTTGTCATTTGTTTATTGATATTTTATTATTACATAAAAAAATTATTTAAAAAAAATTTAAATTCACAAAGTTATGAGCAGTCAAAGTGGGGGCTCAAAAAAAAGAGGGTGTCCTGGCGTGCATGATTCCAACCCTCCTGATGATCTAGAACATAAAAAATAGATGGATTCTTAATTATTATAGATGCCGCTATCGTATGACCCTTTGATAAGTTGAAAAATTTTTTTTTTCAAATGGCGGCAGTTTTTGTGTTTTTCATGTTTTTTTTAAACAATTCCGAATTTTTTAAAAATACTAAATGAAAAGTTATAGTTTTGAGCAAGGTCCACGCTTGCGATATAAAGCGATGTATAGAGAAGATCCTCTCCAAATTTGAAGTAAATCGGTTCATTAGAACTCGAGATATCCTTACCGCCAGATCGAAAAAAGTAGTTCCGAGAAAAACGCGTTCAAAGTTTTGCAGTCGGTCGGACCCGTACCGAGGCCACGTCACTAAAACGGCTATAACTCAGAAAATAATAGTAATTTTGAAAAATCCTTTTAATGCCATATTTTTGAATAACTAAACTTTGAAAATATGAAAAAAAAAATGATTTTTTCAAAATTCTACAGTAGAAAACTCCCTTAAGCATATAAAAGAGCTTTAGAACTTTAGCCAGAATTAAAATTAAAATCTGAATTATTTTCGATATACAAAAAATTTTTCTGAACAAAACACATACTCGCACACACGCGTCCATTTTTTTTGAAGTATGCCAAAATGTTCAGAATCCCCTAAATCGTGAAGATATGCAAAAATTTTCAATATTGATTTTTGTCCCATTACTATCTTACCCTACGGGAAGTTAAATGTAAATCGACGATGACTCCAAAAATACGATGGTTTCCGAAATAATTTTCAATTCTGATTTGGTCTACGAAATAAAAAAGACGGTTTAAGAATTACTATACAGTTTTAGAATTACTATAATATCTTTAAGTACAGCTGTGTTAATCGGGTTGAAAGATGTTGCATATGCCGCTCGGCGCGTGTGAATAGTGTGTGAAAAGAGAATCGGGAGCGGTTCCGCGTGCGAGAACGCGCGCCCGAGGTAAAAAAGTATAAGGGCCGAGCCGAAGCCGTAGCCCGTAGCATCCGTAGCACCGTAGCGACTACGTACTCCCGGGAACAACGTTTCAAGGAAGAAATACTCCGCGCTGTAGCAAGATAAAGGCCTCGGATCAAGTAACATTATAGATAAGTTGTTGGGGAACATCGATAAAGTTAATGCCGTTTATATTAAAACTGATACCGTATTAACCGTTATCAACGACGATGGAAATAAATTGATAATGTCGATAAGGTTTTTCGAGATTTATAATGTTGTTGACTGGTTTGTACGAAAAACTATAGCACGGGAAGGATAAAAAAGCAAATGCATTTATTATTATTATTTAACACTTGGTTTACGTCAGTTTTGTGAATATACACAGAAACCATCAAATTGACGTAATACATTTTTTAAAAAAAAAAGTCTACTCATGTTGAGTATCTCATTGGAGCTCTTCTTAGGCATCGCTCTTACATTGTCATTTTAGCTCATAGGAATCTTTATGTATTTCTGATTGCTAAATAAAACGAGTTAAAAAGAAAAAAAAGTTGAGTATTTGATTGCATACAAAACAACATACTATAATCAAGTTCAGACTTCTTGCTACTATTATACTTACTATTTGAAGGAATAATATTGCAAATAAAGCAAATATATTATCATCACTCCGTCAATTTAACATGTTTCCGTAGAGAGAGGAATACCACATAAGAATTTCAAAACTTCAAAACATAATGATTTTGATAAACTCAAGTTTATCAAAATTATAATTATATATACAATATATGAAAATTACTGAAATATGATTTACGACATAAATTACTTATAATTAGTGCCACGCTTTTTTCAGCATTTCACTTTAAAGTTCGAATTTCGTCAAATTACCTAAATCTAGTGTTGATATATCAGAATTCATGAGGTTCTGTAAGAATGTGAGCTATACCTCATATAAGAAAAATAAATTCAGACAGAAAATAAATTTTCTCTTGTTTCAGAAAATAATTGTCAATTTTATCTTTACTCTGTTTATTATAATCCCTTACTGGTGCAAAAAGAATAAAATAGCAGTAAATTTAACATTTTTGATTCATACTTACAACATTTTTAAAACAACAAGACTGATGCTGATGCATTTTGTTTAACTTTGTTAGATATGGTTAATTTAATTTAATATTCTAAAAATTGTATTTTATCAAGCAGGTTTGTTTCTTGCTCAAAAAATTAAATTAAATATCTTAAATATAATTAAATATATTAAGTATAATAAATATAAATGTAACATACGTATCATATAATAAGCGCAAGTCATATCTTGATATAAATTACTATAACTCAATATAAGTGATACTTTTCCTTCAGGTTTAAGATATTTGAAATTACTAAATCTTTAAGTTTACATTGCCGGGGACAAATATATGCAAAATATCTTACTGTGGTATATGAGCCTTAGGAAAGAAATGCGCATTTTATGAAGTATTTATTAAAATATTGGCATATTCTAAAAATTGTATTTTATCAACCTTTTGTTTCTTAATTTTCGAGGGGATTCGTAAATATAAAAGTAACAAATGTATCATATAAAAATTGAATGTCATATATATTGATATAAATTACTATAACTTATTATAAATAATTCCTTTCCTTCGTGTTTAAAATATTTGCTATTACTAAAACTTTAAGTATACATTGCCGGGGACAAAGATATGCAAAATATCTTACTGTGGTATATGAGCCTTAGCAAAGAAATGCGCAAGATATGAAGTATTTATTAAAATATTGGCATTCAACCAACTGGGTAATACAATGCAAGCAAAGTTTTTCTTGTTGACTGAATAAGTGAAGTAAATAGGGTAATCATCTTGTACTATTTGAATAAAGATATATTTGCGATATATATTGCATATTTGGAATTTTAATCTGACGACCTTTCACAATCAACTCTTCGTTATAATATTTATCTTTATTTAAGTTTTTTATTTTATATATATTCATACAATATTTTGTACTACCATATTATATTTAACAATTTTCTCGACTTTTCCGCAGCGCTTCATTCGTTTATCATAGCTTTTATATAAGAATATTATATAATGCATACATACTAGTATTTTATATCCAGGTCATAATATATTCACATTACAATAAGTGAATTCATATCACATAATATTTAATGTCGTCATGTCTCGCTAGATTCTTAGGTACTTGACTACTTTGCCACGCGTTTATGTGGCTCTATAAGCTCCGAGACATACTTAGGTATATGACTTTGGCTCACAATATGCGGTTTTTGATATACAGAGCGGAATATTTAACGAATAATGAAATTTTATTTCAAAATTGATGGAGAAAACTGCGACTTGTTGAGTATTTGGGCTAGTAGAATATATGTCACGCTGCATAATATTTTGAACGATTAATGATTAATATGATTAAATTATATGCGGCATTTAGCTTTAGCTTAGGATCTGATCGATATGTTTTTTTTAATTGGCATGGTTACTATTTACATTTTATACTATCTTTATTATATCATATGCTATCTTTATATCCTATATTATTCATTTTTCTTCATTACTGATATCTCATTCTTTTTTTTTTTGTAACCTTGCTTTTTTAACAGCTGATTCTATTCTATCTCGAACCAACTGTTGAAATTTTACTTAATTACTTAATTCATTAATTTCAATCTTGCAAATCAAATGAAAATTTTATGTCTCTGACAGGACTCGAACCTAGTATCCTTGGCGTTTGAATTGAGCATGCTACAAAATGAAAAAACGATAGATATAAATACCAAAACGGTTTATAACGACTTTCATCGTCAGAAATATATAACTGAACATGACACAATCATTTAAACGTATGTGGTGTAATAATATATAACGACATAATTTTTTAAACAAAAAGTATTTTGTTTTCTCATATTGAATTTTCCCTTAGTTTTTCCTTGCGCATTTTGTCTTATTTAAATTAGATTTTTCTTCGCCTGTTTAAATTTCTTCCCAAAAAGGACAAGAAATACATGTGACATAAAACTAAACAAAATGTTCTTAATTAACTACTAAGTTTCAACTTGGAGAAAAATACAGAACAAAGTGATCTGTCTATATGCAAGTAACAGTTATTATTAGAAGAAATCGAACAAACAAACTTAAGTTTGACTCTTTAAATGTAATGCTGTCTGCAAGAATGGAAACTTGTTCGAACAAACATACTTTATCTTTCTATGTCAAAATCAGTATAGTATAGCTGTTATGACGACTGTCACTACCATACTTTGACTATCACTTCATAACTAAATCTAATCGATACTTTGTGTAGTATCAAAGAAGAGCATCTAATATTGCTAGCGAAAAAAGTATCGATAGTCGATATTATCGTTTAAGTGTAATATGTATCATTCTAATACCAAATATGATCGATTCTTGAGTATCGCCAACAAAGTGTCTATACTTACTTCTAGTTCAGTTTTACACCTAAATTCGAAAAGTATCAACTTGAAGTATTGATTCCAAATGCCTTATCAGTATCGAATAAAAAGGGTATTCATATTTTGTTCATACTCGTTACTAATATGCATGATCGATTTAGAAAGTACTCAGTATCGATACTTACTCAATTCTCGTTAGTATCGTTCTAACCCAGCCCGTGGGTCGTCCCATGGCCGGTGGTTTGGTGGGTCGGTGGGTCGAACAACAAATGTTTGCCGGGCGACATATTGGCGGTCATCAATGGTCCTGGATGGAGCTGTTGCGTTGTTTGCACATCGCTCGCCCCACTAATGGCAACGAAATGACGAAACGAAAGAAGCCAACAGACTCGTGCAAATATTTATTTGATCCGCCGCGAATTCCGGTCGCCTTCGTACCAATCGACGATGACGGAGATGTTAAGAAATAAAAATATGATAAAAGATCGAGATTAGCCAATGAAAAGTCATGAGGGAAATGTCTCTCTGCGAAAATGTACTTTTTGCAAGCACTCGCCGGACGTTACATTCATTCAGCGATGTTGAATTTCCGTTTTTATCCAATTAAAGACGATGAAGCTGTGCTATATTATTAGCATCTAGTATATAGTTTTATTTTACGTTTAAAGTTTCTTTGTCAGTTTCTTAGATAATCTTCATTTTAATGCAATAGTTTGTCAATCTTCATATAATAAGATAAATAATATAAGCAAGACCGGTTTAGAAATTTGGCGCCCTGGGGCACTGACAAAAATGCCGCCCCATCTCTGAAATGCAACTTAAATTGTTTTTATATATTATTCCTGTAAAGTTTTTTAAATGGCGTTTTTTCATATTTCTGAAAATTTTAATGCTCTTTATAAAATGTAATTTTCATTAAGAGAAGTTTAATTTTTTTTTCGGCGCTATAGGCTTGAAAGTGCACAAATTTGTCGTCCTAAGAGGACTCAAGATTTGAAGAACATATTTTTTTTAAACTTTCAGCTCATTTACGAAATTTTATATTAGCCAAATTGCCAAATTTAGTAATAACTTGTTAACCAATTTGATAATTTATGTTCGGAGAGGGAGTCAAAGAAAAATAATAAATTTTAATAATCGTCTATTTGAATCCAAATTTTGCATTGC
This sequence comes from Ctenocephalides felis, assembly GCF_003426905.1. Taxonomy (NCBI): domain Eukaryota; kingdom Metazoa; phylum Arthropoda; class Insecta; order Siphonaptera; family Pulicidae; genus Ctenocephalides; species Ctenocephalides felis. The sequence goes on along the minus strand of NW_020537758.1, from coordinate 20,549,039 downwards.
TTTCGTAGTATGTTTTATATAAATTAACAAAAGTTAACTATATTTCTTGAAATAAAAAACGTTATTAAAAAAATTAGTTGATTACATTGTATAGCATTTTTTCCCCACTATCTAAATTTTGCCGGCCCCGAAAGCCGCTCTGGGCAGTAGCCCCGACTGCCCCTACTGTAAATCCAGCACTGATCATAGATGAAGAAGTATGACATATAATCGAATAATAAAGTTTTTACTAATAGTCCGCAATTATTATAAAAAAAAGATTTAGGGTCTGGTAAATCTACTACAATGAATGTAGTAAATCTACTACAGTGAGTGTAGTGAAGCTACTATAATGAGTCTAGTAAATCGCTACAATGCGTATAGGAATCAACTACAATGAGTATAGTAAATCTACTACAATGAGTGTGGTAAATGTATTTTAATTGGTCGAGTAAATCTACTACAATGAGTATAGTAAATCTACTACAATGAGCATAGTAAATCTACTACAATGAGTGTGGTAAATGTATTTCAATTGGTCGAGTAAATCTGCTACAATGGTTATAGTAAATCTACTACAATGAGTATAGTAAATCTACTACAATGAGTGTGGTAAATGTATTTTAATTGGTCGAGTAAATCTACTACAATGAGTGTGGTAAATGTATTTCAATCGGTTCAGTAAATCTACTACAATGGTGTAGTAAATCTACTACGATGAGTGTGGTAAATGTATTTTAATTGGTCGAGTAAATCTACTACAATGGTGTAGTAATTCTACTACAATGGTGTAGTAAATCTACTACAATGAGTATAGTAAATCTACTACAATGAGTGTGGTAAATGTATTTCAATCGGTCGAGTAAATCTACTACAATGGTGTAGTAATTCTACTACAATGGTGTAGTAAATCTACTACAATGAGTATAGTAAATCTACTACAATGAGTGTGGTAAATGTATTTCAATCGGTCGAGTAAATCTACTACAATGGTGTAGTAAATCTACTACGATGAGTGTGGTAAATGTATTTCAATCGGTCGAGTAAATCTACTACAATGGTGTAGTAATTCTACTACAATGGTGTAGTAAATCTACTACAATGAGTATAGTAAATCTACTACAATGAGTGTGGTAAATGTATTTCAATCGGTCGAGTAAATCTACTACAATGGTGTAGTAATTCTTCTACAATGGTGTAGTAAATCTACGACAATGAGTATAGTAAATCTACTACAATGAGTGTGATAAATGTACTTTAATTGGTCGAATAAATCTACTACAATGGTGTAGTAAATCTATTACAATGAATATAGTAAATCTACTACAATGAGTGTGGTAAATGTATTTCAATTGGTCGAGTAAATCTACTACAGTGGTGTAGTAATTCTATGGCGGAATGAACACCATATGAAGTTGAAGGACGTCAATTGATGACAATAATGATTTCACTTACACGTTCGGAGTCACCAATTATGGCGCTGGTGGGCCATATATTATTAATTAATTAATTCTTGAATGAAATCGCAATAATTTTATTTCAACTCGATAATGACTGTTTATTAATGTCTCAATTGATAAAGATGTTGATATTACATTAAATCAAATCTAAATTTCGTTCACGAGAAAACGCTCGTTGGCAAAAAACTCGATACAATATTTTTGATCGTTTTAAAAAGCCCGACCATAATATTCGATCGTATAAAAACAATCAGATCGTTATAGCTTGCTTGATGCCAGATCCGAATCAACGTAGCCCAATATAATTTAGTTTTGTCATCAATTGACGTTATTCAACTGACATCTGTCATATGGTGTTCATTCCGCCATTGTCATCAATTGACGTCCTTCAACTTCATATGGTGTTCATTCCGCCATAATTCTACTACAATAGTGTAGTAAATCTACTACAATGAATATAGTAAATTTACTACATTGAGTATAGTAAATCTGATACAATGGTTATAGTAAATCTACTACAATGAGTATAGTAAATCTACTACAATGAGTTTGGTAAATGTATTTCAATTGGTCGAGTAAATTTACTACAATGGTTGTAGTAAATCTACTACAATAGGTCTAGTAAATCTACTACAATTAAAGGATTGGCCGGTACAGTCCCGGATTGCCACCTTGTGTCTCAGGTTATTCAATAGCATGGTTTGTACCGGATTCAGATCTTTTGTCCCGGTTTTTTCAAAAATTGACAGATGAATTAACAAGTAACATTAAAAAGTATGAAAACAAACGAACAAGTGCTATTTTTTTCAAAATATTTATGAATAAAATTGAATAGAATATTATACAAGGCTCAAAAGTGCGAAAAACATATAGATCCATATAAGATATAACATCATAGACAGGGCCGGAATTAGAAATTTGGTGCCCTGGGGCACTGACAAAAATGCACTTTCAGCTCGTTTACGAAACTTTATATTGGCCTGTGTTATTATCTAATCATTTAATTTTTTATGCGCATAAAGTTGCTACTAAAAATTATTAATTTAAATACTATATAAATGTGTTTTTAATATATAAATATTCTCACACTTTAACTTATAAATATAAAATATTGAATTTCGTTTTTTTATTTATTATTTCAATTTCCATATCACTTTCTTACCTTACATTTTACTATGTCTAATGTACGTGCTACGAATAACTTTACGAGATCTACATTATTAAAAAGTTTCCGTACATCTAGTAGTTAAATAGTGGCAAGATTCAGAAAACTTTTTAATTATTCGAAACTTCTTATCTTAACTAACACATGAATGCAAATCGACATGTATGAAATTATATTGTGAGCAATTGAAGATATTTTGTAAAGTAAGATTTAAGAAAAGTAATATGGCATGATTGATATTCCAATCATAGTAAATGGAAGTATTTTGCAGAATAAAAACTCAATATATTTATATAATTTTTTTATTGCTATTTATATAAAGAATAATATTGTATCGAAATATTTTTAGAAAAATATGTGACGTTCATATCGAGCATTTATGATATATGATATTTAACGTAAGTTTTTATAAACAATCAAGAACATTGTTGATAAGAGTAAATTCATATTTACCTTTTAAGTTTTAAAATAGTCATGAGTAATGTGTAAACTAAACTATAAATTCTCTAGTTTGTACAAACTAGTGCCTCTGTTTTAATAATATTTGGTCAGCAATCCAATAATAGGAAATATAGTAATATGATATGTTATAGCAATAACATTAAATGTCAAATATAACTAACTTGTTTAGGTTTCTAAAATAAACGTGAGGAATTTATAGACCTAATGAATCAAAATAATCAGAACTAGAGTAAATTATTAACGTTGTTTTAACAAATCTGATTATTGTTATTTTAACATATCTGATTAAGACACACTATATTTGTTTTGAAAATAGTTGCTTTTACGGCTTTTATTAATATATATTCTTACTTACCTTAAGTTGTACAGAATTACTAAATTTACAAATATATATATTATTTATTTATATCAAAATTTTACCCAATTAAGCAGAATTTATTCTATTTTACAAAGATTTATATTCCTAACTGCTATATTAAGCGAATGCCATCAACAACACTACCGTAATGATATTATGCAATTCTGAACAGGAAAACCGCATTACCATTGAGCAAATAATAATTTCGACTGAAATAAATTGGACTGCAGGCAGATATAAATAGGAGATGCTAAATATATATTTCATTTGTAAATTATAATTATTAATTTAATAGAATCGTTTATAACGCGTAGGGCTCGATTCTATTCAATGCGATTTGCAAGATGTAGTGCTCTATAATTAGATTTTGCTTATGATTTTCACAATTGTACAGATGATATCAAATCGAATAGTTGTTTGTTTGTATCGTGATTGTAGTTGGAAATTCATTTTCCTCCAAATGGAATTTCTGCGTAATTTCCTCCAGTTTGAAATTGATATCGGTCTAGGAGAGGAGATGATTATTGTTCGATAGTTATATGAGATATTCGACCACATGAATAACTTTTTGAATTCAAATTAAATTAAATATTTCAAATATATATTATATTATTGCAATTAAATTTGATCTATTGTTTTAGGGTAGAGCGTGGTTTAAAGTCCGCGGGTAGAAAGGTACACAACCGATACCTCAAAAACAAGTGAAGTTAAGATTTTTTCAACAACAATAATTTGAAGTAGAGAGAAAAAAATGTATAAGCAGCCATTATCTGGCAAAGTTTAAAAATTTATAAAAAAAATATTATCTTTCATTCTCATTTTTATTGGTTGTGAGCGCTGTTGTTTAGTTCACAAGTACTTACAATAATTTTAAATTATACTTGATTTATTTGTATTATAAGATGTGTATCATAGATTCAATAGTTTTTTTGTATAACTTTTTTAAAAGCTTACACGTGGGTGGGGTAAAAAGACCCAGCTAAACCTTTACCCTGGCATAGATATAAACAGTAAAAAATTGTAAATAAAACAGTAAATTAAGTAAAAAGAGTAATTTTAAGGAGAGAAATTAAATAAATAGTTATTCAAACTTTGCTGATAAATATTTCTGAATATCTGATCAAAGTTTTATACAGTGTTATCTTTGTAAAAAATGTACCCATGAAATTTATATTCTGCAGTAGTTGAATAATGTAGCTATTATTTCGCAAAATCCCATTAAAATGAAAAATAAGACACTGGACCAGTTTGCCCCCTAGCTTTTTTTACATAGATAAAAAAAATATTTTGTTTTATTTGCAAAATGTAAATATTTTTGAACTTGCTGAATGATGACCATCTAGTTCTCATACAGTTTTAAATGTACGAAGTAAATAATTCAAATATTCATCCTAAACAAAAACTTTATTTGGAGTAACATCTAGTTCTTTATGTACCATTACAGATTTGATATGTAAATACTCCCAATCATCAAAATCGAAGAATTTATATTAAAAATAATTCTATTGCATTTTGTTAAATTGAGTTATACTAAGCGCTGATAGCCAAAACATTTTATCCAAGAATTTTTATTGAAAATAATTCTATTGCATATTGTTATATTGAGGCATACTTAGCGCTGATAGCCAAAACTTTTGCTTCATAGCTGTCCATCTTCTTCCGTGATAACTATGTAATTGCATTTGTGTACCTAACTTTTAAATTTGTGTAACACTATTTAATGGCAATATGTCCAAAATAATTTTCCAATTTAGCCCGCCAATGGGGTAAAAACAGCAAACAAAAAACAAATTTCTACAATTATGAATTAGCCGGAAATTTTACTGAACATAGTCAGATATTTCTTTGGGTAATATGTCTTATTTGTTGTGATATAATTAGTTTGTTTTTTACAATAAAATTGTACCTTTGTGCCAATATTATTAGTAATTTTTTTTATTATTTTTGAACAGCGAATCAGAACCCAATAGTCCTATAAGCTGTTGTGCTAATTTGACTTAATACTAGTCTGTTTGGCAGATGACAACCCAATAAGTTATCTCTATATGATATATTATTATTACAATTTCTGTAATAGGGCGAGTATTTTTATTGGTGATTTATTAATGGTATTTTATTAATGCCGTGTGAGGTCTATTTTCACTTGGAAACATATTGCTATCTATATTTCCAAGTGAAAATCGTTGTCACTGCTGCCTGACAACAGGCTGCTCGAAGTAGGTATCGAACCCGGAACCTCTGATTCAGGTCCCATCGCTCTTAACCGCTTACCTACGGGCGAACTCATTAGTGAAATATAATAGTATCTTTTTCCCAATGAGATTTCAGTTTTCGCTCAAATATTTATTAATAACAACGTGACGTATAATATTATAACTGTGACGTGTCCCGTTCGATTGTCTCTAGCGTTCGCATCGCGTGCACAAGTGTACAAGACACAGTCTACATTTCCGTTTGTTCAACGTCCCCATCACTTCCCCAGCGGTGCCCCAGCGGCGGGGGTCTGTCTCGGGCAACCCCAAAGGTTTGGGCCGTAGGAGGCTGTGAGGTAATTCGATTTATTTTCCCATCCGCTACGCGAAACGATATTAAATGGCGAATTTCTAATTCGACTCGAAGAAGAAACACACGACTTTCGTGTTGATAGTGTCCTTAATAAGATATTTATTTTAACTGAACGGCCGACACGGCGGCCGGCGATGATTGAATTTTTTGAATTTTAATTAAAAATATATCAACACGGAGGAATTCCAATTGCTGTACGGTGCGATCGTGATTTTCACTGCTTAATTATTTCGTTGCGGGTTTTGCTGATGTGATTCCGTTTCTGATGTATATGGTTTTGAAGCCGGAAGTTAATTATTTTTAGATATAATTTATATATATATATATATATAACATGAATTTCTTTCAAAAATTTAATTCAAATTCATACGTTTCGGCTATAATCCTGGCCTTCAATCAGTGGAAACTAAAAATAAAATTAAAAACTAAAACAATTGAATCGGAGTGAAAAAAAAATAAAAAGAGTAAATGGTACTTACAATTAGTCAATCTTAGTGTTATTTATTTATTTATATATTTATTTATTTATTTATTTATTTAATTATTTATTTATACAGCACAATTGTACAATTATAGATATCAATGGTACATAACTTAAATTAGTAGATAATAATACATACTATAAAGTGAAATTGGAAGATTTTAATAATCCATATTTAATAGGTATCAAGATCCTAATAAAATAAATTTTTGAAAGAAATTTATGATTTTTATTGATGTTATGCCCGATTACTAGATTTTGTTAATATATATATATATATATATATATATATATAACGTTTATGTTTAAATAAGTAGTAAATACATCTAAACTTATTTGTTGATTAATCATAAAAGATTTTAAGCCGCACAAATTAAACTTAATTTATTAGGTTGTTAAATATTTCTTCTAAAATTTCATTCACTGTTTTGTATTTTACGATTTTGAAATGATAAGTGAGCGTTTGTCATAAAGAAACTAAAATAAATACAAAATTATCAGTCCAGCTTAAACAAACTCAATATAATAATAATTATGAAAATATTAATGAAATATTATTAATGAATGTTTTAATAAAAAAGCATAATAAATTTTATTTTGTATAAACAAAATTTTATATGAATATAAGATTAAGTTTATAAATAACCTAATCAAATAATCTCCACCTGCACAAGTTAACCTTTTTATTTTCTTTCCAAATATCTCATTATTTTATCTTATTTTGTATATAAATAATATTGTTGAATTCTGCATTATATGTAATTTTATGTTAAGCATTTTATGTTAATAACTATGTATTATAATTCATTATGTAAAATAATTGTATTTTTGAGTTCTCTTGGAAGAAATCTGTGGGCTATATATTTAAAAATAAATAAATAAAATAAATAAAGCATATCATTTTTTTTAAATATAATTTAATTTGATATATAATTTTTGTTGCAAGGTTGCTGAAACTACTACATAAAACGGTAAATAAATATTCAAAAGTAATCTTGAACAATGTAATGTTTCAAGAAGAAATAACAAATTAATAACTAAGTACTTATGTAATTACCAAGACAAAAATATTAAATTCACTGCATAATTAAGAGGTAAATATGAGATTGTGCAATCATTTGATTAATTTAAATATTTATTACGTATATTAACAGATGTTTTTGACGATTAATTTATATATTAGTCTCTTCCATACAATAATGGAAGCATACCATGTATGTATGTCTTGTTTATTCAAACTAGGTAGGAGTTAACACATCATTTTTTGAATAAAGCCTTCGCTGGCATGTATCGGTATTTTGTAAAATCTAAAAGTAGTCGACAACTCCAAATCAGTCCACTTGATATTCACCAAAATTAAAAATCTATTTGGTATTTTCGCATGTCAAATTATGAATGTCGCGCTATCCTTTGTTGGCTTTAGGAAATAAATGAAGTGCTCAGCCCCAGATTTTGCAAAAGTTATGGCTCGGTGGAAATCGGATTTCGGATAAACAGATTTGTTATTGATATTTTCATAGTCGAATGGCGTTATTATCCCTTTAATATTCGACCCATCCGTGTGGATATAATTCACGTGATTGTAATCTAACAGCTCCGGTTGCTTCTTGGATGATCGGATACCAATATGTTTATTATTATATGCTTAGGTATATGCATATGTAAATATAACACCTATCATAGTGGATAGGAAAGTAAATATTATTTTAGTATGAAATCATTTTAATAAAATTTTTATAATAATTAACCTCTCAGCTACCTAGGTAAAATATTCTTTGAACTTAGTAGTTTTCAAACTTTTTATACCTTCTTATATCTTGTAAAATAATTTTAATAACTAATATATAATCGAAAAAAACAGAACGAAAAAAAAATCAAATTGAGAATTTAATGTACATAAATATTATAGTTCTCATTTGTAAGAGATTTTATAAAATATTAGGTATCAGGTATTTGTTATTTTATGCTTTGTTATTTTCATGAACCTGAATTAATTTTCTAGAACTTAACCACCCTCATCATAAAACTATTATGATATCTAAAGTTTAATAATATTTTGCCATAATGCTCGTATGTATCCACATGGTCATAAACTACACTAGAATTGTGTCGTAAAACATTGGTAGCAAAATTATGATTCTGATATAAACAATTAAACACATGCTGCAACTGAAATAATTTTGCAAATAATTGCTGATCTATATAATACAATCAATATAATATATTTTATATACTGAAGTTATTATGGATCCATAATAATATTGATTTAAAATGATTTTGTTTTTCATATAGAAATTGCTTTGTTTAATATTTTGCACAAATTAGGTGCTGAATAATCTGATAACATACACGCATATAAACTTAGCTAGAAATAAATTTTGCAAAATGCCGTTTTTTATAATGAGCATCATACAAAATTTTGTTTACCAGAATTTTCGGTTTTTAATTTTAATTTAGCTAGATTTTTGAATTCATTCTTAAATATTTTAAACAAATATTGGGCAAAAATATGTGTAAACGCATCAGTTGTCTTTTATTAAAGGTATCTCTAAAATAAAATGGCTTTAAAGATTCTCAATTTTTGCTTTTGCTCAATTGCTTTTGAAACAACTAGATAACAACTCGTGTTGACTCGAGTTTTTTGTTATGCTCAGTCGAATTGTACAATAAACACGATTCTCTCAAGAAGTGTTAAAAGAACAACTAAACTTCTATGAGCAAGTTTGTTCTCTAAACATTGATTAAAAATTTTAAAATAGAATGATTTATTAATTACCTTGCTAGCTGGTTTTATTTTCTCTTATCTGAAAATCTACTCATTCCAAGAAGGTCGAAAATAAAATATATTCATTTATCACTTTATAAAGAACTTCCTCAAAGACTTCGGATTTAATTTGTCGGAGCAATCTTACGCGTTCGCTGTACGAATGTGATTTAAGATGCAAACATGTTCATTCAATTTCCACCTCGGGGAACACAAACTCACGAAGTGGTTTGAGAGAGTTAAATAATTCATTAGTAGTAGAAGTTTTATTTGAGTAGTTTTTGATTTGGGATAATTGTATCTTTTAATTTGCCCTTCACGTGAGACCTTCATTTGTCGAATATACTGATAATTTACACCAAATCCTAGAATTCTTATATCTTTCTACGGTAAATTTTTATCATAGCTCAAACAAAACTAATTGTGAAATTATGATAAAACATATGATATGAGTAAAAAGTAAAACTAATTAGAAGAAATTCCAATAAATATTTTTCGTACGGTTTTTGAATTCTCAAAATTAGTTTTAGTTCTTTGCAAAAATGTGGAAAAAAAACACTTTTTGCTACTTATTTATAATGCATTGAGTTATAAATTCTTAGTTTTTTATACAAATGAATTATAATTCATGATAATTGAATATTTTTATCGCCATCACTGGTTTTTGCTAATATTCTTGCTTCTGATTTTGCACTTCTTCATAAATTTCGAGTTATAATCAGCCAATAAATTATAGCAAAATGCAAAATTTATTTCCCAACTTATATCCGCTCATATAAGTACATTCTGCACTTAGAAAGAGTATATCGTGCAAAATATTCGATCAGAAAGCTCATCGTAAGCTGTTTACGGCGGTATTAAATGTCATAATAACGTCGTAATAATATGTATAAGAAATATCAAGTGCGAGCAAGCGCACGAGAAAACACTTGGAAAATCGAGATGAAAATTATAAAAAAAATGTTCGTGAAAGGACATCGTTACCCTGAATTCTATTGATATGTTTCACAAGAATTAATCAATCATTTTTTCACGAATTATTATCTTGAGTTGGCATTTTACATGAGAGCGATTATCTGACATCCTTGTTCGGCCAAAATTTCAAAAGCTTTTGGAGTATTTCACGACCACGTTTTAATAGACGGATTAAAATACGCGATTATTTTATAAAAATGACGGTTTGGAATGAAATCAACGCGTTTACTTCAGCAGCATTTTTATAGGATTTGTTTGGTAGATGGTAAATAAAATAAAAATGATATTTAAAAGCCAGGACCTAGTAGAAGTAGAAATGTAAAAAATGAAAAGTGTGGTAAGAAGGGTAGGGCGGGGCTAGTTGAGCAAATTTTTTCTTAAACGGATGTAGCTCCTCAATGAAAAGTATCAATAACCTGCTATATGGCTTAATGGATTTGTTGTTTATCGCTTAGTAAAAGTGTTAATACTATTTTTGGTAATAAGTAAAATTTAAAAGCTATAGCTGTTTAAATGCAAAAAGTCAAGTATGCTCAATGTACCCCATAGGTGGGGCAAGTTGTGCACTAAGAAAGTATAATGAAATCATAGGTTCAATGTCGATTAGTGATGAAATAAAATAAGTTTTTAATAACCAGTTCTATAATTATAGTCTTTATTGACAGAGAAAACAAAACTTACAGTAATTTGCTTTGAATAATTAACGAAAAGTAGAATCAACAAAACAATATCGTATCTTAGGAATTATTTTACCATTATATTCAGTATTTTTGTTTAAAATCATTATTTCTTTATATTATTACTCATAGACTTAGCTTAAATCTTAAAAATAATAATTATTTTCTGGAAGTTAATGGTAATTGTCTTAGTGACAGAACAAGTGTAGCAACTATGCTCAACTAACCCCGACTCGGAATTTCAAAATAAAAGTGAGTTTATAAAAAAACCGTGAGAATTATACCCAGAATCTCTGTGCATATTAAAAGTACTATAATTATATGGAAGAATAACATTTACCTGTATAAAAATAAATAACATTTGACTAAACCAGGCGAAAACTCGTGATGAATTACTTTTTTTACTTTTTGGTCTCAAAATAAACAAAACGCCCGTGAGCCTCACTCATTTGTCCAGCGGCCACTAGCGATCGCGGGATGTTTATTTCTCCCAAATCTCTATCTTTCCGCCATATAATGCCTAAACGGACGGTGAATAGTTTTCGAGATATTTCGATTGCTCAACTAGCCCCTATACTCAACTAGCCCCGCTCTACCCAACTATGAAACTTCATAGTATGTAGGGTTGGAACACTAAAAATTATTATATGGAAATTTAGTTAGATTAAATCACACTTTGTAAGCAATGTCAATATGCATGGTAAAAGTGTCTAACTAATGTGTTTTTTATGAGAATTTTTGTAAAAAACTTTATTTTCCACCTCATTGTGCCATATCACACATCAAATATCGTTGCCATCGTCGTCGGGCGCAAATTCATACGTCTCCATATAATAATGACCTCGCATTAAGTGGAACAAAAATTGCACGAGTAATCCCATTAGCGGTGGGTGGGCGATTAGGCATTATTCAGTCCGCGACCTGAAATGCGCGCCCGGTGCGGGTTCGAGTGTGGCGCGCGGTCGGCCGGGATTAGGGGTAGTTATCTTGTAACTTGGTGGCCGTGTTACGACTGCTTTCTACAGACAAGTACAAAATGATAGTTTAAGAGCTTGAGCATATATGCTTAATTATTATAAAAAATGTTTATAAATAAAAGGGATAAGATGTATCACGAATAATAATACAAATTACAGAAAATTAACCCATTAAGCGATCTAGCATACATAACAATATTTAATACAAAGATTCAATGATATTTTATTTTCACATTAACATGACATTATATTCTCTTTTTCGCGAACACAACGTTATGAAATGTTTTCGTATGTTTTTCATAATAGTTATCGATATCTAGTGTTTTTTATAACTGATTTTTTTTATTTATTTCTTATAACCAATCTGAACCTTGGGTTCAATGAGGTTATTTGCTGACGGGTACAGGACTTTTAGAAATTTCCCCAGTGGAAAATTTCCTTACATAAATATATTGATCATTAGTTTATTAAATCTTGCGGCCACTTTCTTTGTAATCTTCTTATAGGTACTTGTTTTAGCAAGTCTTTTATTAGAGTGTTTGGATGGTATGCGCATAACTAAAAATTGACAGTAAAGATGTAGTTTGTTGCCTGTTGAAAGAGCCCGAAAAAGCTTTAAAATTACAGATTCGTTCTCAAAATGTTTTTGTAATATTTTTAATGTATAGTGTGTGATAACTGAACAAGAATAAGTAAATTACGTAGATATTGATTGTGTTTGAATTTGTAAATAAGGTATACATTGCTGCTGACGGTTGTAGCATTTTGCATACAACAACACAATATCCAATGTTCATTTACTTCCATTAAAAGGCGTCTATGAAATATGTTACATGTCTAATTCCGGATATACTTATTGTATTTCTACAATATGAGTGTCTTACTACACTCAGTCTTGATTATAATCCTCGTATTCTGCTGCAGGAAACGACTGTATGGGATTCCCCTTCAATATTTAGATACTCTGCCTAAATTTGAGTTGTTTCAAGCATATATATAAAAAGCTCAGTACAGAACGTATATTGCATACATTTTATTTTGTTACATGTAACACTGATTTAAAGAATTGGATGTCTCAGAAATTTGATAGATATATTTATTGTGTTTTTATTATACGTGTGTCTAAATTTATTTATTTATTCATAAGGAAGCCGTAATCAATAATAATATATATTATTTCAGGCTCTTGTCAAGCTTATTCATAATTAATATTAAAATGATAGTAATTTTATAATAATCATAGTAGGTGCACAAATTTCGCTTCTGAAAAAAAGAGCTGAAAAAAGCATTCGAACATTAAATACAATGTTCATCATCAAATTCATCATTAAAGTCTATTTGACCAAAATTCTTGCACAAAGTTGAATTTTTGTAATGTTTTTAGCTACAGGAAACGACAAATATGGAATTCTCCTTAAATATTAAAATTGTTTGCTTAAACCTGTTGTTTCAAGCTTAGTACAGCACGTGTATCGCAAGGAACATTTTTCTCAAACAACACTTGTCCTTGCTTATATTTGCTTCATTAAAAAAGCTATGGGAAGTCCATCACTCAATATATGCCACGATTACCAACAATCAAATACGATACAAATTTTACTCTGAGATTGACTCTTTGTCAGCATATTAGTTTTATTTGTTCATTATATATTCTGAATTATCATTGTAACAAGTAGAGTCTAGTTCAGAGCCATGGACTCTAAAAAAGGTCGACAAAAACTACCTCAAATTTTTTATTTAGAATGATGACAGGTGCACTCTGGTAGGTGGGCAATGAAACTCTGCATTGTGATCTGACCTTTTAAAAATAAGATCTACTGATCATCATTACAAATTAGAAAATTGCCCCAATTCACTCGTTGCTCCGTTGCTTCTTACACCAGATATAAGAAGACTTATGAAATAATGACTTATTAACTTGATCCAAAAATTTGTATCTATCAGTAATTACCCACTGGAGTAGCTACTAACTATCTAGAATTATATTTAGTTCTAACGTATTAAATGTAATTAATTTTCGGATTGTTATTAGTAAAAGAAGTAAAAAAAAGTGGCATATATTATTCTCCCATAATTTTAGTTCATCTTCATATTGAGCTACTCGTTTCCTGATTCTGGATTTAAGTTCACCCCGGTGTCCTCGTCGGTGCCCAGATTTCGACCCGAAAGTAGTGTGTATAACAGGCGAGCGGACTATGCACGTACACCGCACTGCGAATTAATCTCCTACTTTATATTAACGATATGCAAGGGGCGTTTACTTGTGGACATTGGATACGGGGCGGTAATAGATATTAAATGATGTCACTATCGTTTGTGTTGGACTACGTATTACGTTGCACGGCAATGTGTATCGTTGCTGATAAATTATAATTAGATATGTTCAATATGCACACTGGGATGTTTGTTTGCATGTTTCGAATTTGCTCGTTTGGAATTGTTAGCAGATTATTTATTGCATTACGCTAGATAAAGATTATTGTCGTTTCAAGAACCCAAAGGTAAAGGATTTATCAAATGCTTTCAAACAGCAGGATAGTTTTTTGATAGTTAAGTTTTCCAGAAATTTGAAGCAATTATAGTTCATATATATTTGTAGTAGCAGAGATTATAGTTTCTAAGCTTATACTATAAATTCATGGTATCAAAAAATTTGAAATGTTATAGAGATAAGAATGATAATTTTTGTAATTTATTCTGAATAGATTTTAAGAAAATATGCATTATTTGCAGACAAGTTTGACTTTTTTTTAGTGTAACAATTTCTCATATTCTCTCATATTCAAAATGTTGTTTATTTGTGAAACATTAGTTTCATTTTGTTCGCTTTTCCTGGTTTGAACTTGTTAATGTGCTGAATGATAACACACATACAGTGTCTAATCTTACATAATAAATAGCTAAATAATTTATTGATTTTTATCTCGATTATTTATTTGCAAATAAACAAGTCAAGAATACGGAAGAGCGAGTCTTAAAGATCCGAAGGTAAGAAGGTCCGCCACGGATACCTCAAAAACAATTGATGTTAGGATTTTTTTAACAACAGTATTTGAAATTAGAGGGAAAATAATGTCAAACGACCCATCAATAAAGATTTTTTAACGACAATATTTGAAAGTAGAGGGAAAACATTTGCCTTGATTCTTACAGCTGTCGCTATCAGAAGATAAACAGCAATATTTGAAAATCCGTAACAAAAGTATTTTCTTTCGTTGTTTTTGCTTGTAAGCACTGTTGTTTAGTTTACGAAACCTAAATATAATCAAATATATTTTAGATTAAATTCAAGAGTTTTGTTTAATATAAGCCCAAATTAGCTGGGAGTTTTACTGAACATAGTCAGATAGGTATTTGTTTGATATGTGTCATTTTTTTGCATTATTTATGGTTCGGTTTTTACAATATAACTGCTCAAATTTAAATTGGATCTTTGTACATCGCTCTAACACTTCAAAAGTTCAATTGTATATCATGAATGAAACGAATATTAATTATTATTATTTTTGTATTACTGTTTTTATTTTATTTTTATTTTTACTTTTTTAAAAATTTATATTCAATTTATTGTATTTTTTTGTATTTTTTTTTTTTGCACATATCAATTTTGTAAATAAGACATTAAAGTCTTGATTAACAAAAATACATTACAACAAAAAAAAATCGCACTAACTTTATTTCATATCGTTTCAAGTTACACGCATTTCGAAACTCGTTTACTCATCATCAGTGTAAATTATCATAAAATTAGCACGTCAAATAGTGTAAAGCTTTGTAAAAAAAAATTATTCTATTGTCAACTGTTTCTAACATCTCTTTCATCCATTTTGCCCATAAACGATATTATGCAGATAGTTTAAATCTAAAACTTACATTTTTATTCGTAATTACACAAGCAATATCATAACTCTTTTGCTTTCAACAATGTTGTTCCTTTTTATACTCCGACCTCCCTGGAAGCCTTCGTAAAATCTCTCGCAGTTATTATCTATAAAACTCTGCAGTACTAGGAATATGAATATTATCCCTTATGCGCGAATATTATATTATTATTAATCGAGTATGTCGTATAAAAGAATCATAAACATTATATATTTTCCGAGAGCTTACTTTCGCTCCGAAAAAGCATGTTCGACGGTTCCATCCACCTCCCGTAGCTTTGTGTCAGAGCAGCGACTCGTAATTCGGAATTTATTGCATAGTTTAATACGTTTATCCCTATGATGATGCGATTTCATATCGTTATAAGTTTAAACGATATATTAAAACCAGATTTTGACGTGAATGCAAATTAAATGTATTGCTATTATTATTGAGCGCACGTTATTGAATTGTTAATAAACGTTTATTTTGTGTCAAATATTTGGTATCGGAGTTTTATTTGTTGTTATTAATTTATAAACCACTTTAAATTACACCGAATAGTTGCGAATACAATTTTATAATATGCAAATTCATACCAACATATTATTAAATATTTCGAAAACTGTTTATCATAACAAACGATTATTGAACTATATATATTTAATTTTTAGACTATTACACAGGGAAACGATTTTTTTGAGATGTTATGATGATTTTCAAGTAATTCGAGGACGTTGATTCCAAAAAAATAACAGATCTTTGCTTGCAGCTCTAATTTTTCAGATATACCAATGTCCTACCTCACATTACCTCAAATTATGAAATGATTTACGAGTGTGGACAAGTCCTGATTGATCTCTTTGTAAGCATCATGTGGACGTCCTACTTTTCTTGATATTTCTTCTCCATTGTCATATGACGTCTTGATCATATGATGTCTTGATAAAAAATTCCTTCGCACTGCTTTTCATTAACATCTCCAAAATTTTTCACAAACCGTTCTAAATGAGAGTGCAGGTAATAAAATTTGATGCTCATATTACATTCTAGAACTTTTAAATTGGATAACATGCATTCAGCATGCAGCAACTGAATTTTTTTTACCCTAAAGATTTTGTTTTGACCAAAATGAATAACTGTTATACCAACAGAAAATAAGAAAGATATGTAAGAAATTTCAGCAAAAATTAAAGAAGGACTCAATGTTGTCTTTGTTAAAAATATTGATAAGGTTATAAAAGTTACTTTTGTTTATCATTAGCATGAATATGGGTTTTGTAGTTGATCGTGAGCAGACCCCAGGACTATTGGGGTCGTGGGGTATGAGCATTAAATGATTTAAAAGTGAGCTTATTCAAGAATTATATTAATTTTAAGTTTTGCCTAACTTATATTTATATGTAAAAGATGTTGTTAATAAAATTATTACTACCTCATTATTAAATATTATATTAATATTTATTCATTTTTCATTAATTCAGCAATATCATTAATTAATTATCGCATAGGCGTTGATCGTGTTTGATCCAAAAAGACTCGTTGTCCTTGGTGATTTTTTGAACGATTTTCGAGTTTATTAATTTATCTATTTCCATATGCAAAAACTCTATCAGATGGTATCTTTTACAACGTGTGTGATATATAATATAATTTTACAACACGAGTGATAAATAACTTGGGTGCAATTGCCGTCGTAACGTTGTCATTGTAGCATTACTTCGGCGTAGTTGCTTCGAGTGTTTACTATTCGTCTATAAATTCATGTAATTGATTTCTTTATACGTTCGCTCTTATATGTATTTTCTTTTACTGGTCGTATATTCTGAACGAGCCCCTCGTGAGGTTATGGAAATGCCAGTTCCGAAGCTCGGAATACCATACGCATAAAAGAAAACTGCCACATATTTGTATATAAAATTATATGCATGTACATAATATACACTTGCGCTTCGAGAATATATCATCATTTATCGGCGTTTCTTCTGCGTTTTATTAGTGTACAATGTCTTTTTTTCGAGGAAAAGTTTCTTGTATGACCACCGTTTTTATATAGGTAACTGGATTGTAGTAAAGATTTTGATTTATAACGTTTTGTTAAAAATACATACATACATATATACACACATGTATATATATATATACACACACACATATATATATATATATATATATATATATATAGTAGCAAACCGGGCGAACTCCGTTTGACCACCAGATGATTTCATTTTATGTAACATTTCGTTTGTGTAAAATTTGCACAATACACGTGATTGACTTGATGCTTTCCAATTGAAATGTTATGAAATGAATAACTTATTTTTTTTACTTTTTTTGCACAATTTCACAGTGAACACAATGCCGGTTTGTCACATGAAATTAACTGAGCAGATAATAATGAGTAGCTGCCAAACAAATGAGTTGCAGTCGAACAAAAAATATTTGCTTGCAGTACATGCTAAGTATCAGAGATGACGCCGTATGTAAAAGAAGAAAAATGTTTTCCACTTTTTTGTTGAAATTTTTCTTCAATTTTCTTAGCTATAAACCTTGCGGAGCTCGAGACCTTTCCAACGAATGCAAAATTGTCGAAATCGGTTTGTGCGTTCTGGATTTTTATCGTCAGGAAGGAAAACCCGACTTATTTATATATATATATATATATATATAAATATATGTAGATTACAAATTTATAGACCATACTATACCATAACTAATTACTTCTGAAAAAAATTTCGGAGAAAAAAATTCTAATTTAACCTAAGTTTATGAATTTTAAGGTTGATCAATTTGACGAATTCTGACATCAATTTACCTTCTTGTGGAGAAACTAAATACCTGTTACGACTGCTCCTTTTGATTGAATCATAGCTAATCGTGGAAATCGATCATGTCATTAATTTTCGCATATGTAGCTAATAGATTCGCCACTAAGCCTCCGAGGCTTAGAATCGACTGTGTACTGTGGAATCAATTAATGTGGATTTCTGTGACCCGATCCGGCGTACATATCGCTTCGACAAATATGTAACAGCGACAAAGTTTGGGAATGGTTTACATAAATCATTCCTTGTTTGTTGCTAATAATATATGATAAGTTTTGCTATAAAAAATTATTACATATTTTACTTATTTTTTGTCTGAAGGCAAAGTACTAGAAGAAACATATATCAGATGTATATTATTATACATGTCTATTAATAATAAATATTCCTTATCAATTATATTTTAAAGCACTTTGAATTGGACTTATTGAAGTATTTGATTCTAATTATAAGTATATGAAAAACATGTAACAATAACAATGAAATTTATTATTTATTATAAATACAATGTGCATATGTTTTATGTACGATTAGAACAGAGATTTTAATAATAAACTAAAGATAGAAGGGCAGATATACTGACAATTTTGAATTTTTCAAGTAAGAATTCTAAAGTTCTTAACACTAATAGTCAAAATGTCTGTCCAGAAATATAAATTACCAAAAAAATAAATTTAAAATATTTAACACTTAATAATTCTATACTATATTAGTAATATAGTGCGATTCAATTATACTAATAAATATTTTTATTCTTTCAGGTAAGCCTTAGTAATTTACTACACTCTTTGTACCTACTTCTTAGAACTGATTTTCTTCCAAATGGTGAGTATCACATATATTGTACTAATTGTATAAAAATGTATATTAGATGCCAGAAGATTGTTTTGATGATCAGAAACAATAATAATAATCTCTATGGAAATAGAAGAAATCATTTTAAGGTTCACAGATTTTTTGAATTCGATTTTTTTGTGGTTTTAAATATGAATGTGTAGTAGTAAGAAGTAAGTAGTAATAGTACGAGAGTATTGATATACGCGTATGCCAGCAAAATATATATATATATATATATATATATATATATATATATAAGCTCCCTCATATAATCCCAATAAGCCCGCTTGAGCGTTGTCACAAGTCTATTATTTACAAGAATTGATTAGGATTTTATCAATCACGGTATGTTTTTAAAAATGTTCAAAAAACCTGCAAAGAGGAAAGTGAAAATACTGATTTTGGCTATAGTACCTGCAGCAAAATCACATTACCAAAACTGGTATATGGTTTATTCAGTAGCACAGAGAACACGTGCTAACGAGGCATCGGTTTTGCGGTTGAAAAGCCGCGGCACTTGGCTATTTCGCGATCGATTCGACATTCGACGCCCGGACGGCGCTTAGCTGTTGTTAGTGTTACAAGAATCAGTCAAAGTATCGATACCAAGTAATGAAAATAGTATCGAATCAAAGTATTGATTTTACACTCACGATTCACTGTCAGTATATCGATGAAATTAGTGCCGACTCAGGGACAATACTACAGTGCTAAAAAGTGGAGTCGAGTCTAAGTATTGATACAGAAGAGGTGAGAGTGGCTACGGTAGTGACAGTGGTCATAACAGCTAAACTATACTAATTTTGAGATAGGGTCCAAAGGTAGAAAGATGAAGTATGTTTGTTCGAATAAGTTTATATAATATCATTGCATTGAGTCTTTGCCCTACATTAACATCTATATTAAGGGATAGTATTTCAGTATTTCTACGTAGACTAATATTCAAATCAACATTTAATTTACTTTTTTCTGAGCTAAGTGGTAAATTAACAAAATTATTGCTGATCAAAAAAAAGTGGCACAACCGTACTCAGTCTCCTGTACTGAAAGAGGTTTGATCCAGAGTATTGATGCAGGAAATACACTTGAAAGATTATATTTTATGCAAGTTGGAGTTAGAAGTATCGACAACGAGCACTCAAAATAGTATTGGCTATCGGCTGCTTTTTCATTGAATTAATGTTGTACGGCCAATACCAGAAAAAGTTATTGAAAAGTTGCGAATGATATATTTATATATTGAAATGAATTATAATATTAGTATCTAAAAAAAATTAACCCTTTCCAGACAAAAAATATATGTCTCCTGTTTTCCGATATAAAAAATGTTAGTAATTATATTTTCAAACTTTTATCCTAGGAGTCTTGATAGTCTACAGATATCGATACCCCTGAAAGTATAAAACTGAAGTATCGATTCCAGAAGTACCCGACACTATTCTACCACTAGCTGTTGTATCTGCCGCACGCATGTGTTTCGGGTTGCGCCCGAACGGACACATGCCGACTTGTTGCAATGTCCCTTTTGCATTTCGAAAACTGCTCCGGTTTTAGCCGAAATAATATTTCTGTGATATTTCATTGTTGATACAATTTTTCGTCAACGTTTTATGACCAATTTGAATTATTCATAAAGTATTCGATTCCTGTTGATGGGGAGACGTAGTGATCAGATATTGGCAAAAACAAGCGTACCCGTTTGAAAGTTGCAGAGGCAATGATGGCACTTTCCTTTGATTATTTTCATCGGGATATTTTTGTAGCATCAATTCTTTTCTAAATACTCGGTATCTATACTTTGGCTCGATAAATGTACCACTAGTTGCGAATAATATAGTGCTGTGTGTGTTTGTCGCGCCTGAATTGCTCGGGTTTCGGTCGCTGTCCTTTAACGCCAGCGCAGCGTTAATTGTTTATGACTAGGACGCCCGGCACGCGCTTCTTCGTTCGATGCAACGCGCGTTCACAAGGACTATTATTATCGAATTCTGGGATATTTGAACTAAGGTTCTTCATAAAATACATATGTAATACGTTCTTCAATAAAATTGACACGGATAGTTCCAGTTGACACTACTAAATCTATTTGAAATTAACTGTCTTAAAAATTTTTCAAGGCTCATCCAAAACTTGGGTAGGCAAAATTTTTTGTACAGGGACTATTATTATCGAATCCTGGGATATTCGAACTAAGGTTCTTCATAAAGTACATATGCAACATGTTCTTCAATAAAATTGACACGGATAGTTCCAGTTGGCACTACTTAATCTATTTGAAATTAACTGTCTTAAAAATTATTCAAGGCTGATTCAAAACTTGGGTAGGCTAAATTTTTTGTACTGGGCAAAGTTCTTAAAATTTTTAACTTAAAATTCAATCACTATTTATATAGTTTCAAGGTTTCTCTTTACAAACAATTATTTATATTTTTAAACTTGTTCAAAAAATTAATAATTATATTATATGTAGCAACCATGGCAAGTCACAAATAAAAGTAAAATTGTAAACTAGACAACTAAATTGGTTTGTTTCGCACTATTCCATAACAATACTCGCGTTCGATGATTTTAGTCCGATCAGTTTTTATTTATAGAGTTTATTATTCAACTTTTCCTTCATTAATAACTAAATTAAATCATTCAGAAGAAAGAAAAGAAATCCAAAATGTTAAATATTTAGCTTAGAAATATATAGCTTATTTGTGAAATAAGTTTGGCAAAGAAACACGATTATACTATATTCAGTAATAATTACTATATATAAAATTATACTATATATTAACCAATCAATCGCCAAATGAGACATTTTTAATTAAATTATCTTATAAAGTTGCGATGGCCCACGTGAAAATTTTTCTAATAATATCGTTGGAATTAACGTGTTGAATTATTGATTATTGATTACAATTTTATGATCTAAGGCGACAATCATTTCGTAATTAGTGCTAGGGAAATAGAATTGCTAAGAGAGATTTTTTTCAAAGCTTTTTATTTTACATTTTATTACCATATTATGGTGATAAAGGATAAACCACTATTAATTATGGGGTTTAGTAGGCGGAGGGTAGGGGGGTTGATTATTTACCTATAATCTTAATTTTGTATAATCTTATAGTTTATTCGTATTGAATATTATCTAGCGATATAGGAAAAATTGGCATTGAAGCTTTAACTAAGGGTAATAAATATTACACCTGTTATATATCCTAAGTTATATTCTTCCATTTTTATAATGTAGTGCACCTGTAGCACCCGGCATTATATCGCTTTAAACTGTTGCTCAACTTGATTTTCGCACTTTGCTCTCAACTATAACTCCATTATAATATTACACGACAAGTTATTATTATTTAGTATAACATTCATTTTGAAATGAATTTTGATAAGGCTTCTTTGCTTTTCTATTATATGATAGTAAACTAGGAAAAAGTTTATAGCTGCATCTACTTCAATTATCGGTACGTGAAAATTCCATTATTATTCAAAGTAATTATTAAATACTGAACACGTAACCGTAAGGGGAGTATAATTAATTGCTACGCTGGACTTTGTAAAGTCTAATCTATTTAATTGTATTGAGGCCAACAGAGTTAGTTGATCAAGTTGCTTTGCCCAGTTTCACATTTCATAAAAAAATAATAATAAATTGTATTAGAACGCTAATTACATACTTGAATAACGATCAAAATTCTTAATATATTACACAGTATAACTTTAGACGACTATAAATAGTAGTTAGTGAGTTGACAGTATATTCTATATATTAGAGTGTCAAATGCACTGAGTTGAAAATGAATTAAAATTATAAATTTGTTAAAAACTTCGAAGATTCTGATATAGGAGAGCTAGGGGCTTGTTGTAACAGTATTTTTAATTAGATCCGCTGACAATATTTCTCTGAAATTAAGTTTAGTATACACTATTCCTTTACCAAGGAAACACATACCATAGCTATTGTTCATTGTATAATTAAACATTTTCTAAAAAAAGTGCGCAGTTACATTTTACTCGGTGTTTGGGGCTAGTGTACCTAGGCAAGTAACAAAAAATCACAATAATATCTTCTAGCAATTATTTTTAACTAAGCTTACATCTTGCAAGTATATGTGTAGCACATTTTTCATGTAATTCTACATGTTCCCACATCTTACAAAAGAAGCACTCCGCCGAATCTACCTTATTTGTGCAAGCTTCACCAAAAACTTGACATACCACTTTTTTGATTCGAAATATATTTTCTGTTTTGTCCACTCCGGTTTGTAACTCTGTTTGTATAATCCCAGGTGTCATTTTTTTACGAAATATTATTTCAAGGTTGTAAAATGTACCCATAAAGTTAATATTTTACATTGGTTAAATAACGCAGCTATTATTTTGGAAAATTCATTTAAAATTAAAAATAAGACTCCGGACTTGTTTAACCCATATACGTCACTTTTTGCCCAGCTTATGAGGTAAAACGGATCAGGTGATCAATTTTTGAAAAACAGGGGAAAAAAATTCTACAATAATGAATCAGCTGGGTTTTACTGAATATAGACAGATAGTC
The DNA here is from genome assembly GCF_003426905.1 of Ctenocephalides felis. NCBI lineage: Eukaryota > Metazoa > Arthropoda > Insecta > Siphonaptera > Pulicidae > Ctenocephalides > Ctenocephalides felis. The sequence continues at coordinate 20,525,104 of NW_020537758.1, read as the reverse complement.
GTTTGTTCGATAGGTGCAATTTGTTGTGACATAATTGGTTTTGTTTTCACAATATAATTGTTCAAAGTCAAATTTCATTTTTTTGCCCCCATCTAACTTATATTAAATTCTAGGTTTAGCGCATAAATTGTAATGTTGTAATTTGTTAGATATAATTATGCTTACAGTTTATCGTGAAGATTAAAACAATATTGTGAAGAGTTAAAATTCTTGCAGAGAGCTGAGTTCTCAAAAATAACTTTAAATTATTTAAGACAGCGCGCGTTCCTGAAACAATAATTAATTTCGTGTACGGCATCGCAGTAAATCAGAAACGGGTGAGAGGACGTACATTGTTACCTATACACATGGCAAACCGAATAATATTAAATATACACGTAGGCCCGGCAGAGATACGACGGGCGTCTGATCTAGCAGCTACGCCGCCGCTGTAGCCGCGGGTTCGGCCGGTCTTTGCAGTCGCACAGTCGCACCCTTCGCGCTTCACCGGCTCTCGCCTGCTCGCCCGCTCGCCCGCTGCGTGTAGTGTTAGAACGAAATATCGAGTCTGAGTAAATATCGATACTTTGCGGTCGATAGTGAGTACTTTTGGTATCGATTTTTTGGCTCGATCTATTTGCCAATATCGATCTTTTTCGACGATAGTACTCAAAAAGAATCGACGGCGTAATCTATGAAAACCACTCATCGACCAACTATAAACACCACTCATTTTGCGAAATGCAATGCAATAGTCTCTATAGGTGGTCACAACTGTTCAAATAAGTGTCAAAAATGATCCCGAAGGGTGTCATTAGTCTCAGAATTTATTGCTCAAAAACCCAAATTGAATATGATCACACTAATAAATAAAGAGGTGCATTATCTATATGTAAAATGAAACGGCTTTTTAAAGTAAACATATTGAACTATCGAAATATGATTACTTCAAATAATAATATATTGAAATGGATGAATATTATTATTTGAAACAATTATATTTCGATTCTTTTTTACGCAAAATACTAATATACTGAAATGGATAAGTATTATTATTTAAAATAATTATATTTCGATTCTTTTTTACGCAAAATTCTCATGTATTGAAATTTTTGAATATCAAATTGAATGCAAACATATGGGTTTTAGTTTCTCGGAACCATTCAAACTTTAAATCCCATCGCTCCGAAGAGATGTTTCTTTACAAGTGTCGAAATATTATCTTGACCGTCAATAAACTGAATGTTTATTGCTTTCCAATTCATATTGCACTTTTATGTAAACATGTAACGGCTTTTTAAAGTTGCATGCTCGCTAAAATTATTCATATAAAAATATTCAACAACTATAAAATATTATTTTACTTAAAAATATTTAAAATATTATTGTACTTAAGAATACTTAAAAAGTATTGCTTTTTGAAGATAATATCAGACTATTATATTGGTTTAATGAAAAATACTCAACTATTATAACTTGTCTTTTTTTTGAAAAATTATAGTATTTGAAGTTAGTATTGAAAAATTACTGTTAAAATTTTACAATATTGAATTCATTCTAATATTGTGATATAATATTTAATGAGTTTTAGATCTTTCTTGCACTTATGTTTGATTTTGATGAAGAAAAGTAGTCAAAATTCGATATTGAGTACTATCGATACTTTCGCCACAATATTTTTTCGGCATCGATATTTTGATTAGAAACTTTTTAGAGTACTCAATATCGATCTTTTGCCTCAATACTTGTAACACTAGCTGCGTGTAGCGCCGTAGCGCCGTAGCGCCGTAGCGCTACTAGGAACGTTACGGTATAACGTAGCCGCGCCTCTATAAGAGGGTAGCCCGCGGCCCGGTGCCTTCAGTGTTGGCTCGCCAGTCGCCGCGAGCACTCGCGTCGCTTGCGTTCGAGTGGCGCCGACAGTTCTCTCACAGTAGCTCGCCGGGCATCGCGCGGCACGTTTCTCGAGCAGCCGTTTTATGCGGCACCGCGCCTCTTTTTCGCATCTATCATTGTAACGGTCCTTTATTTTTCTTCGTGTTTGCATCGCATATACAATACAATATTGTGCAACAGTGATTTTATGAGAGATGAACAACATGGGCTTCGCATATTGCGTAAGTGCTATTACAATTTTGAATATCAGTAGCTGTTTAACGTATTTTCGCGCAGCAAACATAGCAGTGATTATGAGATATTATTTAAATTGGGTTGTGTTTTGTTCAAATATGTGTCTGTGCTTAAGTTATTTTGAAGATTGCATTTAATAATTCATTTGAAGACTGTTATTCTTTGGTAAATGTAGATAATGTTTATTTTTTATTATATTTGCTTATTTTGTTAAGGGTACTTTATAAGTGCAAATTATATAACTGTTATTTGTAGTTATGCTATTTTTGAATATATGTTTGAAGTACTAATTGCGTAACGTCGTTTGTTTGAACAATAAATTTAATCTAAATTAATATAAGTATACAAAATATTTATTTGTATATTTATTAATAATGGAATTTTAAGTCTTATTTATTGCAATCAAATTAAATGAATTTTTGAATAATTTTTATCTATAGATCTATAGAACATGCAATTTTTAAAATAGGTTTTTTATATTTGTTTTATTATTGGAATAAATTAATATTTTAATAATTAATTGAATGTGATTGATATTGAATATATTAATATTTGTTTTTTGTTCAATGTATTGGTTATAAATTAAATGAAATGTCAAAAAGGGCTTTTTATAGTGATTTTTGTTTAGCACGGATTTACCATATAAGAGTTAATTTTTCGAGTTACACGTTTTTTGTGGAACTTATTTTTCGTGTAAAACGGGGTGTAGGTATATATTAGGGTGGTCCCTAAAATGGTCATTTTTGAATTTCTTTGCTCCCAGGGGCTCAAATGGTTCCAAATAGATAAAAAACAATTATCTGAAAGTTTATGCTCTTAATATTAACGTTTAGATAGAGTTCAATTCAATAAAAGTTTGTATGGAAAAAGCATGGAAAAAATTTTGAAAATTAAACAAAAATGTTTTAGGTATAACTTAGCAACAAATGAATGAGTTTTATTCGTTCATTTGATCGCTAAATTACATCTAAAAAACATTTTTAAAATTTTTGAAAATTTTTCCATGCTATTTTCATACAAAGTTTGATTGAATTGCGCTCTATCTAAACATTAATATTAAGAGCTAAAACTTTCAGAGAATTGTTTTTTATCTATTTGGAACCATTTGAGCCCCTGGGAGCAAGAAAATTTGAAAATGACCATTTTAAGGACCACCCTAATATATATACATATATATATATATATATATATATATATATATATATATATATATATATTGCTTATTTTAAATTTAGATTTTTTTATAAAATATTTATCTTGAATTCGTGTAACAAATTAATTATTTATTAGGGTTTTAGCAAAATTTCTTAGTAGAAGTGGTGCTTTTTTAGTTAATTCGAAAAATATCTATAAAGTCTTTTATCAATCCGAATACTATGAATTATTTATTTTGCTCATGTTCCTCGTATTGTTTTGCACAATTTTCTACTGGGCGTGCACGGAGTTATTTTGGAGTCTAGACAATATCGTTCGGAATGATACTAATATAAAGCTGTATATATGATCTCAAAAACACGGTAGAGATATAGTTACGGAAAACGTCGTATATTTCAATAATACCTGCCTTCACCGAGACGCTGGTTTATTGCATATCGTTGAGGATTTGAATAGTGCATGAGTTGTTTCCGTTGTTGAGATAGATATTGGATTGTGAATAAAACGTATTTATTGTTCGTAGAGAAACAGTATTTATTGACATATTCTTTCTAGAAGCCTCTTGTGTCGTTAACTATATTTACTGCGTAGGATTTTATGAATTGCATTGTTGTATGTTGTGCTAAGACTTTTACAATGATGCATTGCTTCGGCTGAAGAATGTTTATAAATTGCTTTGATAGGTAGAAAATCTTGACTGTTTTGTTTTTTAATGTAGTTAGTGTTTTTTGTAAATCCAACTAGATCAGAAATTTTTCAAAAATATAAAATTGCTAAAAGGGTTCAAAATCAATTTAATGAAGCTTTTGATATTTAGTAAAATATCAGAACTTTACTATTGAAGCAAAAGAATGTCTTTGTATAGTGAGTAATATAACACGTCCGATTTGTAATATAAGCGTTCAGGAGTTTGATACTTATTCAAAGTATTTTTCATTGGCAATTGATATAGAAAATAAAAATACTGAAAAAATACGTATCAATTATGATACTTTACAGTGATAACATTTATACTGAGAAATAGAATCATACCTAGTTATAAATTTTTAATGCAGTGATACAGAACGACTTAAGCTTTGAGAGAGCATAAGACTAGGAAATCGGATTTTCTGGCAAAAACATACTCTTCATTGTCAATTTGATACTAAAAAAATTATTACAGGATAGAGGAAATAAAAATAAAATCATTAAATAAATTCATTAAAAGGAAAGCAAAGCGAAATTCAAACTGGCAGAATATAATTCTTATATTTATATGTAACACTAAAATAAAGCTTGTTTAAATTCTGCAATAGTATTTAAATATACACAAAATCTAAATCAAGAATGAACAATTGTTCTGAGTCATCTTTGAGCTGCGATAATACTATACATTTTATTTGCCATGAGGTTCAAAAATATATATTTTACTGAAGCTTACGATTTTCTTCATGAAACTTTTTGCTTCTTGCATACAAAGAACGGAATGTCACTAATAACATTATTGGTTTAGTATTTTCCAAAAATTATTACGTGCGAAATCTTTCCAACTCATCTAAACAATATCAAACTGATGGCGTATTCGTTTGGAGTTTGGGGATTCTTCCTTTCAGGGGTGGATTGAGAAATTTGATACTTTGTATTTAAAAACTTATCTAAATATACCGTAGATATAAATATTATTTTACATAGAGAAGTTTTGAAATATTAGATTTTTAGAGACTAAAAGCAAGGTATAATTTCACAAACCAAAATAGAAATTTGGAAAAGCCTCCATAATAATAAAAGATGTTTCTAATTTTTTTATGATTAAAAGTACATTAAGAACAATAACTAATACTATGACTAAAATATATTTACTATACAAAAATACTTTAGTCTTTTATGAAACCTTCAAGTTTTCTTCCTCATCCTCTGGACCCGTCTCTGCTCCAGTAACATCTTTTCCTCTCGTTCGTCTTTAATACACCCTGTTATATATAACGTGAGATCTCTTCAAAACTTTTTCTTTTCGATGTGAGATTTGTATTGGTGTTGCGAAAAACAAACATAGATAAACATCGACTTTGTCTGAAATGCTGCTCACGTAAATCGAGCATATTTTGATCGAGCTTCAGAAATAAATTTGGAGGATTGAATCAGTACTTGAATTATTTCTAAAATAAAATTTTACTTTGCAGTCGTAGTTCTTATATCATGCTTCAAAATTTCATATTTTGGTGTGGTTTATTTGAGTTATAATTTATGGTATTCACATTTGTTTTTTTTAAGCAATTAATATAATGTGTAATTAAATTGTGTTATTATCATTGTGCATAAAACATTTTCAATAAAAATATTAACAAATAATTCCATAAGTTTCAAAAAATTAATTATTGATTCCTAAATTAATTTAAAGTGATTAGATCAACATATATATAAATATATTAGGTTGTCAAATATCTCCCTTCCGCTTTTTTGCTCTTGCTCTAATACAAAAAGGCGGTATGACAACCTTATATATATATATATATATATATATATATATATATATATCTTTATGTAACGTTTACTAGACGCAGTTTCAATTCAATTGGTAGCCAATTTAATTTAATTAGTTGGTTTTTTGAGGTATTTAATTTAATGAAATTATAAAGCTTATATAATAAAAAAATGAGAAAAATATTTTGAAAAAAGCTCAAACTTCTGATATAAATATATTTTCACCACTAGCTGGAATTGCAAAGGTGGTTCGCAACGTGGCCATTATATTTTCTATTTAGCCACTTAGGCAAACAATTTTACACGAAGTAATAAAAAGACATTATATTTAAGTTACGGTCAGAAACAATATCCTGTCGTTTATGTGTTCGTATCCTAATAAGTATTTATTGCATTCTGCCAGGATCTCACTTTTATTTGAGAACCCAGGAAAATTTAGATATACGAAATACAGAAATATGAGAGTTTCTATTAATTTCAGTATTTCGAAAAGCCCAAAAATTTTCTAAATTATATTTAATTACTTGAACGATTTGATTTATAATGAATTTATCTAATTTTTTTTAAATAATAATTGTTGATTAGTTTTCAATAAATATCCAATTAAAAAACTCACAGCCAGATTGTCCAGACAACCATGATGTAGATTATTTGGGAGGTTATTTTATTAATTTAAGAATAAATATACTTGCGTTAATTTGAATAATATTCAATATTGTAACCAAAATAATTTTATGTTATATGCTTTTAGTATTATAAAAGAAATGAATAACCATGATCAGAAAGATTTATTCAATGTTAATTTCTTCTGCAATATTGATCCACTATATTTGTTCAATCTTCTGCTTCATTCAAATCTTTAGTCACTAATATTGGTCTAAAGTTTAAAATGAATTTTTTTTTGTACTTGCAATACTTTGATGTGATAATATTGAATCAATTTTTTATGTGTACTAACTTCATCAAATATTTATTTAAATTCAAAACCTTACTTTTATTACTGATTTTATTGTGTCGATGTTAATGTTTATCTTAATTCAAATGTTAAATTTTTAATTTATTAATGATTAATCGAACTTCTAATTAAATATTTGATTTAGTATATGCTTTATATTCTATTTTAAATCTCTACTTATTATATTACTATATAAATTATGTTGTGTTATAATTATAACTTCATATATGCACTTGTTATTGCACTTTGCTAGTATTAATAGGTCCAGATACTAGCTCCTTATTTTCATGGTAATGACATTTATGTACTTTGCAATTGAATGATAGCATTTGAATCATTTCTAAATTATTTTGAACTATAAATAGAGTTTTGCAAATGAATATTCTATCATTGTCAAAATGTCATGCATGCTAGATTATATTATCAATATGTCATTCTAGTTGCATTGATAATGATAAATTTACTTCGATACTAAAAATAATATTTCACAAACATTTCTACGTTTTGTGAAATTTTAAATTAACGATTTGTTAAAAATTATATTCTTTTTATAGAAATACCAGTAAAATAATTATTATATTTCTGTGACCTGTTATGAATATTTTAAAGTAGAAACACAAAAGAATTAACTATATTATGCATTCATCGAACAAAATTACTCATTTTTATTTGTAAATATTTCCATTAACTGATATTTCTAATAATAAAAAACAAATCAAATTAAAACGCGAATGTCAATTTAAAATTAATTGCGTTTCAAAACAATACTATAATTGCGCACTTTGTTGGGTATTGTATGCATATTTTTAATGCTTTATAAACACATAATTTAAACAAATGCATTTAAATTTGCCTCATTCGCATACTTATGAATTTTATATTTATTTTTGTGATTTTTGGCATTTATAATATTTTGTACTGTGCAAATAAAAATTAATTTAAATTTTTTTGTAAAATAATGTGACATATGGGTGCTCCACGGTGTGATGGTTAAGCTCACGAACTCATGTGGATGGGATCGTGAGTTATAACTTTGCCCTGGACAACCTGACATCGTGCAGTAGCGATGTTCATTTTCACATGGCGGATGAAAAATATGTTTCCAATTGAAAATAGCCCGTTTTTGGGCACTGCGGTATAAAATGGCAATGAGAAATGTATCGCACTATTTTTCCCTGAATCGAGTTGTAGTTTGTCTTAGACCACGATCCTGTCCTAGGGCAGTACTACCAATTAATTTATTTTAATGTGCATCGATTGTTATTTATATACGGTGGTGACGAATGCAAAGAATATAGATACTTATATAAAAAAATTAAAACATCTTATCAAATTTTACAATTGAAAATTGTGAAAATTCTTAAAATGAAAGCAAGTAAATCACATTGAAAAAAATATATAAAATATTCTTGACAATCTATTTAATTATAGCTTTTTACTTCTCACTCACTACTTTATTTGCAATTGTTTTGCATAAATTATTCACCGAACGTGCACGTACGTTAGCGGAAAATAAATGTTCATGTAAATTATGAGAAATTTTCAATGTCGTACTAATGAAATATGCTTAAAATGAAAAATGAAAAACTACACAAAATAAATCGACTGAAAACATATTTATTTGTAAATAAATCTGCAGTTTAATATTAAGCAAAATCAACAACAATGTTACCCTGCAAAATTATGAGATTTATGAAATAATTTTCTTTCAGTTTTTTTATAATTTTTCATGTTGAATTTTTACGTGAATCCTTCATAATCTGAATTCATTTTTATCTAAAAGAGTATTTTGTTGTATATTCCAGCTAAGATATGAAAAGTTACATATTTTTAGGTCACTTTTCATCACATTATATTATATTAATCATTTATTGATACACTTCATTTATATCCATAAGAGTTTGTTTGGGCGTATAAAGACAGCGATCTTCATGGCATTAAGCTTTTATACTGGAAGGGAGTGCACAGAGTGTATTGATCATACTTTTCATTTCAAAAACTAAAATTCGCGTGGCAACATGCATAATAAATGAGTAACGAATAAATAAATACAATTTTCTAATCAATTAGAACTTAGTGACAAATTAGTAATTGCACTATGAATTTTCAAGATATAACAATAATTAAAAAGTATCTGAAGAGAAGAAAATTTTAAGAATTGGGCATAAGATGAGTTTTGTTCATGAGTAAAATTCAAATGCAAATATAAACGTATTCTAAATAAATAGAAGGAATAGTTTTATTACACAATACAAAGCATTGCTGATAATTTGCATAAGTAGGTGACATCTGTAAAATCCGTACTGAATGTTAAATGGCGCAGAGAAAGTATGAATAGGTAATGTTACAACAACACAGTTCAGTGAACTGAGTATTTGCGTTTTGTAATTGTGTTTGACAAAATCATTAGAGTGTATTTCAACCGGCTACACATAATTCCCTTTCAGAATAAATCTGGAAAATCATTACGAATATATAACATCGAGATCATTTGATGTTTTTGGCGCTTTTTTAATACAGATATTTTATGTTTACATTACTTCCGGCGATGTGTATTTTATTTAACGGTAAATGTACGATTTCAACAGAGCTTTTGCTCTCACAAAACCTATCAATTATATCACGATGGAAATAGAATTATAAAATACTGGTGCAGATGAATAGGCTTTTGTTCATTTTAGAAACTCATTAAAGCTCATATTTACCTATCGGTGGCCAAGCTTTGTTATTGAATTTGTACGCTTTCGAATATCGCAATATCCTTGATGCGGAAAAGCTTTTTGTGGGTTATTTATTAAAAAAAAATAAGCGTTTATTTTTTGAGAGAGATAGTTTATAATTTATATCCAACAAGCATGGCTGGGCATTCACGTGAAATTGTAATTGTTTAAGCTTATATAAATTAAATAGAATATGACAAGGCACAAAGCTCCAAATTGAGTTTTGGCATTTTTACTTTAAAAACAAAACCAGCTACATCAAAACAAGTAAGATATATCAAATAAATAATTATCTCACTTTGTTTAGTAAAATTCCAATTCATCATCGTACAACTATGTTTTATACATAAAACTGTCAGGAGGCAAACAGGTATCATTTTTATATTTAATTTTAAAGGAATTTTACGAAACAATAGCTACATTATTCAACCAATGCAAAATATAAGATCCATGGATTACATTATTTACTGATATAACAATGTATATAATCTTGATCTTGTATTTCCTCAGAAATATTCATCAGCTTAGTTTGGATAACTATTAATTTAATTTATCCTACTTAGCATTGACTGTTTGGTTGTCCAAGTTTCGAATGCACCAGTGGAAGTTTATTCATAAGTTGAATATTTGATTAGTTGTACGTGGTCTATATGCATGTGCCTTAATTGGTTTGTGACAAGTATTATAAACGTAGGAGGTTGGATTCTGAATTGTTTTTGATATAAGGTTACATAAGCTGCAGAAAAATGCAGAAATTGAGATTGTACAATTTTGGCAGGAGAAAATTATCCTATATCCGATAAATCACATCAAGTTTGACAATCCCTGTCAGTTATTAGCAATATCGAATACTGCTAACGAATTTACCTACCGCGGGTATTCATTATGTATCACATCGCATTGTGATGCAATAACCGAATGCGTTAATAACAGGACTAAAAGACAGTCCATTTACACGTAAATGATTGATTTCCAATAGTGTCCAAATAATTTACACTATCGAAAATTACGCCATTAGTCGAACTGAAAAGTGTCACGGGATACGAATATGACAAACACCACTAAAAGGTAACATATACGTACCAGAATGAATTATGCTGGGAAGAGTCATCCGGGAATTCATATGAGCCGTGCGTTGCAAATATTTCACCTTGGAAAAGATATAAATTTTAACAACTTGGATAATTTACTTTCTTTGGAAGGTAAAAAAATATTATATATTTGAATTAAATATTTGTAATAGTGCATTCGGGCACAGAATATATTAAAAATAAAAAACCTAACTAGTGGTGCATGGCATTGTGCCTTAAGGCAAATTGCTGAAACTTCTCTTACCGTTATTAAATATTCGAGATATAAAAATAATAATTAAATATTGATCAATAATTAATAACAATTGTTTCAAAAAGATATTTATTATGAATACTGTCAATTTTATCATTCATATTTTCTAGATCTAATCTAAGTGCTTATATTTGAGCAAAGACCATTATATGTGTTCACAAGTAACATATATAAACAAAACCTAATCCTAAGAATTATTTATAATGCAAAGTTAAAATTACTCATTAGTACGATAAGTGAGCTTTAAAATTTCTGAATTTTTTAAAAACTTTGTATATTTTCAAAATTAAAAAAAAAATTTATATTTATTTTGATATTTTTTGAAAAATGATTATTTTCCAATTTTGAAAATTTTGTGAAAACAAAGTGATTGTATTTTTTTCAAATAATTGAAAATTTTTGAAATTTTTGAAAAAAATCGAATATTTGAAAAAATCTAAAATTTGATTTTGCTTTGTATCTCTGAAATGGTTTGACATGCCTTTGCTAAAAACTAGTCAATAGATTTCCTCGTCAATACGAATCAAATGGTTTTTGAATCATTCAAATTTGTTGATTGATGAAAAACTGTATCCAAGCATACACGTGTATGTGATTTTTTTATAATTTCTGTAATATTGATGAGTTTTTAATTGACGCAGAAAAGGGCTATTTTCACTTAGAAATATAATGTACTACTATCTATATAGTGGCATATTAAATATAAATCTGGCGAAGGTAATAAAAGGTAATCTAAAATCATTTTCCCCATAATGTGGATAAACATAGTGAAGGTAATGAAAGCTAATCTAGAATCATTTTCCCCATAATGTGGATAAACATTGATTTACCTAAATAAATAAATTTTTCGCAGTTTCTCAATTCCTCCTGACTATTACCGAAACGGTAATTCGCCAGCCAAATTGCATAACCTCTGCATTGGCTGTTCATTATGCGTCAGGCTCGCATAAATGCGATTGTTGGCTGAAAATGATCAAATTATCCACAATATATACCCCATCGTATTCTGGTATATTTAACACTTCAAATACACACATATTTATGTATACATATATGTATGTATGGATATGTATATATTTGCGTCCATATGTATACCTAAATTTGTGGAGCTGTTCCAATGAACGTCAGTGCTCGTACTGTGTTTAATTGAAGTTGGTTATCACATTATTGTCATTATGACTGCTAATGAAATACTCCTATGAGAGTATTAGTTGGGTTGTTATTAATTAACATTCCGTTTTGAGTTTTAATTGTACCGTTTTGCTGCTTTTGTTCTATTTGTTTTTGGCGCTGTTATGATTTCTATACGCGATGAATTTGTACGCGCTATTTAACATCTATTGAAATAATAATGTGCAGTTCTATATATAATTTAATAGCGTTTACGATTGTAATAGCTTGTTTCTTTTTTGCTACAGTTATTATAGGGAAGAGAAAAGTTAAATTTACTTTAGTTGTCGGGTCCTGGTTGCATATTGAACATTAGTTGCAAGCATACATTTTTAAGGATACAATTTTTCATTTTATCTGCAACCTGACAACTATTGGTTTGATCACAACCTTGGCCAAGATCATTAGCAAGTAATATGACATCAAATTGAGAGTAAAGTTCCAATTAAATTATTAAAATCATTAAACTAGAATGAAATGCATAAAAAAATCGATGATATTATGCTGTGATTAAATAAACTCTATAAGGTAGACCACATGACTCAACTACAGCTTGAATTTGCACACCGTCATACTGTTTTATTTCCACGCTCTCGCTTTGCGAATAAACAGTTCAAAGAAAATCTCGCACTAATTTATTCAATAAGACCGATACATTTACTGAAGCGAACTCTTTCAGTGCCGATGATATGAATATTATATTAAAATTATAACCCGTGAACCAATAAAATGAGGTTCGGGTGTAAAACGCAAAGTATTTCATCAGTAAACTCATTGGTTTTCATCGGCCAACGAGCGAAGATATTTTGAGTTTCGCGGTTTCACGGCGAAAGATCAAAAGACCAATTCACATGTGGAATCGCTTTCCAGCCAAGAGTTCTTCACCTCTTATTACACACGAGATAGAGTGTTAGGAGTTTTAATATATACAACAGGGGTAGTTAACCTGGTGTTTGCGTGGGACTGGGATTGTAATTTAGAGCACACTCGTAATTTGAATTTTTGGCTAATTGAAATTAGAATACAGTTATTTTTAATTAGATTTTATTTATTGTTTTTTGGTCGATGACTTCAACATTGAATTTTTAATGTGGCAGCACATAATTATTAAATTGTTGAAATATTAAGCTAGCAAGACCATATTGGTACAATCGATCTGGACTTGTATTAATTAGTACCATACAAAATATCCCCACCATAGTATTTAGATAATTTATACGCCATTTTAGAGGTCTATTTGATAAAAACCGATATACCAATTTTCAACTTTGTACCTAATCTTATGGCCGAGATATCATCAAAAATATGCCCAAAAACCATAAAAGATACAAAAAACTATTTTTCGTGATTCTACTCACATTGACTCAGACCATATCATGTAGAACAATCGATGCCAAAAAATCGTTTTGGCCGAAAATTAGCTGAAAAAGACAAAATAGTTTTTTCAATTGATGTTTTCGGGTAGTGCGTTTAGTTGGACCACTTTCTAATTAGCGTTATTCGAAAGTCCAATGTTTTTTCTTTAAGTACTGCAAATATTGTTCAAATCAATTATGTGGAACTCATTGGAAAATTGAAAAAATCAGAGCCCGTACGTACGATAATAGTACATATAAAAAACATGTATCACGTGCCATTAAAAAACACATGGCGCTGATAGCTTAATAAAAAAGCTTTTTGAAAATAAGATCAAAATACAAATGAATAATTAAGAGCAAATCGCATCAACGAAAAGAAAATGATACTTATAAAATACTTGATTAAAACTTCAGTGCAATTGAATAATAATCACTACTAAGGAATAATAATTATTAAATATATCTCTTGTAACTATTTTTTTGAACTTTTATTATTAACCATATATAATTTGTATACTATATTTCCTAATATATAATATATTTATTATTTCTTAAAAACTATCTGCGGTGATGCAAAAAATGGAGATGGTAAAATGGTATTTCAAGGCAACTAATAAACAAGTACTGCTAAGACTAGAAAAAAATGATAACTAGTGGGGTGTATGGCATCGTGCCTTAAGGCAAATTGCTGGAACTTCCCGTACCGCAACGAAATGTTCGAGGAATACTGAATATTTTATAACTTTATTTTATAGATTATAAATGAATACTGTAACATTGTGTAATATTTATAAGAATTATATAAACTGAATTGCAAAGTTGAAATTATTTGTTTAAAATATATTAGAACTTTAGTCAGAATTAAAAATAAAATCTAAATTATTTTCGATATACAAACAAAAATTTTTTGAAAAAAAAAGTTGAAACAAATTTTTTTTTCCAAAATCAATTATTTTGTTAAGACAAGCAGAAAGTTTTTTGAATCATTTAGATCGGATGCTTAGTTCTCTCAAAAACTGCTATTTTTGACATATTTAACTCCGTATCTTCGAAATGGCTGGGCCTGCCTTTGCCAAAAACTAATAAACACTTCTTCCAATCATTACTAATTGAATGTTTTCTAGATCATTCAAATCGGATACTCCGTTTTCTTACAAAGTCGATTTCTATTTTCTGCACTTTTTGCTTCGTATCTCCGAAACGGCTGGACCTGCCTTTGCAAAAAACTAATCAGCTCTTTTCCCTATCAATAGGAATCGAATGTTTTTTGGACCATTCAAATCGGTTGATCCATGCGCCCGAAAACGTGACTGGAAATTTGTATCCATACATACATACATACACACACACAACCATTTTTTCTGGGGTATGCCAAAATGTTCAGAAACCTTCAGAACGTCGAGAAATGAAAAAATTTTTAATTTCGATTTTCGACCCATTACAGTAACTTACCCTACGGGAAGTTAATTAGATGCAGGCTAGCACCAAGTAGTCCCGGGTTCGATCTCAACCTCGGTTATGCATAATATCTTAAATTAAAATGATAATGCGTGCAAAAATTTTTATGATAGCTCCAACCGTTCCCGAGATATTCGCTAAAAACCATTTGCTCCTTTTCACATATTAAAAATGCGTTTTTCTCGAAAACTATTTGAAGTGCGATCGAAATTTTTTAATAGCATTTTCCTTATGTCATAAGGTATCAACGTTGTGAAAATCATCAAAATCGGAAAAAAAAAATTTCATCCAAAATCGGAATACAATACGTGACCCTAGCATCATGCTATAATTTCAGTTTTTTCTTATTTATTCGGCAACCGTTGAGAATATTAAAATACAGTTTTTCTCACGTTATTCTAGCCCACAAGACAATTCACCTGACGATTAATTGAAGCTTCTACGTGCCCGGGAAGTGTGTGAAAAATTAAAAAAACTAACTAATTTTTCGTCCATTTTTTGGGCATTTTTACTCGTGAAATCTTTAAGCGCCTATAACTTTTGAACCAGTCATCATAGGACATTGATGTTCCCAGATGAAATATTCTAAATCAAAAGATCTTTGACCCAGTATAACAATTTTTAAAATACCTCTTACCGTTCGCGAGATATACTCCAAAAACAGTTTCAAATTTGCGAATTTGAAACAGTTAAATGCTCATATCTCGGAAAATATTCAAAATAGGGTCATGGTGTATATGAATGAAATATGCGCATTTAAAATATGTATCTGCAGGTGCAAAAATTTTTATGATACCTCTAACCGTTCCCGAGATATTCGCTAAAAACCATTCGCCTCCTTTTCACATATTAAAAATGCGTTTTTCTCGAAAACTATTTGAAGTGCGATCGAAATTTTTTAATAGCATTTTCCTTATGTCATAAGGTATCAACGTTGTGAAAATCATCAAAATCGGAAACAAAAAATTTTCATCCAAAATCGGAAAAAAAACGTGACCCTAGCATCATGCTATAAATTCAGTTTTTTCTTATTTATTCGGCAACCGTTCAGAATATTAAAATGCAGTTTTTTTCACGTTATTCTAGCCCACAAGACAATTCACCTGACGTCTAATTGAAGCTTCTACGTGCCCGGGAAGTGTGTGAAAAATAAAAAAACTAACTAATTTTTCGTTCATTTTTTGGGCATTTTTACTCGTGAAATCTTTAAGCGCCTATAACTTTTGAACGAATCATCATAGGACATTGATGTTCCCAGATGAAATATTCGAAATCAAAAGATCTTTGACCCAGTATAACAATTTTTAAAATACCTCTTACCGTTCGCGAGATATACTCCAAAAACAGTTTCAAATTTTCGAATTTGAAACAGTTAAATGCCCATATCTCGGAAAATATTCAAAATAGGGTCATGATGTATATGAATGAAATATGCGCATTTAAAATATGTATCTGCAGGTGCAAAAATTTTTATGATACCTCTAACCGTTCCCGAGATATTCGCTAAAAACCATTCGCCTCCTTTTCACATATTAAAAATGCGTTTTTCTCGAAAACTATTTGAAGTGCGATCGAAATTTTTTAATAGCATTTTCCTTATGTCATAAGGTATCAACGTTGTGAAAATCATCAAAATCGGAAACAAAAAATTTTCATCCAAAATCGGAAAAAAAAACGTGATGCTAAGCATCATGCTATAAATTCAGTTTTTTCTTATTTATTCGGCAACCGTTCAGAATATTAAAATGCAGTTTTTTTCACGTTATTCTAGCCCACAAGACAATTCACCTGACGTCTAATTGAAGCTTTTACGTGCCCGGGAAGTGTGTGAAAAATTAAAAAAACTAACTAATTTTTCGTCCATTTTTTGGGCATTTTTACTCGTGAAATCTTTAAGCGCCTATAACTTTTGAACGAGTCATCATAGGACATTGATGTTCCCAGATGAAATATTCTAAATCAAAAGATCTTTGACCCAGTATAACAATTTTTAAAATACAAATAAAATACAATAAAATATTTTTGTTTATAATGTAATATTCTAAATAATTACACGAACGTTTAAAAAATATCAGGCAAGTAAACTTGAAGTTCACTGTAGAGTAATTTCCGCGACCCTGATGTGAGTATCATCAGTCTTTCAATTAAGTATATCATTCTTAAGCGATTTTCGAAAACCGTCGCTTATTATGATCCGAACGACAAGTGATCGCTGGTAATTTAATGCCGAACCGTAGAACATAATGTTGTATCGGTTCGAGCGCGTCAAAGTTCCTCGTTAAACCCGGCTGCTTCGGCGGAAAGAGGGCGAAGCGCAATGTATCAAGATTAATGTTCAGTTATTTCGCGCAAAACGTACATCGCTTCCAAGACGTCTTAAACCGTCTTCTCCGCAATATAGTCATTTTCTCCATAACATGAATAATTTCGCATTGGGAGAACGCATGGAGAATTCCTAAACAAGAACAAGAACTGGTGCTCTGGAACCCGAAGTTGAAAGATATTTTGATTTTGTATGAGTAACTTTGTAATCTAATTCTACTTATTTAAATATTACTACATGTAATAGTTCTAATCATACAACAGCAGAGTATAACAAAAAATCTTAATATTTGGCATCAGACGTTATACCTAAAAAATATTAAAGCATTCTTTAACGGTGTAGGGTGGAGCATAAAGGTCATATTTGACTTGGGACATTTATATTATAATACTAAAATCAAACCAAATATATCACAACAAATAACGTATGTCAAACAAACAACTATCTGATTGTGTTTAGTAGAACTCCGACATCATTCTAGGAATGTGCTTTTTTTGCTGTTTTTCACAAACTTGTTACCTAGTTTCTCAGCCCACAGATTTTATACAAATGATGATCTTATATATAAAAACGAATCGCAAAATGTGTTGGTAAGCGCATAACTCAACAACGCCTGTACCAATTTGGCCAATTCTTTTTTTAAAATGTTCGTTGAAGTCCAAGGATGGTTATTACGGCGAGAAAAAATCGAATAATTGCCGGAAAAGCCCTAAAAACAGCCCTTTTTTTCTTCTCATACAAACGTTTTTTAAATAAAACGTATAATCAATTTGAGCTTTATTGCTATTATATGAAGTTTATATTAAATTACGAGCACTCACTGTATACTCCTCTTTGACGATTATTCGAATTTTGATAAATCTTTCTGCAGTTTGTTAAGGAAATTTTCTAGGATGTATGTGATTATAAAGTACTGGGATGTATGTGCAATATTGTAGAAATAAATGAAAAATTGCAAAATACGACATGTCATTGTTTGCATGAAAATAAATGAAAACTATCATCTGCCAAAAATTTCAATTTACTTATAAACCTAGACAATATTAGAATATGTATAATAAATTTATGATTATGGATAAGAAAAATGAATTATCTACATTATTGCCGAAAAGCATCTGAGATGTGCCAAAAATCAAAATAATAAAATAAAAATTTTACTTTAGAACAACAAATGGGAAAGTAAAGCTGAATACATACAATTCGGCCCTCGCGACATCGATTAGGGAAAGTTTAAGATGGAATTTTGGATATCTTTAATAATAAAAATTAAATTAATTTAATTCAACATGAAGTACCAGTGTTATGTTATGGTTATGGTTATGTTATACCGTTTAAAAGACTTCAATTTCCAATATAGTGTGAGAATTGAGACTCATCATTTTATTTAAAGCAGTTCTACATGTAACATCGCTCATATTATAAACGTATACGCATTTTGGCGTGAAGAGTAATTTAAAAAACAATGATTATTATTTTTAGGTAAACGGTAAATATTAATATATTATATTAAAAAATTGTAGGCATGGGTACAGGACAACGTCTGTCGGGTCATCTAGTATTAAAATATAAATTTGAGTATGAAGTATTTTCATCTGGTTTATTTTTTCATTTATTCAAGAATCTATTAGTAAAGCCAACTGTCGGTGACATTATCTGCTTCCGCCTTTGTTTTTGCGCAGTTCCTATTAAAAGTTATAATCACTATCTTTGTCTAATTACCGTTGAAATCTCGCGATTCGTGACTGTTATATCGACTAACTCTTTACTAACTCGATTTAAATACTGAATTATAAAAAATATTTATTTCTTCAGTTGCAAAATTGTAATATAATTTTTTTATTTTTTCCTGGTTTTACTAGATTTAATCTTATTTGCTGAAATCTACCCGCAAATACACAATCATGAGAAGGAACGTGTCAAGATCCAAAAAATCGAACATTAACTAATATTATCAAAAAACATTTTTAGAATACATGTAATTAAAAAATGTATTTTACTAATATAAATTAGGGCTTTCTATGGGATCAGTGAGATTTCAATCAGAGGTCTCACATTTAAGTCTCGCCTCGGGCAGTCTGATGTCAAATAATAATGACATCGGTTTTTACTTCGTATTATAGATAGCATTGTTTTTGATTGATTGCCGCATCAATAAACAATTCATCACTATATCAAAAGTTGTAATAATATAATTTATCTTATAGAGATATGACAACTTCTTGAGTTGCCCTCTAAAAAACCGACGTAGATAGAAGTCAAATCATTTCAACAGCTTGTAGGACTTTTAGGTTCCAATAGCTGTTCAAATAATAATCGAAAAACCTAATATAAATTTTATACAGTTCGTGTTACCACAAACATTTTTCAACCCCTCTTTTTTTAAATTTTCCATTTGTCGATTACAAATGACACTCGCGACAATGAAAACTAAAATAATACCGAACGCCGCGAAAGTTTTACATCGCCCACTCAAGTATCAAACCCCTGCGAACGCAAATGGCCACTGACATATTAAACTTTTATATTCCGTGAGCTTTTTATAAAACCAAGTGTCGAATGAACGTCCGAAAGCACAATTAAGCGTGACGAAACTAAACTACAAATCCCGATATATGGAAGCAAAATGTGCTTTTAATTGAGCTTATTTTAAATGATTCGGCTCTAAAAATAAAGTAGAAAAGGGGTTAAATAGAGGCATATGAATTATTCAGTAAATTTGACTTGTTAAGTGCCAGTAATTTTTTTATAAATGATTGCCATTTATATAGTAGTATAGCTGATTATAAAAAGTACTTCTAGTATAGATAATTAGTCAAAACTTTATTTGAACAACCACATGGGTTGCATTCCAATCTAAAAGCTATATAAAAAAAAGTTATTTTTATTTCATTGAGCTTCGATGGATAAGAAAGGAGTGGGCTAGCATAACTAGTTCCGGGTTTGATCCCATTTTAGCCACATCGATATCAAACAGTATGATATCAAATTCCCACTTAAGGTTTTAGATCCCAAACATAACTTCAAGTGAAAATTGCCTTACGTGATTGTGTTTTTTCATACATATTATTAAAAATACTGAAAAAAATTATCTACTTTATTTACTTAATCAATTTTATAAAAAATGTTATTAAAATACTCTAATAACATATAATCACATGAAATTTAAATAAATATGCAAGTCTTTATTATATATTTTAAAGGACGTCAAGCAGCTTTAATCTATTTTACAGACAAGTCATGTTCATATGTAGAAATAAAAATGACAGCAAAAACTTTGATATCGTTCTGGGAAAAGCAATATACCTTTTTTAATCATGATTATGACATTTCAATTTTCATGGTCTCATCCGAAAAACGAAGCGAACGGTTTGTTAAAAAGAATTTGCATTTTCGTTTGTGTGCACCATATCGTTTGCAGAACTGACTAAGTATTGAATTGCTTGAAGATTTTTTAAATGATTGATTGAATTATTTATCATATATTAAAAGAAAGAAGCCTGCGCAAGTGTACTAGTTAAAATAAATTTTAATATGTCCAATAATATTTAAATATATTGATTTGACATTGGAAACTATTCAATTTTCTTATCAGCAGCATTAAATGATTTTCTTATCGTCAATCAATATACATACAATATGCCCAACATTTTTCATATATTACATATTGTTTATTACCTGTCATCAAAACAACAAATTGATTTATATTGAACGACATATAAAAATTAAAATTTTATTTTCTTGTTTTTACAAAACACGTTTTCTGTGGCGCATAAGTTTTATCACTTTGGCGAGTAAACTCATTCTGAGATATGAAATATAAGTTTTGAGAAGTTATAAACTTATATTGATTAAATTTGTACAAATTATTTTCTAGTTTCTAGAAGTTTCTAAGATACTCTAAGTATTTATGAATAGTGTCAGAGTAATGGATGATGGAACTTAATATGTTCGAATTGAAGTTTTATCACCAATTTATTGATATATTTATTTTATTAGGAATTTTCAATTATTTTATTCAAGTAAAAATAAATCGCTGCCAGATTTATTACCAATATTGCGCTCATATTGATTGGAGCTTTTTTTATATGGATCTGACATTTTTTGTTTTATGTGAAAAATGAATAAAAACATATGTCTTCTTCAGAAACCATTGATAATAATTGTTCGTAATACATTTGTACACTCAAAATTGAAAGAATTCACTTTTTGCCTTTATAACTGACATTGCAAATCACTTAACAAATATGGAAACGCACCAATACTTACGTTTGAAAATCAATAGTGAATATTTTTTAAAACTAAAATATCCTATTCATTTTTTTTAACCAATTTTGCGTTTTACTTCTGAATATAAGTAAGTCTTTTCTGAAATTATTATATTATTTGAAACCTATTTGCAGATAATTATCAATTCGAGATTTCGCGGAAATTGTCTTTGCATAGAAAAACTTGATATTATTATCTATAAATTTTCTTTAAAATCTATTACTTTTTGTTCGCTAGAGCACTGCAATATGACAAGCAATGAAAAGTCGATTGAAATCAGATTAGTTTCACAGACTTGATTTAGCATAGAGCACCCTATTATTATTATCTATCGACTTAGCTTTTAAATCCAACTTTCCTTTCTCGAAAACTATATAAAATTTCTCTATAAAAATACAGTATTTTTTTACTGTGTTCGGGAAACAAAATATGAGCTTGAGGACAGGCAGTTAAAGATAAGTCACGTTCGATGTGTTATGACCTGGGTCATAAACCGTACATATCGTAGTGTACTCAGCATTTATTTTCCTTCTACATTCTACTTTTCTATGTATTGAAATAATAATACTTTTTGTTATTTATATTTTAATAGTATGTTTGGACTCGTAGTGTTGAAATAGGCGCTATGAAAGAACTCCTCTGGCACATAGTAGATTCGGTTTTAATGCCTCTCTGAATGCAGACACATTCTATAAACAGATTTAATATTTGTGGGAGTCGTAAAGAGGCATTTTCACTCGTTTATTATATTTTCTTTTCGCCAAGATGCATTTTTTAGATTCATAGTAGATCTATTTTTGTTTGTATTAGGAACGCAGCTTTGGTATATTATCATTTTTATGGAAGAAAAATGAATTATGGACAGTTATATCATATGCATTCAGCAATTACATTCTAATGTTGTATAGACAATAAGTCTTATTTTTAATTTGTTATATATTGCTAAAAAATCGAATTGCATTGGAAGCTACTTTTTCACCTTCATATTGGCATGATGTTTTTCTTCTATCCTTTCATTCATTTTGATTAAGTTAATTGAAAAAATCTACGTGTATCATATAATATAAAAATTTATAGTATTCCAATTGTATAATCTTCATAATCATATTTTTCATTTATTACAACGAAATTAATTATCATGTCGGTCTTGATATTTTAAATTCATAAATATGTCTGAATTTTGGAGACTGTTTTTCAAAGCATAAAAATCTTTTATCTTTCCTTTTCCTTAATATCGCATGATGTCGAGCGAATAAATGGCACAGAATAAATTACTTCAAAACTCTGACGAACAAAACTTTCCTTACATTTAGAAGAACAAACAAATTAAAGTATAATTTTATCTTTTAATGGTGTCGCGCTCCGGTTTAATATATGTAAATTAAGCATTGCCAACATCGAAAACCAAAATTATTTGTTACACAATGGACCCGGAATAATAAAATCATAAGATTTTCTGTGAAAGAAGAATATTCTGCGACTTGTTGGAATTTGATTATTATTCGAGTGTTGTTCTGAACTGTATCCTTGATATGAATTTATTCAGAGAAAAATTTTGTGGCACATGTTATTATGTTTTGAGAAAATTGAAACTAATTTACTATCTTATAAAAATTGAAGCTATTTTACTATAAAACTTGTCAAAAGTTCAAATGAGGTACAGATTTTACCTTTTATTTTAAAGAAGTACATCATATTATTATATTGTATTTATATATTGATTTATTAATTTTATTATATTATAATTAATAATATTAAATTAATAATATTAATAATATTAAATGAATATGAATATGAAATGAAATTTTACATTTTATATTTATTGTATTTTAAATATTTGTTGTAAATTTCATGTATTTATTTTTTTTATCATAAATGCTTGAAAATGTTTTAAAATTAATATCAAAACTTTTCAAAACTTATATAAAAATCTGGAAAATAAATGCTACAGTTTTTATTGCTTTTGTTGGAATCCCTAACACTCAACATTACGTGCACTTTTAGTACCCAGAAAAAATTGTAAAATCTATGAAAAAATGATTTTTTTTTACAAATTCGGATAAAAATCAAATACATGATATCTTACTAGATACCCCCTCACCATTGTGATCTTTTGTGATTTTTTGTCAAATTTCTTACCCCGCTTTTAAACTTATTATAGACGACCCCTTGAATAAATGTTACATGGATAACCTCAATATCAAGTTTTTTTCCACCGGAGCCATATAAAACTTCACCTTTAAATTTTCATAAAATTATTTTGATTTATTACATTCAAAGCGAATAATACCTCACGGTGCCTTCAACATCAAAGGTAATTGTTTTAAAGGTTTTCACTTTCTATTTACCTTCACTTTCTTTGGCTTTGTTTTGCAAAATAAACAATATCCTAAAGAAGTATTTAAATTGGAAAATTATCTTCATAATAAATATATTTTTATTATGCGTCTTGTTTATAAATTATTCAATTCATTATTCTTTCGCTAATATATTCTTTTATTTATTTATTTTATGCTCGCGGTAACAAAGAAAAGCAATTTTATATTTGATTGCGGCGTGGAAGTAGACTAACAAGAAGTGAATCGTACTTGCTCAAAGAGATTTTTATTGGAAAATATTATTGTGGTTGTGTTTATTGATATTGAGTAGTAAAATTATATTGAGATAACTAAATATATTTATTCTTTGATACCCAGAAGCCACTTGCATCAACAATTCAATTATATTTTTTTTGCTCTTCGGAATTTATTAATTCTACCAATGCTAGCAAGTTTAAAATCTTCTATATTTATATAGATTAAATGCCCTATATTATTCTTTCCGAAGGATTTATGTTCTCGCCAGAAAATTCATCTTTCCAATATTAAGAATTATCGACATTTTGAATAATTTAAGACCAAAAATGGAAGATCTGTCGGGCCGTTTTTTTTTTCGAATTAATTGATTATTATTGCAAGCTTTAAAAACCATTTATGTTGGAATTAAAAGCGTGTTTGTTTTTAAAAAATGTATAATATTTAAACCAAAACTAACATGTTTTACTGGTAACTTATCAACCTGCCTACTGGTCTACTTTTCTTCCTTTCTACTTGTCTATCTGTTCTTTTGTCAAGCTGTCTATTGGTTTATCTTGCTACCTTGTTTACTTTTCTACCTGTCTATTAGTTCACTTGTGTACCAATTCACCTGCAATGTCTACCTGTCTACCTGTCCATCTGCCCACCTGTCACCTAGGTATCAATACTTCTGTCTATGAAATGATCATTTCAGATTTTAATTTTTTTTGCAACTACACAAATGCTGGTCCTGCCTTCTCAAAAATGTACTAAATTCTTAATTCCTTATTGTAGAAAATACATACTACACACTCACATACCTACACAGGTAGGCCAAAATGTTCAGGAGGTTTTGAAACGTTAAGATATAACGCAAAAACGTAAAAAAAATCATTTTCGTGGATTAGCGATTATTAATCTTACCCGGGAGTTAATATATAAATAAATCTAATCTTATTGTTTTATAATATGAAGCATCATAAAATTACAGCTAAAGATATATTTTGAGTCCATTTTTGACTTCATCTAAATGTACGATTTCACTTAAATAAAAACTTTAAAAGCTGAAATAATTTTTTTGCATCGCATCTTTGCCATTCATCCTCTTCGGCATAAGATAAATTCGCGCTTTTGCAAGAATCGTTTGTGCTAGTCGAGAACTTACTAGAAAAGAGCCGTTAAGTTCATATTTTATCGAGAAGTTATTCTCAAGAGAGATTAAACGCCACCGCAAGTTGAGCTTTGAGTCGAAACGTCGATCCGGGTGTCTTACATGCACAAGTACAACGTGTACGTTTTATTAAAGATAATTTATCAAAGAGAAATATAATGAATTATGGCGAGAGATATACGAATGATATTCAGAAATGAGGATTTTTGTCTCGGATGTTTAATATTATTTATTTAATAATCTGATATGAAAGAATTATTTATATGTATACGTGTATATTCATTTTAGCATACATTTGTTAAGTGCATGGTCATTTTTTCAAATAGATAGATGCTTTAACTACTCCTCTACGAAATCAAGTGACATTAATTCCAAAACTATTGTTCATTATTTCACAATTAATCATTTTCTAGAAAAAGTGCTTACTAGGGTTTATACAAAAACCGACATTTCAGAAAACCGGTTTTCGAATTTTAATTTTACTAAAAAACCGGTTTTAACCGGTTTTCAAATTTTATATAGAAAATAAATATTTGCTCGATTATTCTGTAATTTATCCGCAAATTTAATGTAATTTAGAGCAGCATTTGACTGAATTTATTTATTATTCAGTTTCATAGATAGTAAACAAAATTATTGCAATTTTAATTAGTAGAACTAAAAAATAATAGCTTATCTTAATTAAATAACTTTGAAAATAATTATTCGTTATTCATCATTTTCACATATAAGAATGAAAATATTTTTATGATAGTGAAAGGAAAGTTTTTGAATAAATAAAAATAATACATTTTTAAATAAAAAAATGCATTAAATTAAATATATATATATATATATATATATATATATATATATATATATATATATATATATATATATATATATATATATATATATATATATATATATATATATATATATATATATATATATATTAGATTCATGTTAATACATACTTGTTAATATAAATTTTAGTTTTAAAAACAATTAAGCTAAACTCGGGTATGGTCTGTTCTGAACAATTATAATTAATTAATTTTAAACATTCTAATTATTTTTTTGTTTAATAAAATATGATTTCAAAAAACTGAGAACTTACTGCTACTTAGACATGTCTTTTGATTACTCACAAAATTTTCTGAAATAGAAAATACTCTCATACTTGCGACCAAATTATGCTTAATTGTTTTTAAATCCAGATATAATAATTCTAAGTTTTTGTTTTTTAATTTGTGACTTCTGGGGTTTAAACTTTTTTTTAAGTTTGAGTAGAGAAAGTTATCTCTTCAAGAAAAAGTCACACTGATTTAAATTATTATATACACTAATATAAAAATCTACATTAATATATACAAATCTTTCTGGGAACCATTGCAGACTGATAAGATATCAAATGCTATTGAATCGATATGATTTCAAGAATCAAAACGCTGTCATCTATCTTTTATATTTGGCTATATTTGTCATTTTCCATTTATACAGTGAAAACAATTTTTTTCCACTAAATAACCGGTTTTTGAATTCCACAATTTCCGCCAAAAAACCGGTTTTTAAAAACCGACAAACCCTAGTGCTTACCTTATTATACAACTTGTTCAAATTGGAGCTGAGCACGTAAATCTCACCTTAAGGACAATTTTTTTTATAAATGGCGCCTTGCATATCGACTATCTGTGAAATATAACATTTACATCATGTGTAAGAGTAATATCAATTATGTCAGTGGATTTATACCCTCGGTATTGTGTATAAACCCGCCGTGCTATAGGAAGATCGTCGAGATAGAATTGGTTACATACAAAGCCTCTTGCCTCGTCGAATGTTTATGATCGGAGACTTCATTAATGCGCACCTAACATCACATTAACTTGCACAATATAAATCTTATTTGCAAGTAACTGCGTAATAACCTTAGCTAATAAACTTCATTGATTTCAAATTACATTTAATGAGGTAATTAATTACGCTATGAAACGTTATTAAAGCCTATTTATTTATTGGGTTGTTGACAAATATCGTTTCGACAATGTTTAGGATTTTGTAGTATATTAAAAATTTAAGTTCGGAAAATTTTTTAATTATCATTTTTCGTAGTGTATTCTGAAAGATTTTCATAGCCAGTTTTGTGATAGCGCTCTGAAATAGTTCAATGGATGAAAGATCTTGAATGCTATTCTTGATATTTGATACTTGTTATGATCCTAAGATTTCAATGAGACAATTGGCCAAACAAAATCAATGAGTGTTAATTATCAATTACTTGACAAAATATAATTTTTATTAATCAAGTTTCATACATAATTTTTATCTGATGACAATATGTGTAAATGTATTTCCTCTAAGCAATATCGGTGGCAACAAATCATTAAATTTCAACAGAACTGCGCTGTAAAAATGTCGTCCAAATCTTCTGTACTTTTCTGCAACAAATTCAATTATCCTCATACAGTCACAAGTACAATTACTGTTATTAAATAACGTTACAGTCCAATATAAACGTTATTTGTGTCATACATCACTGACTCATAGAAACAAGACGTATAAACTTTAACTGCCTCCTGTGTCGAGGAGAACGGATGGAAAAATAATATTTATTAAATGTTGAACAGTTTTTTTTGGATTTTTGTACATAGCAGAAACAAAGCAATGATATTTTATCTGTCTGAGATTTTAAATTTAATCTGCCGCAAAACCAACAAAATTTAAAAACTTCAAAATCAATATGAAATAATAAAGTTATATGATCATTTTTTCAATTTAAAACTCCGTTTTTTTATTTTTAATGTGTTATTTGAATACTGTGCATTTTGATTATTTTTTTTAATTTTTAAACATTTTCTGGTGTGTAGTAATGTCTTCAGGGTTTAAAGGAAGCATCAAAAACATATATATATTCACCGAATTTTATGATTTATTGTTTATGTTGTTCAATTTTTGTATTTATTTATTTTTAGATAATATTGCAAGTTTAGTTATTTTTTTCAATTTTGAAAGTTTGAAATTCTCTATTTAGATAAATTTGTAAATTTTAAAGCTTTTTTTTCGATGCGGTCTTGATTCACCCACATAAATTGCAGCGCAATCTTTGCAATCGGTTTTTATACTATGTTGGATGTTTAATCTATACTTGTCGGTGATTTCAGTTTAGAAAATAATGTGTTAATAAATATGATACATAATAATATATCAAAAGATGATATATAATAATATATCAAGTTTGATGTTCAAGTGAAGATTTTATAAATTTCAACAAA
Source organism: Ctenocephalides felis (assembly GCF_003426905.1). Lineage (NCBI taxonomy): Eukaryota > Metazoa > Arthropoda > Insecta > Siphonaptera > Pulicidae > Ctenocephalides > Ctenocephalides felis. The sequence continues at coordinate 20,496,806 of NW_020537758.1, read as the reverse complement.
TTTCAATTTGTTATATGGCCATGAAGATTTTACCATACATATCTCAACATCAAAGATAAATGAATGACAATCGAACACACATACACACACACACACACACATATATATATATATATATATATATATATAACAAATGAATTCTGGATGAATAATAGATATTAAATTGGAAATATGAACAAACAACACTATTTTTTATTAAATTATATTTTTACACTATTTTATTTAATTTAATTACACTATTTTATTAAATAATAATTTTCACAAACGTTTCGGTACTGGGTTTGTCTCATCATCAGTGTGTTATAATTTAAAATTTAAAATATGGAACCCTAAATTAGCATTATGTGTTATCCGTTACACGTTGTTCGAAAATTATTATTTAATAAAATAGTGCAAAAAAGAGTGTTGTTTGTTCATATTTACATATTATATTTTGTATTGTATATATCATTTATTACTATGTTTAATAAAATTATTTTTTACTTTCAGGTGAGTATTCATTTGCTAAAATTCTACAATGCTAACACCAGTACTGGTAAGAGACTTTTAAAATAATTAGTTGGAAGAATAATAAATATATATTACAGGACTGTCTTTGTACCGTATTATTCTTTATTAATGATCCTTAAGTTTGCGATTGATTATATCTCTGACTCACAATGACAATAACAATACCATCGCGATGCAATAAAAGTATCTCCATCGTAATTTGGTCCCTGGCATTCTTTAGTCGCCTTTATTAATATCATTACAGTTATTACCATTACTGGAAGTGTGATGGAAGTTTTATTGTGGCCACGTGTAATTTGTTATTTCTGGAATACAATCGTCAGTATATATTTTCTCTCAGCAGTACAGTAATAATTGTAGACGAGTGCGAGCGTTCGCGTTCGCTGCAATGCGGGAGAGAGCAAGGGATCAATTGCTGCAACGCTATGACGATTCGGGGAATCTTTGTAGTTGTGCCCTTGGGTGAATTAATATGTACTTATAGATAGGACTTTACAATTTATTATAATCAATCTTAGAAGTATCCAGATACAGCATCGACACCGAGTATCATACTATTCAGCATCGACTATCGAAGGCATTTCATCAGAATCAAAATAAAGTCCTAGAAAAAATTGAAAGCTTTTTGATACATAGACAGATCTTACAACTAGTGTTGAAAATTGAAATCATTGGGTTAAATTACCTATACCAAGTACTGAAAATAATATCGAACCATCTCAAATATTATGGAAATCTTAAAGTATCTACTATTGTTCTTATTGAAGATTGAGTACGGTTAGGTGGAGCACATTGTTGCAAAAAAAAACAATAGGGACAAAAATATTTATTTGTTCAAATTTCAACTTCCAACATATATGTAAACTATAACAGTCTCTATCTACTTAAAAATTATAATCATAAATTTTACTAGCGACTTTATCTCAAGACTGCTCTATAACTGGGCAAGGGGCACCACATATGGCTCGTATGAATATTGTTAATAAAAGGATAATAACAAATTTGGGAATGTATATAAATATGCTTGAGTGTTTAATTCGTTACAAAAATTGAGGTTCATTTTACACGGTAACTTTGTGCTTAATAACATAGTGTCCTACGTGGACAAAGCAAAAAAGGATCAATTTAATTGCAAAAATTTGCTTAACGACCATTTGAGGTTGGATGTACAAGCAATAAAGGAAACCCATGGCTACTTACCTATATAACCAAAAAATTAATGCAAAAGTTGACGTAATTTTTTCTACGTCCAACGACACAAATTTGATGATTGTTTGTTATTACAGCAATCATAGTTATTTGCATTCTAAGAATATAATGCCCTATGTAACTTATCCTACTTTGGAATCGGACTCAAGTGCCCAAAAATACCTATACCCAATCAAAAGGTTTTTTTTTAAATTCTACTTTAAAGTGTTCCAGAAAGTAAAAGTTTTAAACAACTAAAACGTTTTATTTTAATTTTAATTTTTTTACATAAAACTAAATTTTCAATTTATGTAGTTATTCCTTTAAATCAGTTTAAACAAATATGTATGCGTTTGCGATGTTGGAATTTATCTACAAAATCGATTTATAATTTATTTACATATAAGAATGCCATGCAATCTATTTTTTTAATATATCATTTTTTGTCCCTATTCTATCTAATAAATAAGATGACTGTATGCTTCAATGCCCTACTTCGAGTCTTATAAGAATGGTGCAAACTAAAAAAAGATTTATCATAACCTTATTACATTCGCTTTCGTATCAGAATGATTAATGTTTGCTTGGAATTTTCTTTCTGTAATAAACTTAATGACTAATTGTTTCAAAATATTTCTGAATGCAAATACACTCACGAATGTTTATTGAAAAACAAATTGTTAGTGATTATTTGCATAAAAATATAAGCAAGTTTATTTTCATTCAACTCATAATTGGTTGACGTAAAAGCTTACTTTTAATGAACAATAAATTAAAATCTTTGTTTTTTTGTCCATTAATCACGTCTGCAATTTTTAAGGATTATTAGATCCCCTCCCCCACACATCACGTGTATTTTTATACCAGAAAAAATAGAAATAATTTAGATTTTTTTTTTGTAAATTTTTGAAAAATTTCGGATTTGTTTCTTAAATTGAGGTAAAAAATAAATTACTAGATCATCCTGTCCACCACGTAATATTTTGTGATTTTTTTAAACCCCTTCTTCCTTTTCCCTTTAAAGCTTACATGAATATTGGTCGTCCCCTAAATTTGTATTGAATTTAAATGCTCAATAAAATTCCATTAAAATTCAAAGGATCATTAGTTTCTCATACTGTATATGGAACAACAAATTATGAAAAATAATATGAGTGAACCAACACTCATTAGACTCTTGAAGATATAAATAATTGAAGCGCTTATATCAAACTAATCTTGGCTACCAAATTACCATTTTGCAATTTGCAATTGTCTCTACCACTTGTCACGATCAAATGCTATACGGATACTGTCATATACACTAATTGTTTCTAAGGTATGCCGAATTGATCAAATGACATCAAACAAATAACTTTATAATTGCGCTCTATTGTATATTAATACATCGCATTGAATAAAAAAAACTCTCCACTTTTTCCTCTAAGGTCAAACGAGCGTCCCATCAAGTACTTGATGAGTCGATAAAAGGCGCCAACGTGCCCTACTTAGGAACGTACACACAACACAGCAACCGTACTCGCGGTTCTGATTTTTTCTCGGAGAATGTCTCGAGTGCAACCTTCCGTGGCTAATGCTATTTATGAAGGGGGGCACCTAATGCGATATAAACTCAGACTCCCATATCGTCTATATCCCTTATGTATCACTCAGTTTGTGTTCGACGAACCCGATTGAATCGATAAACCGCTTCATCCGTACAATACAAGAGTTTAAGCCTCCTAGATGCACACATATTTTGTGATATATATCTACACTCACTTTCATATCATATACTTCAATGCTTCGAATACCGTCGACGCCGGAAACTCGGCGGTTTGTTCAGAACTTTTCAAGATCTTGACTTCAATTAGAACGAACCATTTAGCCGAAATCAGGCTACTTGAACGTAATGGCCACGTTTGGAGAAAATCTTCTGTACGTACTCGATTTGTTAGCTCTTTGCAATGTAAATACCATATATCATGATTGTAAGTAATAATACTAAAAGTTTAATTGTCACGATGCCAAATTCAATATTTTATTCGAGTGTATGTTATAACCCGGAGCAATTATATTTTGAATGAGCCGTAACTTAAGATTAACGTTCTTTAACACATTTTTGAATATGAATCCAAATAGTTTTCATAACGTGTTTGCAGTAGCATTATTTGAATTATTTCTCTCTTCTGAATTCGTCTTCATTAGGTGATTGATGGATATAATCAATTTATTCAGATTATATCTATCTGAATCTTTCTAAAACAAAATTGGATCGTTGGCAAAATTAAAAAGTTAAAAACTTTGCTAGTAATCTTTGCTAACCTTCGTTTAGATTTTTTTAGTTTAAAACTGTTTCTAGAGGACTACAATATTCTTGTAATAAATTTTGTATTTCTTATTCTTGAGTTATCAAACAACATTCATAATTTGAATATATTCTATTTTTTTTATAAAATTGTCGAAGTTTTCAATAAATTTCAAAACTTATTTTAGAACTACTCAAGCTCGTCTAAGAAGATTTGAGAAAATTTCCAAATTATTCAATATATAGTACCATTTTCGTGTATACTCATTTCGATGAATTTCTTGTACATCCATATCATAGACATCTACAGTTTGAAATTATATTTGTATGCATATGTTGAATGGTTTTACAAGTGCACTTTTATTTTTTTACCACTTAAACGCTCATTATATCTTAGATACTGCTTTAGACTTGCGTCATATGAATAATTGCCACATAAATTTCCTCTATTACATTTTTAATTAAAATGCCCTAATTGGTAGTGAAAAATTGAATTCACATTTAGCCAATTATATAATAAATGAAAAATTACCATTTGATATATAATTTCAACAAATAATTGAAATTTGATGCGGAGCGTTCATAATGATCCTTATATACGATATTAAAAGTCAAGAAACGTATACAAAAGCAATTTTTATATAAATTGCCCTTGTTTCTTCTCCGATTTCCGTAGCCATGCCACGTTCCTATATCGTATATCATCAAATATTTTGATCTTATTTAGATGATAATGTAAGCATATATCAAAACATACATATAAAAACCGTGGGTCGCATAATATTTACATCCCGCATGGGACTTTCTACGCCCCGATTCATTGGGCATATGTTTCAATTCAACAAAATAAATATAGAATAACATGCATATGGTCCCCTATCTTTTGAACACACTTGTTATATTATAGGACAAATATCATAGACTTTATGTAGATTAGAAGTACGCCCACCTGAGATAATAGAAAACTATATTTTCTAAATTTGGTAACGAGATTTGAGATATTTTCCTTAATGATTGCTATTTGCTCGTGCGTGCTATTTGCCGGTTTTATCATATTGGAGACTGGACGAAAGTCTATTATCTGATTGTTAGTTTATTTCCAACTCGATCTTGTATTGTAATTTCTAGTTAATATGATGCGTTTTTTTTAATTTTTACAAATATTTGATATGGATAATGATATCTTATATCGAAGAAGAAAATCTTAAAATATATCATTGTGTCTGGTCAATTCAGTAGCACTACTAATGAACACTCTGTTCCGTATAGGCACTCCTGTGAAAAACACTATCGTAGCGATTTTCGTAGCATTTGCGTTTTTGATAATAGTATCAATAACACTTTTGTCACGATATCTTTTCAGAAATAATACTTTGGTTGGATACTTTTATCAAAGCTCGGTATCCTACTTTGACCTGATATATTTATATCTCTAATAATTATACCTCAAAGTTCTCAAGGTTGTTTTTCTGGGCAAATATAGCACTTTATCAGTTTCTTCCTTATATACAATTTTCTTGTGAACCAAACACAATAGTTTATAATACTGCCGAATATATTTCTGAATGTTGCAGAGAGAAAAAATGAAAAAAAATATAATGTATCTGCTCCATCGGCCCCATCTGGTATTCATCTGTTGTAGTGTTTGGGTTAACACCGCGGCCCGGGCTTGTTATTGTGTTTACATTGAGAGCGGAGCAGAGTTGCCGGTTATCGGTGGACAGATCCGACGGTTCCTATTTTTAAATCGCTGAATTGAAACAGATGCCCGTGTCTTGGGTGCCAAATATATTCAATCATTGCTTTGGAGCATTATAGTCAAGGGTTATATTATTTATTGATATATTTCATATTTTGATAAAAATAAAATTAATTTTTGGTCTACATTCTTAAGTGAGGTAAACTAGAAGTCCTTTGTTCCCTTCCTAACTAAGTTCCAATTTGACTTTCAGTAATCAAATAAAAAAATTGATATAAACAGTGGCGAATTTTAATATTTTAATATAAATAATCAATTATTGGTCTACATTCTCACGTAGGGTAAATTAGAAGTTCCTTGCTCCCACCTGGGAACAAAGTTCCCACTAAATAAACGTTTCAAACAAACAACTATCAAACTGTGTTCAGTAAAATCCACGGTAAATTTCTAAGTACAGAAATAGGATTTTTATTATTTCTTTAAAAATTCGTAATATTAAACAAAACTGCGAAGTATTAGCCGTTTTAACCAATGCGAAATACTAGTTTCATGGGCACCTTTTTTACAATGATCACACTGTATTACATGTTTATTGAAAAAACATATTGTTAGTGATTATTAGTATAAAAACATCCAACGGTTCCTATTTTAAATCGCTGAATTGAAACAGATGCCCGTGTCTTGGGTGCCAAATACATGCAATCATTGCATTGGAGCATTATAGTTAAGGGTTATATTATTTATCGATATAGTCAGTGCCGTATTTTCATATTTTGTTAAAAATAAAATTATTTTTTGGAGAATTAGAAGACCCCTGTTTTTGTTCCCACCTGGGAACTAAGTTCCAATTTGACTTTCAATAATTAAATACAAAAATTGATATAAACAGTGGCGTATTTTAATATTTTTATATAAAATAATCAATTATTGGTCTACATTCTTACGTAGGGTAAATTAGAAGTCCCTTGTTCCCACCTGGGAACAGAGCTTCCACTGTCAAAGCCAAATGAACTACATCACACATATAAACAAATGTTTCTACCAAACAAATATCAAACTATGTTCAGTAACATTTCCAGTTAAATTCTGAGTAAATATGATTATTACTATTTTTTAAAAATTCGTAATCTGCCTCTTTTTACTCAATTAGCAGGGAGAAAAGGGATCGTCGGGGAAAAAATTGATTCAATATTTTATTTTGAATTTTAAAAGTATTTTATGATAGCCATATTTAACCAGTGCGAAATGCTTGTTCCATGGGTACATTTTTTACTATATATAACCTTGATCTGGTGTTTTGCGAGAAATATTTGTCTGAGTAAGCATAACTATTAAAATAATTTAAATTTATATAATTTAAATATATATAAAATAATTTCCTGAATGTGTGGAGTATAAGATAATGTTGCAAAAAATGAAGTGGGCGTCATGACCTAAATGTATCCTAAGTCCTACGTTCATTGTCCGCAGCGTTACACCCTTATGTTAGTCGTACAATCTTCCTACTATAAGATGAACCATGATAGAATTTTTTAGAATTATGAAGAAATCTATATCAATAAGAACACATTTTAAAAGACTACTGAAATCTATCAACAACTGATTTAATATTTCGTATGCTGATCGTACAACTGAGTGTATCAAAAGCTCGAGTTCGGTATTTTATTGCAAATGACCCGAACAATTTATCTTGTAACCTTATTAGTGCGCTCGGTATAACTAATCGATACAATCTTAAAGAAGAGACGTTGGAAACAATACGGCATTGTGTGAGCGCAGCGATACTGGGATGCACTTTACCGCCATGGTTTAATTAAAACAATGAACTTCAGTGAACGAAGAGCATTCTTCACAATCTCTGCCGCGTCGAGCATTTGTCTGCTACCGAGCGAGAGCGGCAGCTTAATAACTCGCGACTCAGAACTCGCGACCTACGAGCAAGCCTGGGACTGGGTTGCGCGACCGATGCGACGTGCGACAGGTCCTCGTGTCAAGTGGGCTTGCGAACATTTCGTTGTGCGTGAGAAGGTATTTCGCCAGATGCTATTAAGAATGCATTAGATGTATTTTGTCACATAGGAACGGTATTGTGAAGAAAACATTCAGAGAATGAATAAATACATATACATTTTTTTTCGTAACAATGAAGCTTTTGGAAACATACATCGTAAGTGGCATTTAGCTTTATGGTAGTTTACTTGAACTTTCCGATACGTGTAATAATTAACTTAACCCTCCGTCGGTCGGATATTTTTTCACTTTCGAACGGTCGGAAAGGTCTGGCTGGACCACCATTTATTTTACATGCATTTATATGGGATAAATGAGTTTTTGGTGTCTTACGTATTAACGATTATATAAAAAAATCAAGAAATATAAAAAAATCGTTGCCTTTTTTGTTAATTTTTCTGTTTTAAATCAATGAAAGACAATATTTATTTTTTTTCAGCGCCTTTGAAATGAATGTGTGCATTACTCATCCGATTTTCAGTGTTTGCGATTACCAATAAGTTTGGTAGGTTTTCAAGGAACTCTCGTCATGAAAATACTAACATTCATGTTAGAACACATAGCAAAGAATATAAACAACGCAGTTTGAATAGAAAATACCATAAAAAAAGACAAAATACTGGTTTACATATATCAAAAAGCGTATATTTCATACAAAATGTATGGGTGGTCTAGACAGACTTTTCCGAACGTTCGAAGTATAAAAAGTTAATATCCTTATAATTATCCTTCTGTACATTTTTTCGTCCTGATTTTTTCATTGATCGACAGCTAATGAAATTTTAGGAAAAGTCAAGAAATTTCAAGTCGATAGGATTACTAGAAGTATTTTTTTTTTAATTGAAGTCGAAAAAAGTCTGGACAGACCACGCCGACCGACGGAGGGTTAATCATACAAAATTGAGATTAAAATTTTAAAGTAGAATGCAGAAATTTTGTAATCATTAACTCAATTATTACGATATCGATATCAGGAGATAAACGGCCGTGTATCAATATCCATAACAAAAGTATTTGCTTAAGCTCTTGTTTATAGTTTCTGATGCCTGAATATAATTTTTTAGTATAACTTATTTAATTGTTTTATAAGGAAAATTGCTATTTCTTAATTAGATTCAACAGTTAAAAAATACATACGGCTAGACCCTTTCGATGGCGACGTTATTATTCGCCTACAAACTAAATCCGCTGGCAAAGGCTGGTAAATAACAAAGTAATTTGTGTTAAAAAGGCTATCTTGCAAGAAAATTATTTTAATAGTTATACTTACTCAGACAAATATTTCTCGCAAGACACCAGATCAAGGTTATATACTGTAAAAAATGTGAAAAAAATTACTTTGTATTAAGTAAGAAACCAATCTCTCTTAAGGATAGACTTTTTATTTAATTTTAAAATTTATTGATCTGATCGGCTTTGATTATTTTCATTATTGTTACTATGTCTTCATTAGACCATATATATCGAATGTATAACAAATATATTATTAAGTATATATGAGTCGTTGATTGATGATTAGACTTAATTAACCATGTCGATTTTAATTTTTTATAGATACAGCATTGCAAGGCAATAGATATTTTACTTAAAAACATATTTATATCTTTTTTTCAAGTGAAAACGTATTTTACTATTGCTAGACACGAGATTGCTCGAAGCTAGTATCAAACGTGGATCCTCTGATTGAAATTTCATAGCTCTAACCGATAAATACAGTTAGTAAAAAGCTATTTTTTGCCAAATTATTTGATTTAATTATCTAAATCTAATTCCTTCACTGAAACTTTGGCGATCATAGGTCTATCCAGACATGCATATGTCTATTTATTGATTTTATCCGTGTGCGAGTTTTGCATGCCTGTTAAGAATTAAGTCGTAGTCAATTCATATCTAAGCAATTAATCTCTCGATATTGCTCCTGATGGTCTAAATTACCGTTATGGTTATAAAAAGTAAATAAATTCAAATACCTAGATACATTTTATTCTGTTATTAGTTATATAGCCAGACAATAATTTAAAAAGCCAGCTTAATCAGTCAAATCAATCTAATTGCTCACCACGAAAGTGCGGAGTTCATATTTCATATTCGAAAGCAATTTTCGGAGAATGTCGATGTATTATATTATATTTTTGTTTATAAAAGTGAACGCAGCTCGTGTCCGCCGCAGATATGTGCCCGCGATCCGAAACTCGCGATATCGAGGTGCGGTCGTGGAATATTGCGTGGTTTATTGATTGTAACATCTGACCAGTCAAGCGTTGATAAAACAAAATGCCCATTTGTGTGCCTCGCCCATCTGTTCTATCGTTTTACCCGTAAATAAAAATAAACGCCATCGTCATACCGAGTTTGGGAATGAAACATCACTGTCTGTTTATTAACACAACGACCTTCTTTTAGGCTTGCTTGGTGAATTGTATCGAATTGATCACACTTGTTAGTTGGATAAAATTATACCATTTTATTTCAGCCTTTTATTGTAAAAGTATCAAATAAATGTACTAATTATTAAAGTAGTTTTAACAATCAGAACATAAATTTGCTGATCTTTTAAATTTTTATTTTAAAATATTTTTTACGTTTAAGGGGTCATTCAGGCGATTTGATGGATTGAGCATATCAAGGATATATACAGAGTAATCTTTGCAAAAAATGTGCCCAATAAATTTATATTTTGCATTGATTGATTAATTTAGCAATTTTTTAGTAAAATTTCTATACATTTGAAATTAAAACATTGGATCTGTGCCCTCTAGCTGTAACCTATGGGCTCACCGATAGACAGATGACTAACTTCGATATATGCATTAGTATTGATTTATCTTTTGATGTTATCGTATGTCATATTTAAATGCAACACTATCTGTCTTACTTTCATTAAGGTTATTAATTCCATATGGTATCTTGATTAATAATATAAATGAATTCAACAATCTCCTTTATACAAATTCCTAGTAACGCTTGGGCGTATATTTTATTCTCAATTGAATGTGAGATGGAAATTCCTAGTAAATTGTTATTAGTATAGTTTCAGTATTATATGAGTAAGTATGTAAATATACTATGTAATATATACCTATATATAGCTAATATATACCTTGTAAATATATGCTATTTAGCATAATTTCCTTAATTTGTAATCTAATTTTTTACACATAATATTCTGTGTACAATGCATTATGTTTATTTGCCCCACTTTTTTTATTAAATGAATGATACCATATATTTAAATATCATGTTACTAAGTCCGTCTACATAAAGTGTATAAAAGCGAGCATTGTTTCTGGCATTTATAAAGGAAGCCTTCCAGTCTTAATTGGATTTTCTTATGTTACATAAAAAGTTCCATAATGATATGTTGTTTGAAACTGTGCGATACTGAGGTATAAATCATTTTATTTTTTTGGGTGTTTTTGCAAATTGCTGTATTTAAATAATGCGGCTTTGTAGGTTTTTTTTTTAATTTCAATATTTATTACAACTGTTAAATAATTAACATCTAGTAATATTGATAAATATTAACATAAATTTAAATAAATAAGAGGGCAAAGGATAGAATTTACATGAAAATAATATCCGTAATATGATGATTTAATAGAAGCAAATAATAATAAAAATAAAATTAATAAATAATATAAATAAAATTTCTGAATAATAAAATAATACTAGAAAAATAATAAATAATAATAATAATAATAGCTTTGTAGGCTACTAGTACTTTTTCAGCTGATATTCAGTTTGAGTATACATACTAATAATTTAAATAAATACAATAACAGCAATGAACAATTAATGTGTTTAATTAACGTACTCATAAAAACAAATGTTTCACGTTTTGTGTATGTTTTGTTTTCATAAACGAGTTAGTTATACGCAATATTATTGTGTTTATTTAAATTATTTGTATGTCTTGCTGAAAATGAGTCAAACCAAGACTGGAAATATTAGGAAGCATTTCACTTGGAAATATAGATAGCAATATGTTTCCAAGTAAAAATAGCCCTTGCACGGCATTGCTGCACCAATAAAAAGTCAGCCCTATTAGATTAATTCTAATAACAAAAATCATCAAATATGGATGGATTAACCATTGGATTACCATCTAACAATACGAAGCGAGAAGAAGTTTCAGCCCAACAGCTCATAGGACGTAAGGTTCTGATTGCTGTTAAAAATATAATAATAAAAAAAAGTTTGCTCAACATGATTTACTCATGAATTACCAACAAATTATCTCATTTAGCTGGTCTTTTTAAAATAGAAGCGTGGGTTCTAATGGTCGATATTTGATTTCGAAATCATTGAAATTTTTTATCATTCGTTTTTTCTGCGGTAAATGTCTATCAAGTGCTTCTGTGAAACCAAATCGACATCTGATATTTTTATGGATCCGATGTCGAACTCGTGACTGGCATGTGTGGGGTCGGGACGAACAAACATCGGTCAGTGAGTGAAGCTATCACATTGCCCGATGCGCGCGCAAATACTCGCGTCCGCGGACAAAGCGGTTAGAAGCGCTAAGAGCCGCGATTTTCGAATCAATCAAAGCCTCGTTTATAACGGATATAAAAATAATGAATAATAAACATTGGGGATACAATTTTGTATCGGTATTTGCTTGTTTATATATTGGTTTCCTCGCAAACGAGACGAGAATTGATAATAAATAAAATTGAGATTCTTTGAATCAAATAGTCGAAAACACAGAATCGTTTAAATAAATAGTTTAGTTAGTTTAAATTTTGAATATCGATGATTTGAGCCAAATGCAATAACAAGATAAATACGTTATTCAACTGCAATTTCAATTGGCCGAGTAAAGAATTTGGAATATCTACGGCACTAACTATGGTGAGTCAGTGAATATTTTTCCTGAGATGTTATGATTCCAAAAAAGCAATAGAATTTATACTTTATTAACACATATTTTATTTTATACATTCAAAAGTCTTTTATATAATTTTTGACCGTGAACAAGGTGTCACTGATTTTGACTAAGCTCCAACATTTATCATCCATCATGAGGACGTCTCACCTCTTTTGATATATCTCCTCCAAAGTCCTGATGTCTGGGTGGATTCTCTCACCTAACTTCCTGGTTTCCAGCTCAATTTCATTCATAGAATTTATGAATCGTGGATTTTTTTTAAATTTCCTAATTTGGGGATCATTGAATATATCAGTTTTTAACATTTCCTGCCTTTTATTTTATCATTGGTCTCTCAATCCACTAAACGGTAGGCAAAAGATTTTGATATTTTTGGTTGATTATCATCAGCATCGATTGGGGTCGTCGCTTTTGACTATTTGCTTGTATTGCCTACATTTGTTCTTTTGGTTTTAACCACACAGGAGAAACAGTCGACGTGGCGATTCTGAGGTTTTTACTAAATTACATTGGTATTAAAATTATAGCAATTTTTTTACCTTTGATACATAGTATGAAAACCCATGTTTCATCTTGATTGCATCAATATTAAATTCATTGAAATACGTTGTCTTCACATATTTTGATATAGGTTTTCGGTATTGTTCGAAAACATATTCATCACAGATGTATCAAAAATCATCTGAATTATGCACACCAAATATTAGAGTCGGAGCCATATCCGACAGCAGACAAAACTCTCAAAAGCCAAAAATAGGTGGTGTTACGGAAAAATTCAAACTATATTTGAAATTAGCGTACAATTATAAGTAGATTTAAAAAAGTGCCATTCTTGCCAAGCGTTATCCATCAGAATTTAAAACTATTATTAATCAATTAATTATTAATGTCCATTAATCACGTGAGCGAATTTTTAACGATTTTTGGACCCCCCCTCAACCTTGGTGTTACATAGTGATATTCAAAATTAACCCCCATTCCCCAAACATTACGTGTATTTTTAGTTACGTGATAACACTGTATATTATTTTAATTTTTTTGAAAATGTTTGAATTTTTTTTAGAAAAATCAGTTAAAAAATACACGTCATATCTTACTATACTTCTTCCTCTCCTACGTGATTTTTCGTGATTTTTTACCTAAAAACCTCACGAGATTAATGGACGCTCCATAAGGGATTTCTATAGCACTTATATTTAAAAAAATTGAGTGAAATAGTGTAAAGATAAACGGTAAGTAGCATAAAAAAACTAATAGGAGATAATAAAAAACTATTGAAGATATACTACTGATACACGTGATATCTTACTATACCCCTTCTTCCCTCACGTGATTTTTCGTGTTTTTTTGTCAGACCCCTCTCCCCCTAAAAACCTCACGTAATTAATGGACGCCCCCTAACCAAACTAACATCTTTATATTGCTTATAATACCGATAATATTTGCTTGTTTTCTGACAATCAACACAAAAATTAATAATAAATAAAATTGAGATTCTTTGAATAAAATAATAGAAAACATAATTGAAATTTGATCCTTATAGAGCTTTTATGTAATTTTGGCTCTAGTTTTTGATTCTGCTGAAAAGTTCTGGATAGTTGGAACTTGGAACTGAGCAGTATCCACACTTTGACTCCATAGTATGGAGTTCATACCTCTTGGTCTGGTTGTATTTCACTCGGTCTCAATTTTCCTGCGACTTCCGCCCTGGTAATAAACGCGCGTAACGTAAACACGGCGAACAAGACGCGTATCGGTTACGGACAACCTTTTTGGTCGCTTTTCTTCTTATTTATTGCGAGCACGAAGAAAGGTCGCTCATTCGAAGACCGCACGCCACTATCAAGGCGGTAAATCACGGTACGAAGCGGTATTCTCTGATACAATATAAGGGTAAACAATGCGACAGATTGTGAAATTTATTGAAACTTAATATTGGATTTATTGAAGGTATGTCTTTACTTTAAAAATAAATTCATCTTGTGCGCTGCTACTACCTTTGTTTAATTTGACTCTTTGATGAATTAAATGACACAATGGGTGCGGTGCTCTCAAATTTATTTATTATGGATATAAAGGGGTGTATGAACTATAAGAACAGCTCGTGATCCACTAGGACACTGCCGAACTCTATTAAAATAGTAATTTTTCTTGGATATTAGGCCGAAGGTCTATATAATTATTGGCCGAATCAGACCATTACAAATTCATATATAGTGGTGAGAATCACTATGATTAATTGGATATTAAGCGGACTGTAAATTATAAATAATCCATCAGTACCATAAGATATGTAAATTAAATCACTATTTAGTTTATGATATATATTGATTTAGTTTATGATACATATGGATCTTTACTCTACAACCTTCTTCTCTCGTTACTTTTGCTAGTCTTCTCAGTTTTTTCTTAGTTTCTTCTCAAATCTTGACCATATAGCTTAAAATTTTGTTTGTTAAGATAATATTATACGGTGTTAAAGATTGATAGATGATTCATATGTTACTTTTTATTCAAGTTATAATGATGTTAAATGTTGATATTATTTTAATGCGTGTTGAGATGTTACTAATTTACCAAGTTTTTATAATTTGTTATTAGTTTTGTGCCAGTTCACTTTTAGATTCAAGCGACTACCCATTGCATTCTTATCCAATCAGGTTTTGACCAGTGATTTAGTTCAAGGAATCTAATTTCTTAGAAAAATGAATTAATGATTGATGGGATTATTCATAAACAGGATGCATTACAACATAAGGGATTAAAACGTTAAATCAGCGGTTTCCAACCTTTTTTTCCTTGCGCCCCCCTTTCGAATGAAAAAAATATTGCGCCCCCCCCTTCTTATTTTTCTAACAATTTAATTGAAATATACCTAACATAACTGAAATTATGCCATATAATACACAGTATTATAAAAAATATACATACAAACATCACTATTTATTATAAGAATTTTCTGTTTCACATAAGTAAGATCTCACAAATGGTAATAAAATTTCTAAAGCATTATTTGTCAAAGTAACAAAATCGTCCTTTACTGGTAACCAAAACTTAACAATATATTTTCGTTCTGAAACATCTGCTTCAATGTGCTATTACTAGATAAATCAATTATCATTTTCTGCTCTGTTTTTGAATGACCAAAATCATCATGTTTCTCCAATGACACATGGATTTCTAATCCATTCGTATTTGGACGTAATTAGATAAAGTAATGCGAAAATTGGTTTCGTAGACTAGTCATATGACTGATATAATAATAAGATCTTTACTTACTTCTATTTCATCAGTAACACAAGTAATTTTAAAAGTGGGAAACATGTTAAAGTTATAAAGTTATTTGATACTAGCTATACACAGTTCTAATTTTTTCATAAAAGCCGTAATCTTGTCTTTCTGAACAAAAGCACGAATTTGAGATCCTTGCATTGATTTATTTAAATCGCTAAGTCTTTGAAAAATATCAACTAAATACGCAAATTTTGCGAGGAACTTTGTGTCCTAAAACAAGATTTCTCCGTCTCTTTTGTTATCAGCAAGAAATATAGCAATTTCTTTTTTGAGCTCAAACACTCTTAGAAGTACTTTAAGTATTTTGCTGATTTGTTTTTGACACTTACTCAGCATTTAAAAATAATATTTTTGAAACAGCTTTGCGCCCCCCTTGGAACGGTATGGCGCCCCCCCAGGGGGGCGCGCCCCACAGGTTGGAAATCACTGCGTTAAATGGTTAAACTTATTCGTTCAGTTATTAATCAAAATAATTTCATAATAATTGGCCTTGATATAGTCATAAATATTTTTATTTATGTTTATAAACTAATTGATTAATATTGATTAGGAAAACCAAAAGAGTAAGTAATTGAAATATACTTTTACCATATGTGCATTAATAAATATACAAAATATTTGTAGTTCATTATATTGTGTACATAGGTACTCACGAAAGTTTTTCTCTTGAAATCCGAATAACTCGTTTCTGCATCTCGAAAAACTTATATGAAATCATGAATATCTTTATAACACATAATGTATTACATTACAAATAACATCCTGGCATCATTACAGCAGGATACGTTCTCTGAGCAGGCCCTTTCACAAAGATAATTGAGTATTCCTGCTCGACTCTGCTTTATTATTCCAGTGTCGTAGACTCGGGCTTATTTATCATATTAGGAGTTCGCCAAATATATGTATAGGGACCCCAGTTCGGGGGATTGCTAGGATTTTGGAGAGGCTTTTGTTGTAGACATGAGTACCGTTTATATTTGACGCTTCGGTATTATGGCGTTGGCTGCGAACCGATGAATCATACGAGTCAATGATCGTTTTGCTTTTATTTTCGCTTTTCGATACGAAACTTTGTACATTATATATATATATATATATATATATATATATATATATATATATATTCATACATAATAGAAATAGTGCCCGAAGGCACGGCTATTTTGCGATATACATCATCGATTCCTTTTTTCTTTCTTCACGTATAATTATTAATATTATCATTATTATTAACATGTCCAAACTCTGCTTAAATGTTATCATAGAAACATATTTTTGACCTATATTTTCAAGTGTAAATTAATCACTACTGCATGATATAAGGTTGTCTAGTGGGGCGTTCGAATTTTATGAATTGGTATTTAGGAAACTTATTTGGTGTTGGGTTATTACTAGAGTGAAAATTGATATTTGAGTTACATACATATAAAACTTTTCTACATTAAATTTTAGATATTTACTTTAGAGCTGTTCTTTGAGGTTTGTTCAAGCCCACAATTATATAATCAAACGTAAAAAAAAATTCACAATATACGTCAATTTTTTAGGAGTTTCTTGAATAATTCTTTAGTGTAATATTTATTTACATTACAAAAAGATTGTCTTTTCGTACACTTTCACACTCAGTCAAGTATAATAGAATTATATGCACATTAATGTCAAAAAGCTCCGCTTTATCAAAGGTTACCACGTCAAAATAAGAGAGAAATAGAAGAAGCATGAATACTTCCACGTCGTTAACCCTTTCCCTAGTATCGGTGACCTTTGAAAGCAGACGAACACATCTGTATGTGGCATTTGATATTTCATATTTTTCAGATGTTAGAGAACAAGAGGCAAACGTTCTCACAACTGATAAAAGTGGGTTTTAGAGGGATTGTGGTAGCTTACTCTATAATTCTGGAATCGCTGCAAATATACCCGTATACTGAGAACATAGTTTGTACATGGCAATGAGATTCCGCACGTACTTATGTATAATTCTGGAAACGCTAGATTTGATGAAACAATGGGAATATGGGATGTTTTGATGCAGCTTCCTTGTATTGTATTAGATTTATACGTTGTTACATTATAATAATTAAGTAACAGTTAAACTAGTGATAAATCTAGTATCTAATCTAATCTAATAACTAGTAGTGCGACAACCATAATAAATGTGAATCGTCGGCAGATGGAGGATGGATTGTGGCAAAATATTTGAATTTCGGGCCTTCATTACCAATATTGCACACATGTTGAAGTAAACCCGTTTTCGATGAGCCGGATAATATTCGTTATAAAATTATTTGCTGATTTTGAGTAAATTGGAAGGTATAAAATTTATTTAGGTTAGAGTTTCTCAACGTAGAGCTACAAATCATAAGGGGTCATTTTGTTAGTTCAGACAATTTGAAAACCGTTTGGCATTGGCTTATTTAAATGCGATACCAGTTCTCGGAGACAAATTGAACAAAGAGACAAAAAATGCTAGATAAAACTTTAAAATCAGTTTTAAAAGTTAACTTTTACGAATGGGGCCATCCATTCCAGAAATGTTGAAGTTGAGGGTAAGACTCGCAAAAGATTGGGACACACTGCTCCAGATGATGTGTTTGCATAAAAGTGTTCCTAAGCAACTTTGTGAATTACTGTTTCGTCTTCGTTGCTTTGAACTGATTTATTTCTTGTCATCAACGTCAGACCCGCTGACATGTATTGATTGCACTCGTTATACTTGTACGTGTACGGCCTTAGTTCTCGTCGACGCTTCTGCTATTTTGAAATTGTCTTTTAGCTCGATTAAACTTAATTATGATAAAGCTAAGTCTTGGGAAAAATATTGTTGTATTTTCAACTTTGTCATCAGAACAAAACTTGACACACTACAAACATGCATGTAAAATTACATGCCCGGGGAAAGAAAACACTTCAAATTGTTCATGCAAGGGATTAGTAGCTCTGTGGTGAGCATGTGGGTTCGAAAGAACAAAAATCCAGGTTTGAAACCGCGTTTCTGACAAGGATATATACATAATAAATCATAAATAATCTGCTTTTTTCTATCATAAATACGATTTAATATAATATATAGTAAAAATATATTATAGATAAAAATTGAAGTATTTATGGATGGACTGACAAAACTTACCTGAGCTTATGTCATAATACCGATGCTAGCTCCTGTATCAAAATATTCATATTATATGTTACCTTTTCCAAATTATTTCAAACTGCTTCCGCTTCTCGGGTACGGATCTTTCTCAGTACGAAGGGCAATGGTACATATTTTTAAATCTTCTATTTTGCTGATGTCATCGCGGTAAATGCTTTCATATGAGTACCGTAACATATCTAGGACACCTATTTGATGTGCAATATTGGAAAATGTGTAGATATAAGCTTTCCTTTATGTATATCTGTCCGCAATATTCTTATTCTGGACGCGTTTCACCGCACATCTTGCTATTCGTTACGTTCCTTTTTCATAAAACGCATTTTCGGATACGATTTATTTGGTGTAATATGCCTGCTCTATTTTTCTGAAAAGCTGTTTTTTATTGAAAAAAAAAATACTTGTTTTTATCAAATTTATCAATTTGATTTGATCGATTATAAAATCAAAATCATCTAAGCGAACTCAACAACAAATCAATGTTTAATGCAAAATTTTGCATAATACGTCATTTTACGCCATTTTCTTCACTTTAAAATTTAAAGTGTAAATCTTATCATTTATGACTTAAAATTTAAATCACATTGTCCCTATCCCGCATAATACGCTTACTCGCAACTGACACGTTTTTGGTTTGGTTAAAGAGGGTTTTACTGTGCACGGATTCATTAATAGAATATAATTGCTTAATATTCACATTGTCTTTGCCATTTCAGAACCTAAACCTAAAATAAAGCGGCGCTAGTTAAATTACCAATCACTTACTGTGAAAGGTTTATCGCTCTTTGTCGCAAGCTTTCAAATTTTAATGGAGTCAGCTCATATAAGGACTTTCATTATGACGTGGCTAATCAAAGGCCGTCGTTTCTTTCCTCATCAGAAATAATAGTCTTGGGGTTTCTTGGGAACTATGTAACGTAATGCAAGGCTTCTGTCACTTCCACCGGGTCGCTTTTAACAGAGATCGGGGTTAAACGCCCTTGTTCCTTGTTCTTTGTGTCGGGGGCTTCTTGCGGCTAGTGGTAGAAGTATCGAGACAAATTATCGATACTAGTTACTGAGAAGAGTATTGAACCGAGGTATCTATGGTGAAAAATACTCGTGATATATTTTAAATTCAGTTATTTCAAATTTGAAAAAGGAAAAAAAAATCAATATTCGCAATATTTTTGAGCTTTTTAAGCTTTTGTGCCAATGTAAATTTTTTTAAATATGTATCATTTTATTATAATATTTTTTATGAAGATTCAGATATTCTGGTATGTAAATGTAATAAATATTTAGGTCAAAATATCAGTTTTTGTTATTATTTTTATTTGAATAGCAATCAGAAATTAAGGGTCCCCATAAGCTGATTATACTGACTTAACTAATTGCATCGGTTTCAAGGCGAATTTTTGCTGGCTATTTTCAAATTGATCCCCAACATGATCGGTTATAGATTTGCTGTAGATACTATAGATATTCTCAGCAAAGTATCGATACTGCCGTTTTACACCAGTCTTCGATGCGGCACTTAACCGCGTACGTAATTTAGTAAGATGGGAAGCGGCCGGTCTAAAGGGTAACGCACCCGAGACGGTCGCCCCCTTTATCTGACGAAACGCCGAAATGCGTTTGTATATATAGGACGGGAAAATGTCAAGAAGTTGCAAATCAGGAGACCGCTTGTCACCTCGATGAGCTTTTTTTCACTTGGGGCGGTTGATACTCTTTTCGAAATTATTCTGCACTTGCTGAGTTTTTTATTATTCATACAATTTGCATTATTTATCTTATAACCATTTAACTAAATTATTGAAAACATAACGAATGTCTATGAATTCTAATTCATATAAGCATCATTCATATATTAGATAAGCATACCCTATTTTTGTATATTTATGATCAATAATTCCTTATTAGTATTATTTAACAAAATCTTTTCATCAATTATCCAACTTCTATGGCACTATTAGCATATTCATTTATTTCTTTACGCAACGCAACATTATATTAAGTTTCTTTAACATTTTAAACAATATTAACATCGTTAGAAGTTCTAACTTAGAACTACCTATAACCTAGAGCTTTCCCTTCATCAAATTTTTATAATCCTAAATTGACACTGTGAATGAATGTTTGTCCACTAAGATTTTAAATAAATCCATGCAAGAGACTGTCCATTTCCGCCGTTATCGATATTTTAGACTTGTTAGTAAAACCGATATTAGCAATCATGCAATTTTGTTAACATTTTTATGAGATTCATAATTTTTTAACCATTTTTAATAAAAACGTTATTGTTATTATGGATTTTACTTGTATTTGTACATTTGTTCAGAAATCAGACCGTTCTTTGAGCTGTTATGATGTACTCCTTCCTTGTCCTTCTTCTAGTTTTATTCGAACCCAGTTGTTGACCAATCTTTTTCTGTTCAGATTATATTAGATATATTTTTAGTAGTGATGTTTGCATATATATAGCAACAATGCCCTGAAAGGCTATTTTCATTTGAAATTAAATTTTATACATATAATTTTATGTGAGTGCTTATGTCACAAATGCTTTGTATCAAGCTGTCCGATACAGGATTCGAATTTGTGGTTTTTACCATGCAGGAGTCACGATCAAATTTTTCTATAGCTCTATTTTTTTTATTAATTTTTAACTCTATTAATAGTATATGTATATTCTTTATACTTTTTAACCTTTTAGCGACTTAACTTGCAGCGTTAAAATCGCACAATAATACCATATATTTAGGTAATATTTTGTGTTGTCAATTCCAAAGTCGTTTAAAAGTAACATTTATGTCAGATTATGTAATTTCACTTAAATATTATTCATATAGAAATGTAGTTACCTATTTAATACTTGTTTGCATTATTTGCCCATGTTGGATATATTTAAGGCTTGTAATTGTTGGATATATATATAAGGCTTCGGTATTTCAAAATCCGACCAAACAAACAAATATTTCTCATCACTTAATTGAATTTGTCAGAAGATCTCATTGGACTTCTTCTTAGACATCGCTCTCAAATATTGCCAATTTAGTTCATAGAAATCTCTATGTACTTCTGATTGTAGATAGAGTTTAAAAAACTTATTTAATTGAGGCAAATTTTCGGCCATTTGATTATAAAATCATGTTAAATTACTTCTCATTGCATCTCATGCAATTGCTTTTTATCAATGATTTATGCTGGTACCGAAAAAACCTTTTGTCAGTTCCTCCACCAATATCCGACAGAAATCCGTTCCTTCCTGACTTTGCTTAGTTCTCAATCAGGCAAATTAACGGCCAGGTAATAGTATCGAACCAGATAAATGTATCTATCAGAGGGAAGCATCAGGGTTGACTGGACTGAAGTTTCTTGCAGCGTTTGCAAGTCGCCTTTTCCCTCCTCTGCCCGCTGCACTACACTTGCCAAATACTAATTTACAGTCTCTGCTGTAAACTTCATTGTGACTGACAAATTTATGGCCCGTCGTAAAGTTTATTGTAGGAGACTTTTGTAATACAGTCCAGTCGGAGATGTTCATGTTTTATAAAATTTGATTCAGAAGATACTTGTTTTATATTCGACGATTCTCTGTCTTTACCGACTTTAAGTAAAAGAACTTTAAACACATTATTAAGCAACACAGTTTACATTATCTATTTCATAAATGATTAATATATATTTCAAGAATTTATGAAGTAACTATAATTATTTATATAATTTTATTCATAAATTCAAACGTTTGGATGCAAGTATGGATAGTATGCTGTTGCTTGAAATATAATAAGCAATTATTCCATTATATAAGATTTTCTAAATGATTTTCAAATATTTTTTTTAGTTATATACTAGTATATGGTATAAGAATATGCACTATAATGTGATATTGCAATATAAATAATTAAATTTGGCAATTTTTCAAAGATATAGATAATATTTTCGATCTATACGGTGATTAGTACTACTCTCTAACTACTATAATACTAACTGAATGATTGTATAATTGTAATTAATAATTTAATCGTTTTTTATAAGTATAATATTATTTTTATTACTTTTTATTTAGTTAATTGTAATAAAACCAATTGATGATTTCTTGAAATATATAAAAAGCCTCATTATAATGATAATCTTGAGAAACACTGATAGCACTTAACTATTCAAAATAAACAAGATAATTATTTAATTGAAGCAAACAAATCTAAATAAAATACAAATTACAAAAAACTTCTTAAGAAAATTATATATCCAATTGCTCGATATGAAATGATTCAGTATTTGTTATGATAATTAGTCTGTTAAGAACAAATAAATAATTTTATATTCATTATCATATTTAATTTTTATATTAAATGCTTTATACTTTTACAAGCTGTTTATAACTTTTCAACTATGTTTATGCTGTATGCTGAATATCTAAGACAAAATAAATTTGACTTAAAAAAATAATACAAAGTCGATTATGGTATGTCAATATGTGTAAAAAATGGTTTACAAACAAAGAAGAAAATGTGTACTTATTTTATTATTTCGCGCCGGTATACAAGGAAAAACATCTGCTCTTCTTCATTTTTCTTTTGTTATTTTAGGAACACATAAAACTGTAAATTGCATTACATTTTTAATTCTTCACAGTTGCTATTAAGCTTTAAATTAAATAATGTACAACGTATAAAAGGGTTAAAGCCTCAACAGGTCGGAAAAGTGCTTTCTAGTCCTAAAAATGTTCATAACCCTAAATATAAAAGGGTGCCTTCTTTAATTATGAAAAACATTCGGTCTTAATATAAATTCTCTGTTTTAATTAGCCGCTTTGCACAACCATCTATTTATGAATTACGGAAAACAGAATTTTTTGCTTTTGCAATTATTTTTGAGAACTAGTAAGATTAATTGTGGTAGTTAAGTTGCTTTCCCATCTAATTAAAGTAGTTAATTTAAAAAGAGATGGTAAAAGTTTATCTGTATTTGAATAAATAATTAAATATACTGGAAGAAACGAATACGGGAAACGTGAATTACAGTATTTTGAAAAGTAGATACAATTTGGGCATTTGAATATTTTCAATTTAATTAAGACATATTTGAATTATAAAAAATATTTAAAAATCAACATCAATCAAAATTTATAACAAAAGTATTTTTCTTCGTTGTTAGTTTTTTTGATTGTGAGTACTGTTGTTTAGTTTACGAAGTCCTAACATAATTTCAAGTACACATTATTTATTGTTTCATAAGATATATTGTTAATTTTGTGTTTGATTCAACAGTTTTTTTATATAATCTCTATAAGAGCTTACACCTAGGTAGGATAAAAAGTACTAACTAAACCTTTAACCTGAATGGATGTAAGCAGTAAAAAATAGTAAATAAGAAAGTAAATTTAAATAAAACGAGTAATTTTACTAGAGATAAATAAATAGTTATTCCAACTGTGCTGATGCATATTTCTGACAAAATACCACATCAAAGTTAAATATAGTATTATATCTCCAAAAAATGTAACCATAAAATTTATATTTCACATTGGTTGAATAAGATATCTATTATTATGTAAAATCCCGCTAAAATTAAAAATAAGGCGTTGAACCTACCTTATGGAGTAAAAAGGACTAGGTAACAAATTTTTGAAATACAGAATAAAAACGCATTATTACAATGATGAATGGGAGTGTTACTGAACATAGTCAGATAGTTGTTTGTTTCATATGTGTTACTTGTTGTCATATTATTGGTTTGGTTTTCACAATATAATTACTCAAAGTGAAACTGGACTTTTGTGCCCGTTCTACTCTATGTCAAATATTTTATATTTTAAAACGACTTGAAAATTCAATAACATATAAAACTGGATATTGTACATGTAGGCATAGATGCAATTAATATCACCATTCAAAAAATTAACATTCCTCCTGCATGTGGTAATAAATACATATCACATCTAATTATTTATCCATTACCACAGCTTCCATTTCATAATATATCAGAATTCGCAGTAAAAACTTTATTAGTTCGCTCTCTCCAGCCATAACTCGTAACAATGTTCGTCACGAGACATGACTCCAGCAGATTTAATTCCATTGGCGTCACGAATGGCAGTTGTGCTGATTATTACTTAAACAACTATTACCCGAGCTTGTTGAATGAGTAAATTACACAAAGATGTCAACTATCAATTAGTTAGCTGTGGGGTGCTAGAGAAATAGAATCCGTGAAGCACGTAGAAGATGAAATTAGTTTCAAGATCTTCCGGCTTTGCTCTTCGAACTCCGTCGTTCATGACATATCCACAAGGGGGTCCACAGCTTTTCAATATTTAGGTCCAATATTTCATTTATTATTTGAATATATTTCACAATAATAAAATATTAAATTATCTATTTTCCTATATAACAACAAAATCAATGAGGATGATAATTTTATGTCGCCTTCTTAAGCTTCTTAA
The DNA here is from genome assembly GCF_003426905.1 of Ctenocephalides felis. NCBI lineage: Eukaryota > Metazoa > Arthropoda > Insecta > Siphonaptera > Pulicidae > Ctenocephalides > Ctenocephalides felis. The sequence continues at coordinate 20,471,340 of NW_020537758.1, read as the reverse complement.
AATTGAGGAGTTTCTGATCTCAACCTGCATGCGTAGTTTCTAATGAGATATTTAAGACCTTCTCTGGAAAAGAAAAGAAGTATCAAATATATAAGTAAGATCTTAGTATAAGTATATAAATTTACTTAAATGGTTGTTGGTTTATATCGGTAAAGTAATATGAATATTGAGTTTCAAATGTTACTGACTACATTTATAATTTGGTGGCACAATTTTTACAAAGGTCAAGAATTGTTTTTCTTTTTTTTTAGTTATATTTATTTGATCTAGTATATCAAAATCAATTTATCTGCATAGGATATAAAATCAATTGAGTATGATATTGAAGAGAGTAAAACTAAGAACTGCGTCTATTGATGTAATTCTTCACAGTGTTTAGATATACATTGTCAGAGATAAGAGAGAAAATCAGAAGAATTGGAGCCTAAATCATCACCATCATCATCAGAGTTTAAGTAGCTATTAGATCAATTTATCTCTTGTAAAATTTCTTGTTTTTGCTTATTTTACTTTTTATTAAATATTTTCTGTTGAAGTTTACACTTGGGTAGGGTAAAAAGAACCAATGGAACCTTTTTACACTGGTTCAATTGGTTCTTTTTACCCTACCCAAGTGTAAACTTTTATAGTGGTTATATAAAAAACTGTTGAATATAACTTAAAATTAACAATACATGTAATAAAACAAATAAATAACATATACTAAAAAAATATATTAAGGTCTTGTGAACTAAATAACAGTGCTCACAGCCAAAAAAAAACTGACAACTGATCCCCAATAGCAAAGTCTTGAAAATCAAGGTGATGGCTGGTTATATATCTTTTTCCCTCTACTTGCAAATATTGTTGTTAAAAAATTTCTAACTTTACTTGTTTCTGATATATCTTAGTGGATCTTTTAATCCATGTGTATATTCATTTTTAGTCGGATTTGGTATTTTATCGTATCTATAAAACTCAAAAATTCAATACCCTCTAAATATATGCTTTTGGTATTTTTATAAATAAATACAATATGTACTTAAAGAGGAAAAGATTTATAATACGAAAGAAATGTGTTATTATTGTAAGATTTTTTTATGTGAAACAATCATATTTCTGCATCAACTTGTGTACCCTTATTGTACAATATCTGTGAAGCCTTCGTGTCATAAATGGCAACATTAATCTCTGTTTTTCCATACTGGATAGTTTTAATGTCGTTTATCATTTGTCAGATACATCACATATATTTATTCGTTCATGTTACATATCTCTCTCGACCTCAACACGAAATACAATTGGGAATTGGGATTATTGATCGTGGAAAAGTTGAGGAACCATAGGTTTTGATGGTCCTGGCCTTATGCAATTACAAGAACTCTACTCTAATTATTGACGATGATATTTCTGTAGTTCTGTAAACTAATACGACTCTAGAGCACTTCATATAAAATAATCAAACCCTATACATAAAGTTATATGAACATGACGCCCGAACCAGAAATATGAGATATCTGTTAATCTAAAGTTGTGAACAGAAATATAGTGAATGCTTTGCTTATTCAAATGAACTGGATAGTGAAATATGGTCTGTATTCAAATAGAGGAAAGGTTTTACAAGAGATATTATGTAGAACTAAATAGCTAGTTGCTCTAAATGGAATGCAATCATATATTACTTATTCATAAAATTTACTCGAATGGGTGATAAATTTATTGAGAATTTTGGAATTCAATTTTCTCCAATTCCACATCCAGTGGTACAAATATTAATCATTTTTTTATCAGAAAATATATTGTTTAAATTTGTTAAATTCAACAAAAAGCTTGTTTAATACGTTTTATATAAATGCGCAAATACTAGAAAAATTCAACAGAATTTTTTAAAAAGGCTTACATTGTTTCTTTTATGGTTAGCATTGTTAATATGTTTACTGGACAGACAAAAATTAAATGACTTTACGTTTTATAAAAATAATACTAATAATAGGAAACAATTTCAAGAATTAATTTGGTGTTGTTCGGTAATATAAATTTTTTTTGTTATATTTTATATAGATTTCAATTATGCATTATGCATTCAATATTTCTAAAATTCATTTATTACAATTAAAAACATAATTTTCAAATCAATTTTGAATTCAGTCTGTATCAAGAATTTTCAATCGCTTTTATGATGTGGATTTTTATTTCACAACTATTTCCCAAATTTCTCTAAATTCTTTATAAAATTCAAATATTTTTAAATTAAAATTATTTTTTTGTATTAACTTTCATCTAATTAATTTTGCTATTTTATATTAAGTATTCTATGTTGATTTTGTTAGTCTAATATAAGTTCAAAATTTCACACAAAAATGATTTAAACTTTATATCTTTGTTCTTTTATTTCCTTTTTCGTGTATTTACCTTGGCTTGCGAAAATGTTGCGCAAATTCTGAGTAAATTTACGATCAGCTAGTTAAAATTACTCTGCAGTCTTTGTATATTTCATAATAATTGGCATGTTTACATGACGTGTGTTGGTTTACCGATAATTAATAATATCTCGATACCCAAGTAATATTTTATTTGAAAATTTGCATGATTTACGACTTCGAACGTGCACACAACTTTGATATCCACCACGACTTTAAATAACTGTTTCTCAACACGATCTTTGTTTGTGTATTTAATCTATTCTTATACCCCGAGCTTAAAATAGTGTTTAGGAGGAGACTTAGGAATAACAAACTTACGGTAAACTTATTATATTTTGATGAATTTGTTTGGAAGTTCTGGTTTTATTGGCTTTTCAATACATCGTTGGTAGATATTTGGAGTCGTAAATAAGCTAGTTATATTTCTAGTTATGGATTGCAGGTTAGGGAAATCATAACATATGGCATCTCAAATGCAAGACCGTTATAAATGAAATATCAAAGTTTTATAAACCTTATTTTTATATACATTCGTTGAATGAATATATTGAGTCAGTAGTTTCCAGTCTTTTTGTACCGCGCTCCCTTGTTTTTTTAAAAAAAATCATTTTTGCGTCCCTCTTTGTTTATCTAACAATATAATTTTTTCAATACTGATTTTATAATCAACTGATATTATTATTTATTTATCAGGCTACAGATCCGTTTTCAATGATAAATGTATAGAATTATAACATTCCAAAATTTAAAGTTATGTATTTTATTGTAGCAGGCATAATTTTATATCTTATTCTGATTTTGTACCAGCTAAAATCAGGTCTTAATTTCACACCATATTTATGATACCGACATGAAAAATGGCTTCTGTGACATGCACAATTCGCAATAATATATATATATATATATATATATATATATATATATATATATATATATATTGCGATTGTTTAATTGAATACATTCATGAGTTATATCAAGGCCTTTGCCATTGTTGCATATTTTATGTCGCGTTCCATTGAGTCACATTTTGCAAAAGCTGATTGTTTCGCAATAAATATTTAATAGATTGATTTATGCAATGCTAGTTTGTAATAAGAATTTAACATCAATATTGTTTTATATGAATTAATTTTGTTCCTTGCCATCAATATTAATATATTTTTTACAATAATTTTACTCTCGCAATTAGCTTCTTTCAAATTAGTTCATTTCAAAGACGAATTCTATATAATTTTATTTTGACTTGAAATTATATAAATCTTATTGGTCAATTCTTGACAATAATTGAATAGATAGCTTGCTAATAAATCAATAAAAATGTTAAGTAATTAATAATGACTCTTTTATACATTTACTCAATCTTCTTTCCCAAAGTTTTGACTTCTTTCCGGAAATGAATTTAAATTGGCAATTAAACATAGGTTTTATTTTCTAAATATACTTAACTATTACGACTTTCTGATCGAAGTGTTTCATTGCAAATTGTCGGTTCCATGACCGTCATTAAAATTTTTACGATTCAACCCTAAAATCCTAAATGTTTTATTTGTTCGGAATCCGTAATACGTAAATGGGATTGAAAATGCTTTTCCGCAGGAGTTGATTTTCTTTAGGATTTAATAAACATGGGTTATAGGGCAAACGGTTTACGAAGATTTTTTTGTATTTTGTATAGGTGGAGAAATTAGTTCTAAATGTTATTGAAATTTATCCGTAAAGCATATCGTCATAAATTATTTTTTGGTCTATAGTTATAATGTTATAGACTTGCTTGCAAATCGATTACTCAACTAGAAAATTCTCACTTAACTACTATATAATTGCTGGGTAAAATTAGGCATTAAAAGCTAGTGACATATGATCAACCCTGACAATATATTATGTATTCATCTTGTCTATATTTATTAAATTATCATTTTAAAACTCATGTCTTCTCTATATTGATAATTTTGTCCTCACGAACGAAAGCAGTATGCAAAATGTTATAACAATTTTAATGTATTTTTCATCTATTTTAAAAGCTCTTTATATAAAAATTACGAAAACAAATTACAATATTTGTTTTATGATTCAATTTGCTAGAAAGGTATAAAATTGCAAAACAATGACTACAAATTCACATAAATAAAATAAGAGAGGTGGAGATAGGAATTTACATAAAAAAATAATTTGTTGTACCCTATTAGCTTATAAAACTGAGTTTTTAGATTTGGTAATAATATTATTAATAATAATTATTAACACGGGAAAATAATGAAAAGTATCATTACAAGCATGAAATGATCGTCAAAACATTATCAAAAGCTTCGCCAATTTTATTGAATATAAAATTTCACCATTAAATCACAATTATTTTTAATTTATAAAAAAATTAAGAGTTTCTTCGTGGATTAGTGGTTAGAATTACGAGATTTTAATCAGAGGTATCAGGTTCGATATACGCCTCGGGCAGCCTGATGTCAAGCAGTACGGTTTTCAAATTGAAAATATACATACAAAGCGATATGGTAACAGATTAAAAAATAAAAAGATCATTACTTTTACATAAATTTTAATAATAAAAATTCATCACATAGAGATACGACCGTTTAGATTGTCATCTAAAAAACTTAGTTAATTAAGTCATCAGCTTTCGTAAACGCTGATCAAATAAAATACATACAAAAATTAATGCAATGTATGTATTGTTTTAAACATAAATAACAATATGTTTGTTACCTTTGTAAATTTCTTAATTTAAAATATTAGAAATTAATGCATTGAATCGTTTTATGCCATTTATTTACGCTCATAAATCTTGAATAAAGATTACGAACGAAGAATAATTTATTAGACGTCCAACGGCTGCCAAGTAATTTAATAAGAGAAAATATGATATCGCATCATAATAACATAATAATCTTTGTTTTTATCAAATTACACAGACGTCTAATATATAATTCATCTCGTTCGACGTCAAAACAAAACAGAAATAAAGCTTCAATCCCTCACACCGGCGCCTTCGGAACTGAAACCAATCGAAAAGATATAAGAGTGGAATCAAAATCAGGTTAAGCGCACATGACTTCGTTTTGAAGATTTGATTCGACGTGATTTTGTGTCTGCCGGTAGCTGTTCACCCACGTAACGTCCTGAATTTTCTGTCTATTAGATATTGATGGGTTTTGGCACGGGTCCACCGCCTTGCACGTCGATCAAAAGTGGAACTGTTTGAGATCCTCCCGAGTTTCTCTTGTCGAAACAATTACCAACCGTGGAAACACAACGACCGAACCAATCCTTTTATCGGAATTGAACTGGAAAGCGCCTGTTGGGGGCAAGGTACACATAGGGAATATGAGATGATTGTTGACCAAAAGACAATTTTATTACTATTTATTATACTCCGAATCATATCTAGCTCAATATATATCACAAAGATATTATTTTTTTAACTTCTTTGAACAAACATACTTCATTTTTCTTCCTTTGTGTTCCTTTGGACACTATCTCAAAATCAGTATAATAGTTTAACTGTTATGACAACTGTCATTATCGTTCCCTGGCACAACCGTACCCAATCTCCGATACTTATTAACTTCCCGTAGAGTAAGTTATTGTAATGGGCCGAAAATCGAAATTGAAAATTTTTACATTTCTCGACGTTTTGAAGGTTTCTGAACATTTTGGCATACCTCAGAAAAAATGGATGTGTGTGTGTGTATGTATGTATGTATGGATACAAATTTCCAGTCACGTTTTTGGGCGCACGGATCAACCGATTTGAATGGTTCAAAAAACATTCAATTCCTATCGATAGGGAGAAGAGCTGATTAATTTCATGCGAAGGCAGGTCCAGCTGTTTCGGGGATACGGAGCAATGAGTGCAGAAAATAGAAATCGAGTTTTTGAGTGAACGGAGCATCCGATTTGAACATTCAATTAGTAATGATTAGGAAAAGTGTTTATTAGTTTTTAACAAAGGCAGGCCCAGCCATTTCGAAGATACGGAGCTAAATGTGTAAAAAATGGCAGTTTTTGAGAGAACTAAGCGTCCGATTTAAATGATTCAAAGAACTTTCTGCTTGTCTTAACAAAACAATTGATTTTGGAAAAAAAATCGTTTTAACTTTTGTTTTTCGAAAAAAAATTTTTTTGTATATCGAAAATAATTCAGATTTTATTTTTAATTCTGACTATAGTTCTAATATAATATACTTTAAACAAATAATTTCAGCTTTACAATTCAGTTTATAAAATTCTTATAAATATTAGACAATGTTACAATATTAATAATAATCTATTTGAAAACGTTCAGTATTTCTCTAACATTTCGTTACGGTACGGGAAGTTCCAGCAATTTGCCTTAAGGCACGATGCCATACACCCCACTAGTTATTTATTTATTTTACAATACTTCAATAATTCAAGTATTATATTATTTCAATATAAAGTGGTTGAACTTGTCTTTTTGTTTCTATCAGTTTTCAAACAATAAAGAAAAACATTTTTAGAATTATATTATTATGGTAAAATATTGAAATAAATACTGCGAGATACATATATTTCTAGATAAAATGTAATGTTTTAAATTTTTTAAATTATTTTGCAAACAAAAAAAAGTTTTATTTCAATTTATACACTGTTATGACTCCGTTTTCCCCTATGTTCTGTGTCTCACATACACCACGCGGTCTACCGAGGGCAGTCCGACAATTGCAGCTTTGGGAACATTTATTGGAAAGGATTGTGTCGGCCGACGCCGTAAAAGATTTTCGTATCGTACAAGGAAATGATTTATTTGCTACATCGTAATAAGATTGGGAGAAAGTACCTACCTGATCACTGAGTTGTATATAGAGACTTTTATAACCATGAAATGGGTTTTCCTTACTATTAAAATGATGCTCCTAAATAATGGAAAAAATAGGTGCTTCTAAATGGTGGAAGTTAGGGAATGCAATACCGATGGAAAATTTCAATACCGGTATTTCGGTAATTTTTCATTTTAAAACCGGAATACCGGTAAATTACCGGTATTTTTATTATCTTAAACAAACGTAAACAAAATTAAAAGTTACTAGTACAAATATAAAAAAATGTATATACAACTACAACTATATTCAACTAAACAATAAAAGCAATAAAATAAAACAATAAGTTTATTTTTTTAAATAATAATTTAACAAAAGTATATGCAATTTAATTAATTCATTATCACTATATTGAGGGTATATTGGGTACTTTTCACCAAAAACAAACTTATGAGTAAGAAAGACCAAAAACTCATAAAAGATAATATTACATTATTATAATAAATTGTATTGTCTGTATCTGATTTGTTAAATTAGCATAATCTCCAATATTTAAAAAAAAAAATTTTTTTACACTAATTTAAGATCGGATTCTTTGTCGAGATAAGTAATAAGTTACTATAATTGTTGAGTATTGTTATTCAAAACAATGTGATGCTTCTATAGTATTTTCAAACTTCGAAACGTTTTCGATAAATAATATTTTATAATTGTAATAAGAAGCAAAAATATTTAGTGATTATCATAATTATTATGTATAAAGTTAGAAAAAAATAAAGATTGCGCAGGGGTTATCTGTATGATATAAAATATTTTGGCGCAAATATCACTTAAAAAACATTTTTACAAAAGATGAAACAAACATCGATGTTCAGATAATGATCATTATCTATCAGTCCAATTCCATTTATTGTAACACGATATGAAGCCCTTTGGAAAGCAATAAATATTCAGTTTAATGACGAGTTGAGATAATATTTGACATTTGTTTATTTTTTAAAATCACTTGAAGATATAGCTGTTTATGCGATTATGGAAATTAAAATAAATTTGTTCCGAGAAATTTAAACTTTAGGGTATTATGTATCAAATAGCGCTTATGTAAAAATACCGAAATTACCGATATTTTTGTAATAAATACCGGTAAAAATACCGCCGAAAAATCGGGCGGTTTACCGGTAATTTGGTATACCGGTATACCGGTTTTGCATTCCCTTGTGGAAATGAAATGAAATGATGCTTCTATTTTAGGTTAGATCTTAAATTAGATCTATAAAATACGAAAAATGAAATTTACAGAATTTATTCATAATAATGGAGAACATTTAAAACAATTGCTATTAATCATTTATCAATTTTTGCTGATGATTAATTATTTTTATTCTGCGAATGTTTAATTACTATACTGGAAGTTCCAGCAATTCGCCTTAAGGCACGATGTCGTGATTGCCGTGCACCACTAGTTATTATATATTACATCTAAAATCTAATCAATATTAAAATATTATTACCTAATATTTACCCAAGATTTATTTACGTTTCCTTTTGTGATGCTATTACAATAAAAATTCCGCATATCTCGTATTTACAAAGAATGTTTTTTTGAGCGTAGTGCGCTTTAGCCAAGTTCGTCTCTCGTCTCTCGTCTCTCTACTCTACAGGACCGAAAATATATGAGGTGTTTATATAAAAGCCGGCGGCTGTGAGCTGATGATGATCGCAGATCAAGTCTGTCACTCACTCAACCTGGGTGTGATGTTTGCTGGAATCATCACAACCTCCTTGAGTGAGCGACGGGCTTGCTCGGAAATTCAACTAGAGGAGAGTGCTAAGAAAAATAAAGCGACATGACGACAAAATATGGAACAATAACATTTCTATGGCAAGTTGTTGTCAACGGAATGCTGAATGTTTGTTCCATTGCTTGGGAAAAATTGCTGGAAAAATTATTTTCCAAAAAAAATTATTATCGGTGGTGGATTTTTTTACGCGCTGACCTTTAAGCCCAACTCTTTCCTAATTTAAGAACAAAAACATAATTGTTATTTAAAAATAAGATAAAAACGGCAGATTGATGAACTATTCAAAAAACATTACTGTTTGCTGAATAAACGATCCGAACTGTCGACAAACAACAAACTAATAATATACAAATGTATTTTCAAACCAGTGTGGTCTTACGGGATTCAACTATGGGGCACCGCCGAAAAAAACAATATACAGATTATTCAGCGATGATGACATGATGACAGTAAATGAAGTCAACAAAAAACAGACAACTATAAAAGAAGAACTGACGAACACTCAAATTACTTGTCACAAAAAGTATTCTCAGAAGCGCCCCAACCAGGCTAAAATAAAAAATTCCCAATGATCTCATAAATAGCCATTTGTAAACGCTAACATTAATAATAATAATATTATTATTATTATCTTATTATTTCTAATATTGTTATTTTTATGTTTTATTGTTTTTCTAGTATTATTTTATTATTCAGAAATTTTATTTATATTATTTATTAATTTTATTTTTATTATTATTTGCTTTTATTCTATACTAAATCATCATACTACGGATATTATTTTAATGTAAATTCTATCCTTTGCACTTTTATTTATTTAAATTTATGTTATTATTTATCATCTTTGCTATATGCTAATTATTTAACAGTTGTAATAAATATTGTAATTAAAAAAATGAACATTTTGACATAACATAATGCTTATTATTAAATCAGAACTGCCTCTATAATTATAGACGTAGATAATAAAATAATATCGAGGCTAAGTGAGTCAAAATAAATAGAAGAATCTATCTGTTCAGTCATTTCTAAGGTTTCCTGTTAATCTACTTTTATATTTTAGAATTTACAGATAATAAATTTTGTATCGTTCTCTGTTGAAGATAGAAAGATGTTGAAACCTTCAATATTAAAATATAACACCTAAACGATCTTACATTCAACCAGAATTTATTTATTTATACATTTTAAATACTTTCTTTCATTTGGTTCAAAATTTTATAAATGCTGAAATTGAAAATAGCTTTCCATCTTATAAGTTACATTATATAAAATAATGTTTGCAATCCAATACGATGCTAGGTCGAATTAAGATTTTATGTTGAAATATACTAACTAAACAATCTCAGTACACGCTCTTTAATATCTTTTTATCATGTTTACAGTTTACGTGACATATCTTGAAAAGCTCGACCGTTTCCATCATATTTTCTCTCCGGAATCCCCACGAGTCGACCCCGCCGTCGCAGCGGTGTTTACTTTACACGGAGCTTCTGAATTTTTCATTACGTCATTCAAAAATATCGATATATTCGATAAGGAAGGAATCCCTTAACATGCCCCTCATCTCCTTTGCCGACTCTATATTTTTCTACTCTATCTTCGCGTAATATCAAATCTCTTTGCGAGTTTTCTTTGCTTACCGGAGTGGATGGCAGGGAAGAGAGTAGCAGAAAAGAACGACTTTTTTATTCTATTTGTACAGATTGCTTATTGCATTTTCCTACTGTCGTGTCGTTTTTATTTCTCTATTACGTCATTTCGCTACAAAAGCAGGCGGCCCACGGAAAACTGCTTTTTGACGGTTTTATTTTGGATCCGGTGCGCCCGCCGTCGAGACGGATTAAAGGGATGCGATAGATTAAATCGTCTATTAGAGCTCAAATTAAATTCTGCCATGCGGAAGTTTTCGAAACTATTTGATTCTTAATCTAGACATTTTTTTCTAATTTCACTAGACTGGCATTTGGGGATTTAAAATTGTAAATTGCGGATTACTACCTACTGGCAGAAATTAATTAATTATGAATAGACAAGCTCTTGACAAGAGCCCGAAATAATATCTATTATTATTGATTACGGCTTGCTTATGAATAAATAAAATAAATAAAATTTAAAACTAGTGGTGCACGGCATCATAAATTAAGGCAAACTTCTGGAACTTCATGTTCTATAATTCAAAACTTTTAAATTTTTGAGAAAAAAATTAAGAGGTTTAAAGTTTTATAATTCTTTGAAAACTTTGAAATAATTAATCGTCAAACAGCATTTTTAAAAAAAATCTGGATCTACGAAACTTCTGAACCTTCCAACCATTTAATCAATTCGTTGTTTGGTCAATACGAGTACAAACTAAATATTTTTTGACCTGCTTTTAATAATTTAATAGTTAAAAAAAAATGTAGGATTTTTTTTATTTTTGAAGATTATCTTGATTATTATTGAAAACAACTTTTAAGTTTAGGCAATTCCTTAAAATTCATGTTATTATTATTTTTAATAATCTAGTCATTAGATGATATCAGCTATAGATTTTTATTTGTATATAATAACCATCTAATGATAAGTCAAGTCTTTCCTGTTATTGTTACTACTTTTTTTTCTAACTAGAACTCATAATTCACCATTTTATTCAAAAAATTTAATGTTATGAAACTTTAAAAATTACTCATCCATATACACCATTATGATATACTCGCGTTCTATATTTACCCAGGTAAATTGATTACAAAAAATATTATTATCATAATACTTTTGTACTTTGAACAAACGCTATCGAGATTGTTACACTGTTTAATCGAACATATTATATTGCATAATCATTAAAATTAATTATAACATGCAAACGAAATGGTTACATAATTGTTGCGACACGTGTATAGTTTGGATTAGAGAATGTTTTAGTCAGCTTTATTGGATAATTTTTAATAAAAGAAATTATCAAATATTAATGGTTCGGTTACTATCTAAAAAAATATGACGCAGGGAGAAGTTTTAACCCAATTGCTTATAGGACCTAAGGACAAAAAAAAGTTTTTTTTTCGATTTTTGATTTCAGTAATCTTTTCTTCGGTCATCATGTAGATGCATATTATACCCTGCTTCATAAGTTCATAACTTCTTATACATTCTTCTAGTTTCATTCACCAGTAACTAAAATCCCTAACAAACAGTATCTATCTAATATTATTTGAAATTCATACATCCCCATTTTTAAACATGATTTAAAATAAATTTATTGTATATTAATTTGTATGCACGTATCTGAAGTAAATAATATGAATCAGAAAAACAAATATTTAATGCTAAGATAAAGAAAAAAGTCTATCGATAAGAAGTATAAAATGTGATAAACGGTTGTACCAAAAGCTCGTGTAAATTAGGCTGGAGTGGTTGCCGTTAGAGTTAATTCTCTTGATGAGGAAACTAGAAATCCGTTCGCCTATTTACGCCCCTAAATATTTACTTGACACAGGTATAGTTGAACAACGTACACAGAACTTTCCGAAACACATAAGCTTGTAATCGGCGTAAGAGCCACGAACTTCGCACTTAATGATAGGACACGGAGTGATAATACGACATAATACAATAAACAACGGCAATTCCACAGGAAATGCAGGTAAAAGGGTATGTTTAATTGATAAATAAATATTTAGGAATAGAATACAAAGGTTTTTGGAATTAATAATTCATAAGCTCTATGACGTTCCTTTTCAATCTTATTCAAGGAAATCGTAATTCTGATGTTAATTATTCGGAATTAAAAATTTTGAAGAAAACATCGTGAATTTATACCAACGAAATTGATTAATTAACTTTCCGTAGGGTAAGTTATAGTAATCGACAAAAAATCAAAAATTAAGTTTTTTGCATTTCTTTACGTTTCAGAGGCTTCTGAACATTTTTAGTATACTTAGAAAAATAGATATGTTGGTGTGTATGTATGAAAACAATTTTTTATCGACGATTTTGGGAGCACCGCTCAACCGATTTGAATGATTCCCAAAGCATTCGATTTCTATTGATAAGGAGACGTGCTGGTTAGTTTTTAGCAAAGTTGGTCCAACCGTTTCGATAATACGGAGCAAACGGTACGAAAATCCGACTTGAATGATGAAAAAAAAAAATTTTATTTGATTGATAAATTTTTTGCAAAGGCTGATCCAGCGGTACCGAAAATCAAGTAAGAATGGTT
>NW_020537758.1:20413381-20457145 GCF_003426905.1 Ctenocephalides felis | reverse complement strand
GATGATAATGTAAGCATATATCAAACATACATATATAAAACGTGGGTCGCATAATATTTACATCCCGCATGGGACTTTCTACGCCCCGATTCATTGGGCATATGTTTCAATTCAACAAAATAATATAGAATAACATGCATATGGTCCCCTATCTTTTGAACACACTTATAGGACAAATATCATAGACTTTATGTAAATTAGAAGTATTCCCACCTGAAATATGGAAAACTATATTTTCTATATTTGGTAACGAGATTTGAGATATTTTCCTTAATGATTGCTATTTGCTCGTGCGTGCTATTTGCCGGTTTTATCATATTGGAGACTGGACGAAAGTCTATATCTGATTGTTAGTTTATTTCCAACTCGATCTTGTATTGTAATTTCTAGTTAATATGATGCGTTTTTTTTTATTTTACAAATATTTGATATGGATAATGATATCTTATATCGAAGAAGAAAATCTTAAAATATATCATTGTGTCTGGTCAATTCAGTAGCACTACTAATGAACACTCTGTTCCGTATAGGCACTCCTGTGAAAAACACTATCGTAGCGATTTTCGTAGCATTTGCGTTTTTGATAATAGTATCAATAACACTTTTGTCACGATATCTTTTCAGAATAATACTTTGGTTGGATACTTTTATCAAAGCTCGGTATCCTACTTTGACCTGATATATTTATATCTCTAATAATTATACCTCAAAGTTCTCAAGGTTGTTTTTCTGGGCAAATATAGCACTTTATCAGTTTCTTCCTTATATACAATTTTCTTGTGAACCAAACACAATAGTTTATAATACTGCCGAATATATTTCTGAATGTTGCAGAGAGAAAAAATGAAAAAAATATAATGTATCTGCTCCATCGGCCCCATCTGGTATTCATCTGTTGTAGTGTTTGGTTTAACACCGCGGCCCGGGCTTGTTATGTGTTTTTACATTGAGAGCGGAGCAGAGTTGCCGGTTATCGGTGGACAGATCCGACGGTTCCTATTTTTAAATCGCTGAATTGAAACAGATGCCCGTGTCTTGGGTGCCAATATATTCAATCATTGCTTTGGAGCATTATAGTCAAGGGTTATATTATTTATTGATATATTTCATATTTTGATAAAATAAAATTAATTTTTGGTCTACATTCTTAAGTGAGGTAAACTAGAAGTCCTTTGTTCCCTTCCTAACTAAGTTCCAATTTGACTTTCAGTAATCAAATAAAAAAATTGATATAAACAGTGGCGAATTTTAATATTTTAATATAAATAATCAATTATTGGTCTACATTCTCACGTAGGGTAAATTAGAAGTTCCTTGCTCCCACCTGGGAACAAAGTTCCCACTAAATAACGTTTCAAACAAACAACTATCAAACTGTGTTCAGTAAAATCCACGGTAAATTTCTAAGTACAGAAATAGGATTTTTATTATTTCTTTAAAAATTCGTAATATTAAACAAAACTGCGAAGTATTAGCCGTTTTAACCAATGCGAAATACTAGTTTCATGGGCACCTTTTTTACAATGATCACACTGTATTACATGTTTATTGAAAAAACATATTGTTAGTGATTATTAGTATAAAAACATCCAACGGTTCCTATTTTTAAATCGCTGAATTGAAACAGATGCCCGTGTCTTGGGTGCCAAATACATGCAATCATTGCATTGGAGCATTATAGTTAAGGGTTATATTATTTATCGATATAGTCAGTGCCGTATTTTCATATTTTGTTAAAAATAAAATTATTTTTTGGAGAATTAGAAGACCCCTGTTTTTGTTCCCACCTGGGAACTAAGTTCCAATTTGACTTTCAATAATTAAATACAAAAATTGATATAAACAGTGTCGTATTTTAATATTTTTATATAAAAATCAATTATTGGTCTACATTCTTACGTAGGGTAAATTAGAAGTCCCTTGTTCCCACCTGGGAACAGAGCTTCCACTGTCAAAGCCAAATGAACTACATCACACATATAAACAAATGTTTCTAACAAATAAATATCAAACTGCGTTCAGTAACATTCCCAGTTAAATTCTGAGTAAATATGATTAACTATTTTTTAAAAATTCGTAATCTGCCTCTTTTTACTCAATTAGCAGGGAGAAAAGGGATCGTCGGGGAAAAATTGATTCAATATTTTATTTTGAATTTTAAAAGTATTTTATGATAGCCATATTTAACCAGTGCGAAATGCTTGTTCCATGGGTACATTTTTTACTATATATAACCTTGATCTGGTGTTTTGCGAGAAATATTTGTCTGAGTAAGCATAACTATTAAAATAATTTAAATTTATATAATTTAAATATATATAAAATAATTTCCTGAATGTGTGGAGTATAAGATAATGTTGCAAAAAATGAAGTGGGCGTCATGACCTAAATGTATCCTAAGTCCTACGTTCATTGTCCGCAGCGTTACACCCTTATGTTAGTCGTACAATCTTCCTACTATAAGATGAACCATGATAGAATTTTTTAGAATTATGAAGAAATCTATATCAATAAGAACACATTTTAAAAGACTACTGAAATCTATCAACAACTGATTTAATATTTCGTATGCTGATCGTACAACTGAGTGTATCAAAAGCTCGAGTTCGGTATTTTATTGCAAATGACCCGAACAATTTATCTTGTAACCTTATTAGTGCGCTCGGTATAACTAATCGATACAATCTTAAAGAAGAGACGTTGGAACAATACGGCATTGTGTGAGCGCAGCGATACTGGGATGCACTTTACCGCCATGGTTTAATTAAAACAATGATGAAAACTTCAGAACGAGCATTCTTCACAATCTCTGCCGCGTCGAGCATTTGTCTGCTACCGAGCGAGAGCGGCAGCTTAATAACTCGCGACTCAGAACTCGCGACCTACGAGCAAGCCTGGGACTGGGTTGCGCGACCGATGCGACGTGCGACAGGTCCTCGTGTCAAGTGGGCTTGCGAACATTTCGTTGTGCGTGAGAAGGTATTTCGCCAGATGCTATTAAGAATGCATTAGATGTATTTTGTCACATAGGAACGGTATTGTGAAGAAAACATTCAGAGAATGAATAAATACATATACATTTTTTTTCGTAACAATGAAGCTTTTGGAAACATACATCGTAAGTGGCATTTAGCTTTATGGTAGTTTACTTGAACTTTCCGATACGTGTAATAATTAACTTAACCCTCCGTCGGTCGGATATTTTTTCACCTTCGAACGGTCGGAAAGGTCTGGCTGGACCACCATTTATTTTACATGCATTTATATGGGATAAATGAGTTTTTGGTGTCTTATGTATTAACGATTATATAAAAAAATCAAGAAAAATAAAAAAATCGTTGCTTTTTTTGTTAATTTTTCTGTTTTAAATCAATGAAAGACAATATTTATTTTTTTTCAGCGCCTTTGAAATGAATGTGTGCATTACTCATCCGATTTTCAGTGTTTGCGATTACCAATAAGTTTGGTAGGTTTTCAAGGAACTCTCGTCATGAAAATACTAACATTCATGTTAGAACACATAGCAAAGAATATAAACAACGCAGTTTGAATAGAAAATACCATGAAAAAAGACAAAATACTGGTTTACATATATCAAAAAGCGTATATTTCATACAAATGTATGGGTGGTCTAGACAGACCTTTCCGAACGTTCGAAGTATAAAAAGTTAATATCCTTATAATTATCCTTCTAATTATCGTCTCTTCTGACATTTTGTTTATCGAGCTAATGAAACTGATTTTTCATTGATCGACAGCTAAGAAATTTTAGGAAAAGTCAAGAAATTTCAAGTCGATAGATTACTAGAAGTATTTTTTTTTTGATTGAAGTCGAAAAAAGTCTGGACAGACCACGCCGACCGACGGAGGGTTAATCATACAAAATTGAGATTAAAATTTTAAAGTAGAATGCAGAAATTTTGTAATCATTAACTCAATTATTACGATATCGATATCAGGAGATAAACGGCCGTGTATCAATATCCATAACAAAAGTATTTGCTTAAGCTCTTGTTTATAGTTTCTGATGCCTGAATATAATTTTTTAGTATAAGTTATTTAATTGTTTTATAAGGAAAATTGCTATTTCTTATTAGTTTCAACAGTTAAAAATACATCCGGCTAGACCCAGATTCGATGGCGACGTTATTATTCGCCTACAAACTAAATCCGCTGGCAAAGACTGGTAAATAACAAAGTAATTTGTGTTAAAAAGGCTATCTTGCAAGAAAATTATTTTAATAGTTATGCTTACTCAGACAAATATTTCTCGCAAAACACCAGATCAAGGTTATATACAGTAAAAAATGTAAAAAAAAATTACTTTGTATTAAGAAAGAAACCAAAATCTCTTAAGGATAGACTTTTTATTTAATTTTAAATTTATTGATCTGATCGGCTTTGATTATTTTCATTATTGTTACTATGTCTTCATTAGACCATATATATCGAATGTATAACAAATATATTATTAATTATATATAAGTTGTTGATTGATGATTAGACTTAATTAACCATGTCGATTTTAATTTTTTATAGATACAGCAATGCAAGGCAATAGCCATTTTACTTAAAAACATATTTATATCCTTTTTTCAAGTGAAAACGTATTTTACTATTGCACGACATGAGATTGCTCGAAGTTAGTATCAAACCTGGATCCTCTGATTGAAATTTTATAGCTCTAACCACTAATCCACGGCGAAGCATTTCACCGATAAATACAGTTAGTAAAAAGCTATTTTTTGCTAAATTATTTGATTTAATTATCTAAATATAATTCCTTCTCTTGAATTTTTGGATCGATCATAGCTATCATCATATCATGCATATGTCTATTTATTGATTTTATCCGTGTGCGAGTTTTGCATGCCTGTTAAGAATTAATCGTAGTCATTTCATATTCATATCTAAGCAATTAATCTCTCGATATTGCTCCCGATGGTCTAAATTACCGTTATGGTTATAAAAAGTAAATAAATTCAAATACCTAGATACATTTTATTCTGTTATTAGTTATATGGCCAGACAATAATTTAAAAAGCCAGCTTAATCAGTCAAATCAATCTAATTGCTCACCATAAAAATGCGGAGTTCATATTTCATATTCGAAAGCAATTTTCGGAGAATGTCGATGTATTATATTATATTTTTGTTTATAAAAGTGAACGCAGCTCGTGTCCGCCGCAGATATGTGCCCGCGATCCGAAACTCGCGATATCGAGGTGCGGTCGTGGAATATTGCGTGGTTTATTGATTGTAACATCTGACCAGTCAAGCGTTGATAAAACAAAATGCCCATTTGTGTGCCTCGCCCATCTGTTCTATCGTTTTACCCGTAAATAAAAATAAACGCCATCGTCATACCGAGTTTGGGAATGAAACATCACTGTCTGTTTATTTACAGAACGACCTTCTTTTAGGCTTGCTTGGTGAATTGTATCGAATTGATCACACTTGTTAGTTGGATCAAATTATACCATTTTATTTCAGCCTTTCATTGTACAAGTATCAAATAAATGTACGAATATTGAAGAAAATTAAAGTAGTTTTCACAATCTGAACATGAATTTTTTGATTTTTTAAATTTTTATTTTAAAATATTTTCTACGTTTTGGGATACGGGATTTAAGGAGACATTCAATTTGATGGATTGACCAGATCAAGGATATATACAGAGTAATGTTCGCTAAAATGTGCCCATATTTTGCATTGATTCTAGCAATTATTTCGTAAAATTTCTTTAATAAAAATTAAGAATTCTGTGCCCTCTAGCTGTAATCTATTGAATCACCGATAGACAGATGACTAACTTTGATATATGCGTTAGTATTGATTTATCTCTTGATGTTATCGTATGTCATATTAAAATGCAACACTATCTGTCTTACTTTCATTAAGGTTATTAATTCTATATGGTATCTTGATTATTAATATAAATGAGTTCAACAATCTTCTTTATTCAAATTCCTAGTAGCGCTTGGGCGTATAAAATATCAATTGAATGTGAGATAGAAATTCCTAGTAAAATTTTATAAGAATAGTTTCAGTATTATATGAGTAAGTATGTAAATATATACTATGTAATATATACCTATACATAGCTATATAGCTATAATAAATATATAGCTAATAAATACCTTGTAAATATATGCTATTTAGCATAAGCTTCTTTAATTTGTAATCTAATTTTTTACACATAATATTCTGTGTACAATGCATTATGTTCATTTGCCCCACTTTTTTGATTAAATGAATGATACCATATATTTAAATATCAAGTTACTAAGTCCGTCCACATAAAGTGTATAAAAGCGAGCATTGTTTCTGGCATTTATAAAGGAAGCCTTCCAGTCTTAATTGGATTTTCTTATGTTACATAAAAAGTTCCATAATGATATGTTGTTTGAAATTGTGCGATACTGAGGTATAAATCATTTTATTTTTTTGACTGTTTTTGCAAATTGCAGTATTTAAATAATACGGCTTTGTAGGCTACTAGTACTTTTTTAGCTGATGTTCAGTTTGAGTATACATAATAATAATTTAAATAAATACAATAACAGCAATGAACAATTAATGTGTTTAATTAACGTACTCGTGAAAACAAATGTTTCACGTTTTGTGTATGTTTTGTTTTCATAAACGCGTTAGTTATACGCAATGTTATTGTGTTTATTTAAATTATTTGTATGTCTTGCTGAAAATGAGTCAAATCATGACTGGGAATGTTAGAAAACATTTGAGCGACTGAATCTGTTATAAATTGATTGGTTAGATTTACAAGGAGAACTCGCGCGTTGCTCGTCAGGGATTTTATTGAAACTTGGCATGATGGTATATTTTATACCCAAATTTACCGATGTAAAATATTGGAGTGGTTTAATTATAAAATGTATTTGAAGTTTGCATTTAAGCAGCCCGCAGTAAGCAAAGCTTTCAAGTTGTTGCAACTGAAAATGCACAGTACTGGAAGTTTGCTCAATAGGGCTCGCCCGTAGGTAAGCGGTTACAAGCGACGGGACTTGTTTCAGAAGTCCCGGGTTCGATACCCACTTCGAGCAGCCTGTTTTCAGGCAGCAGTGACAACGATTTTCACTTGGAAATATAGATAGCAATATGTTTCCAAGTGAAAATAGCCCTTGTCCGGCATTGCTGCACCAATAAAAAGTCCGCCATATTAGATTAATTCTAATAGCAAAAATCATCAAATATGAATGGATTGGGTTACCATCTAAAAATACGAAGTAAGGAGAAGTTTCAGCCCAACAGCTCATAGGACGTAAGGTTCTGATTGCTGTTAAAAATATAATAATAAAAAAAAGTTTGCTCAACATGATTTAATCATGAAGTACCATCAAATTATCTCATTCGGCAGGTCTTTTGAACAGAAGCGTGGGTTCTAATGGTCGATATTTGATTTCGAAATCATTGAATTTTTTATCATTCGTTTTTTCTGCGGTAAATGTCTATCAAGTGCTTCTGTGAAACCAAATCGACATCTGATATTTTTATGGATCCGATGTCGAACTCGTGACTGGCATGTGTGGGGTCGGGACGAACAAACATCGGTCAGTAAGTGAAGCTATCACATTGCCCGATGCGCGCGCAAATACTCGCGTCCGCGGACAAAGCGGTTAGAAGCGCTAAGAGCCGCGATTTTCGAATCAATCAAAGCCTCGTTTATAACGGATATAAAAATAATGAATAATAAACATTGGGGATACAATTTTGTATCGGTATTTGCTTGTTTATATATTGGTTTCCTCGCAAACGAGACGAGAATTGATAATAAATAAAATTGAGATTCTTTGAATCAAATAGTCGAAAACACAGAATCGTTTAAATAAATAGTTTGATGAGTTTAAATTTTGAATATTCATGATTTATGTCAAACGCAATAATGAGAACAATACGTTATTCAATTGCAATTTCAGTTGGCCGAGTAAAGAATCTGGAGTATCTACGGCACTAACCATAGTGAATCAGTGAATATTTTTCCTACTTAATTGACGCATACTTTATTTTTTACATTCAAAAGTCTTTTATATAATTTTTGACCGTGAACAAGGTGTCACTGATTTTGACTAAGCTTCAATATTTATCAGCCATCATGTGACGTCTCGCCTCTTTTGATATATCTCCTCCAAAGTCCTGATGACTTGGTGGATTCTCTCGCCTAACTTCCTAGTTTTCATCTCAATTTTATTCATAGAATTTACGAACCATGGATTTTTTTTAAATTTCCTAATTTGATGATCATTTGATGATTATTTCCTGTCTTTTCTTGTATCATTGGTCCCTTAATTCACTACATGGTAGGTCACAAATTTTGATATTCTTGGTTGATCATCATTAACATGAATAGGGGTCGTTTAGCTGATCGTATGTAGACCTCTGAGCATTGGGGTCGTGGCTTTTGACTATTTGCTTGTACTGCCTAAAATTATTCCATTGATGCTGATTGGTGATGACGGTGGTGATTCTGCGGTTTTTTACCTCCAATTACGGTGGTATTAAAATAATAGCATTTCTTTCACCTTCGACACACAATATGAAATCCCATGTTTCATGTTGATTGCATCAATATTAAATTTGTTGAAATACGTTGTCTTCACACATTTTGATATAGGTTTTCGGTATTGCTCGAACACATATTCATCACAAACCATCAAAAACTGTCTGAATTATGCACATAACATATAAGAGTCAGAGCCATACCAAAAATAGCAGACGAAACTCTTAGATATTTCTGTGATAATCATAGCCGAAACGACTAATTGTGGTAGTTTTCCAAAAGTTAAAAACAGGATATGTTACAGAAAAATTGAAAATATATTACCGTACAATTATAAGTAGATTTAAAAAAGTGCCATTCTTGTCAAGCTGTTATTCATCAGAATTAAAAACTACTATATGTAACCAATCTAACATCTTTATATTGCTTGTATCGGTATTTGCTTGTTTTCTGGCAAACAAAACTATAAAATAATTGGAAACAGAATTGAAATTTGATCCTTATAGAGCTTTTATGTAATTTTGGCTCTAGTTTTTGATTCTGCTGAAAAGTTCTGGATAGTTGGAACTTGGAACTGAGCAGTATCCATACTTTGACTCCATAGTATGGAGTTCTTACCTCTTGGTCTGGTTGTATTTCACTCGGTCTCAATTTTCCTGCGACTTCCGCCCTGGTAATAAACGCGCGTAACGTAAACACGGCGAACAAGACGCGTATCGGTTACCGGACAACCTTTTTGGTCGCTTTTCTTCTTATTTATTGCGAGCACGAAGAAAGGTCGCTCATTCGAAGACCGCACGCCACTATCACGGCGGTAAATCACGGTACGGAGCGGTATTCTCTGATACAATATAAGGGTAAACAATGCGACAGATTGTGAAATTTATTGAAACTTAATATTGGATTTATTGAAGGTATGTCTTTACTTTAAAAATAAATTCATCTTGTGCGCTGCTACTACCTTTGTTTAATTTGACTCTTTGATGAATTAAATGACACAATGGGTGCGGTGCACTCAAATTTATTGATTATGGATATAGGGGGTGCTTTGAACCGATCAATTCTTAATATGAACTATAAGAAGAGCTTGTGATGCACTGGGATGCCGCCAAACTGTTAAAATAAAACACCTTCTCGGATTGTGTGCCGAAGGACTAATTATAATTATTGGCTATATCAGACCAATAAAAATATACAAAGCTTAAAATACTGTTTATTAAGATAAATTGATGTGGTGTTAAAGATCAATAGATGATTGATATGTTAATGTTATAATGATGTTATTTGTTCGAATGTTGAGATCATACTGATGTTACTTAGATGAGTGTTGTATTATTAGTAAATTACAAAGTGTTTATAATTTTAAATTATTTTTCTGCAAGTTCATTTTGGGTTTCAAGCAACTGCCTATTACATTTTTATCCAATCAGGTATTGACCAGTGATTTAGGTAGGTTGAGTTCAAGAATCCTAATTTCTTAGAAAGACGGATTAATGATTCAAGGGACTATTTAAGGACGCTTTACAATATTAGAGATTAAAGTATTAAATGGTTAATTTAGTCATTCGGTTATCAATCAAAATAATTTCATAATTAGTGAGGTGTACGGCATCGTGCCTAAAAGCAAATTGCTGGAATTATATAAACTGAATTGCAAAGTTGAAATTATTTGTTTAAATTAGAACTAGAGTCAGAACTAAAAATAATTCCAAAATCAATTATTTTGTTAAGACAAGCAGAAAGTTCTTTAAATAATTTAAATCAGACGTTTAGTTATCTCAAAAACTGTCATTTTTCACACATTTAACTCCGTATCTTCGAAATGGCTGGGCCTGCCTTTGCCAAAAACTAATGAATACTTCTCCCAATCATTACTAATTGAATGTTTTTTAGATCATTCAAATCGGATGCTTTGTTCTCTCAAAATCTCGATTCTATTTTCTGCACTCTTTGCTCTTTATCTTCGTAACTGCTGGACCTGCCTTTGCCAAATCAGCTCATTTCCCTGTCAATGGGAATCAAATGTTTTTTGAACCATTCAAATCGGTTGATTAGTGCGCCCGAAAACGTGACTGGAAATTTGTATCCATACATACATACACACACACACATGCATTTTTTCTGAGGTATGCCAAAATGTTCAGAAACCTTCCAAACGTCGAGAAATGTAAAAATTTTCAATTTCGATTTTTGGCCCATTACATTAACTTACCCTACTGAAAGGGCCTTGATAAAATCCTAAATATTTTTATTTATGATTATGAACTAACTGATTAATATTGATTAGGAAAACCAAAAGAGTAAGTAATTGAAATATACTTTTACCATATGTGCATTTATAAATATACAAAATATTTGTAGTTTATTAACTATGTACATAGGTACTCACGAAAGTTTTTCTCTTGAAATCCGAATAACTCGTTTCTGCATCTCGAAAAACTTATATGAAATCATGAATATCTTTATAATACATAATGTATTACATTACAAATAACATCCTGGCATCATTACAGCAGGATACGTTCTCTGAGCAGGCCCTTTCACAAAGATAATTGAGTATTCCTGCTCGACTCTGCTTTATTATTCCAGTGTCGTAGACTCGGGCTTATTTATCATATTAGGAGTTCGCCAAATATATGTATAGGGACCCCAGTTCGGGGGATTGCTAGGATTTTGGAGAGGCTTTTGTTGTAGACATGAGTACCGTTTATATTTGACGCTTCGGTATTATGGCGTTGGCTGCGAACCGATGAATCATACGAGTCAATGATCGTTTTGCTTTTATTTTCATATTTTGATACGAAACTTTGTACATTTTATACATATATATATATATATATATATATATATATATATATATATATATTTATACATAATAGAAATAGTGCCCGAAGGCACGGCTATGGTGCAGTACATATCATCGATTCCTTTTTTCTTTCTTTACTTATAATTATTAATATTAGCATTATTATTAACATGTCCAAACTCTGCTTGAATGTTACCATAGAAACATATTTTTGACCTATATTTTCAAGTGTAAATTAATCACTACTGAATGATATCAGGTTGTCTAGTGGGGCGTTCGAATTTTATGAATTGGTGTTTAGGAAACTTATTTGCGTGGTTCGTCTATTACTAGAGTGAAAATTGATATTTGAGTTACATACATATAAAACTTTTCTACATTAAATTTTAGATATTTACTTTAGAGATATAATCAAATTTAAAGAAAAATTCAACATATGCGTCAATAATTCTTGAATCATTCATTAGTGTATTATTTATTTTTCTTGCAAAAAGGTTGTTTTTTCGTACAGTTTCACACTCAGTCAAATCTAATAGGATTATATGCACATTAATGTCAAAAAGCTCCGCTTTATCAAAGGTTACCACGTCAAAATAGAGAGAAATAGAAGAAGCATGAATACTTCCACGTCGTTAACCCTTTCCCTAGTATCGGTGACCTTTCAAAGCAGACGAACACATCTGTATGTGGCATTTGATATTTCATATTTTTCAGATGTTAGAGAACAAGAGGCAAACGTTCTCACAACTGATAAAAGTGGGTTTTAGAGGGATTGTGGTAGCTTACTCTATAATTCTGGAATCGCTGCAAATATACCCGTATACTGAGAACATAGTTTGTACATGGCAATGAGATTCCGCACGTACTTATGTATAATACTGGAAACGCTAGATTTGATGAAACAATGGGAATATGGGATGTTTTGATGCAGCTTCCTTGTATTGTATTAGATTTGTATGTTGATACATTATAATAATTAAGTAAGAGTTAAATTAGTGATAAATCTACTATCTAATCTAATCTACTAACCAGTAGTGCGACAACCATAGTAGATGAATTGTCGGCAGATGGAGGATGGATTGTGGCACAATATTTGAATTTTGGGCCCTCATTGCCAATATTGCACCCATGTTAAAGAAAATTCGTTTTTAGATAACCCGGACAATTAATTAAATTGTAAAAAAAATTATTTGCTGATTATGAGTAAATCAAAAGGGATATAATCACGTTAGGTCAATATGTCTCAATGTAGAGCCACAAATCATGGGGGATCACTTTGTTAGTTTAGTTAGACAATTTGAGAATGCACTCATTGACCTTAACCCTTTGGCACTAGGTTATTTAAATGCGATACCAGTTCTCGAAGACGAAAAGAACAAAGAGACACATTTTTGGAAAAAATGCTTGATAAAGCTTTAGAGTCTGTTTTGAAAACTAAAATGAAGTTGAGGGTATGACTCGCAAAAGATTGGGACCCACTGCTCCAGATGATGTGTTTGCATAAAAGTGTTCCTAAGCAACCTTGTGAATTACTGCGTCGTCTTCGTTGCTTTGAACTGATTTATTTCTTGTCATCAACGTCAGACCCGCTGACATGTATTGATTGCACTCGTTATACTTGTACGTGTACGGCCTTAGTTCTCGTCGACGCTTCTGCTATTTTGAAATTGTCTTTTAGCTCGATTAAACTTAATTATGATAAAGCTAAGTCTTGGGAAAAATATTGTTGTGTTTTCAACTTTGTCATCAGAACAAAACTTGCCACACTACGAACATGCATGTAAAATTACATGCCCGAGGAAAGAAAACACTCCAAATTGTTCATGCAAGGGCTTAGTAGCTCTGTGGTAAGCAGGTGGATTCGAAAGAACAAAATCCCAGGTTTGAAACCGCGTTTCTGACAAGCATATATACATAAAAACTTCGTACAAATCATTAATAATCTAAAATTTTCTTTTGTCTATCGTAAATCATTTTATTTAATATATTATAAATAAAAATATATTGTAGATAAAAATTGAAGAATTTATGGATGGACTGACAAAATTTACTTAAGCTTATGTAAGAATACCGGTGCTAGCTTCTGTAACAAAATATTCATATTACATGTTACCTTTTCCGAATTATTTCAAACTGCTTCCGCTTCTCGGGTACGGATCTTTCTCAGTCCAAAGGGCAATATTTTTAAATCTTCTATTTTGCTGATGTCATCGCGGTAAATGCTTTCATATGAGTACCGTAACATATCTAGGACACCTATTTGATGTGCAATATTGGAAAATGTGTAGATATAAGCTTTCCTTTATGTATATATGCCCGCAATATTCTTATTCTGGCCGCGTTTCACCGCACATCTTGCTATCTGTTACGATTCTTTTTCATAAAACGCATTTTCGGATACGATTTATTTGGTGTAATATGCCTGTGCTATCTTTTTCAAGAAAAAACTTTTTTTATTGAAAATAAATACTTGTTTTTATCAAATATCGATTTGATTTGATCGATGGCAAAACCAAAATCACCTGAACAAACTCAATAACAAATTAATGCTTAATGCTAATTTTTGCATAATACGCCATTTTATGTCGATTTCTACACTTCAAATCACAACGTCCCTATGCCGCATAATACGCTTACTCGCAACAGAATCGTTTTTGGTTTGGTTAAAGAGGGTTTTACTGTACACTTCATTTATAGAATATAATTGCTTAATATTCACATTGTCTTTGCCATTTCAGAACCTAAACCTAAAATAAAGCGGCGCTAGTTAAATTACCAATCACTTACTGTGAAAGGTTTATCGCTCTTTGTCGCAAGCTTTCAAATTTTAATGGAGTCAGCTCATATAAGACTTTCATTATGACGTGGCTAATCAAAGGCCGTCGTTTCTTTCCTCATCAGAAATAATAGTCTTGGGGTTTCTTGGGAACTATGTAACGTAATGCAAGGCTTCTGTCACTTCCACAGGGTCGCTTTTAACAGAGATCGGGGTTAAACGCCCTTGTTCTTTGTTTTTTGTGTCGGGGGCTTCTTGTGGCTAGTGGTAGAAGTATCGAGACAAATTATCGATACTAGTTACTGAGAAGAGTATTGAACCGAGGTATCTATGTTGAAAAATAATCGAGATATATTTGAAATTCCGATGTTTCAAATTTGAAAGAGTAACAAAATCAATATTCGCAATATTTTTGTGCTTTTGTGCCAATGTAAATTGTATATTTTTTTAATATTTATTATTTTATTATAATATTTTTCAAGGAATTAGATATTCTGGAATGTAATAATTAGTTAAGTCAGAATATCAGTTTTTGTTATTATTTTTGTTTGAATAGCGATCAGAACTTAAAGGTCCTCATAAGCTGTTGCGATTATGCTGACTTAACTAATTACATCGGTTTTAAGGCAAATTTTTGCTGGCTATTTGGCTGGATATTTTCAAATTGATCTCCAAAATGATCTGATATAGATTTGCTGTAGATACTGCAGATATTCTCAGCTAGGTATCGATAATGCCGTTTTACACCAGTCTTCGATGCGGCACTTAACCGCGTACGTAATTTAGTAAGATGGGAAGCGGCCGGTCTAAAGGGTAACGCACCCGAGACGGTCGCCCCCTTTATCTGACGAAACGCCGAAATGCGTTTGTATATATAGGACGGGAAAATGTCAAGAAGTTGCAAATCAGGAGACCCCTTGTCACCTCGATGAGCTTTTTTTCACTTGGGGCGGTTGATACTCCTTTCGAAATTATTCTGCACTTGCTGAGTTTTTTTTATTATTCACAATTTAGAATTTACATTATTTCTTTCATTACCATGTAACTAACTCATTTAAAACATTATATACGTTTTTGATTTGTGATGTATATGTAAGCACACTTCATTTATAAGCATATAAGAATCTTTAAAAAAATGCTTTCCACAGGAATCACTTTTCTATCAAATTTATAACACTTAATTAGCACTACGAAGAGAACTTTTGTTCACTAAGATTATAATTGAATTTTTTAACCTTCAATCCATGTAATAAACTGTCATTTTCCAAAGTAGATTCCAAATGCCAGTGATCATACAATTTAGATAATATTTTTATCAAATTTATAATTCTCGAACTATCTTCATCTAAATTTTATCACAGTATATTCACAGTCATTTCTAGTTGTATTTTTGATATTTTTATATTTGAATAGCAGTCAGACTATTTTTTATAAGTTTATGTGATGCAATTCACACCTAGTTTTATTCCAACCCTGTTGTTAACTATTCTCTTTCTGATTGGACTATATTAGAAATATTGCTAATAGTGTTGTAAATATATATTACAACAATGGCCAGAAATAATATTTTTACTTGAAATCATATTTTACTCCAATGATTAACTGATGTCACTACTGCTTGATATCAAGCTGCCCGAGAGGGGATTTAAACTTGAAACCAGTAGTTGCAAGACCAAGTTCTTACCACGGAGTCACTGAGCTTTATTATTGCTATTTTCATTTACTCATTATTAAGAATATTCGTTTTTTTTAGTTTATGTTCTAATGTCCAATTAAGGCGATTATTTTAAAGGTCAGGACATTAATACCGAACAATATAATGATAATTTAGGTAATATTTTTCTAATAAATCCTATGATATCTGTTCTAAAACATTTTAAAAGTATAATTTTCATTGTTTAATAAACCATGTAGACATAAATTTACGGACTAAATATTTTTTGATCAATTCTTCCTTGTTGGATATATTTAGGCGTTGGATATATAATTAATCATTATAATTTATAATTTAAGCGAAATTTTGGCCGTATGTTAAATTTCTTCTCTTTGTATCTTATGCAATTGCTATATATCAAGGACTTATGCTGGTACCCAAAAAAACCTTTTGCCAGTTCCTCCACCAATATCCGACAGAAATCTGTTCCTTTGTTCCTTGACTTAGTTCTCAATCAGGCAAATTAACGGCCAGGTAATAGTATCGAACCAGATAAATGTATCTATCAGAGGAAAGCATCAGGGTTGACTGGACTGAAGTTTCTTGCAGCGTTTGCAAGTCGCCTTTTCCCTCCTCTGCCCACTGCACTACACTTGCCAAATACTAATTTACAGTCTCTGCTGTAAACTTCATTGTGACTGACAAATTTATGGCCCGTCGTAAAGTTTATTGTAGGAGACTTTTGTAATACAGTCCAGTCGGAGATGTTCATGTTTTATAAAATTTGATTCAGAAGATACTTGTTTTATATTCGA
The DNA here is from genome assembly GCF_003426905.1 of Ctenocephalides felis. Classification (NCBI taxonomy): domain Eukaryota; kingdom Metazoa; phylum Arthropoda; class Insecta; order Siphonaptera; family Pulicidae; genus Ctenocephalides; species Ctenocephalides felis. The sequence continues at coordinate 20,440,576 of NW_020537758.1, read as the reverse complement.
CGATTTTATATCTTTACCGACGTTAAGTAAAAGAACTTTAAACACATTATTATGCAACATAGTTTACGTTATTTATTTAATAAATGATAAATATATATTTCAAGAATTTTTGAAGTAACTATAATTATTTATATAATTTTATTCATACATTCAAACGTTTGGATGAAAGTATGGATAGTATGCTGTTGCTTGAAATAAAATAAGCAATTATTCCATTATATAAGATTTTTAAATATTTTTTTTGGTTAGATACTAGTAGATGGTATTAGAATATGCACTATTATGTGATATTGCAACATTAACAATTAAATTTCGCAATTACATAGATAATATTTTCGATCTATACGGTGATTAATACTACTCTCTAACTACTATAATACTAACTGAATGATTGTATAATTGTAATTAATAATTTAATCGTTTTTTATAAGTATAATATTATTTTTATTAGTTTTAATTCAGTTAATTGTAATAAAACCAATTGATGATATCTTTAAATATATAAGGAGCTTCATTACAATGATAATCTTGAGAAACACTGATAGCACTTAATTATTCAAAATAAACAAGAGAATTATTTAATTGAAATAAATAAATCTAAATAAAATACAAATTACAAGAAACTTCTTAAGAAAATTATATATTCAATTGCTCGATATGAAACGATTCATTATTTGTTATGATAATGAGCCTCTTGAGAAAAAAATAATAATTTTATATTCATTATCATATTTAATTTTTATATTAAATGCTTTATACTTTTACAAGCTGTTTTAACTTTTCAACTATGTTTATGCTGTATGCTGAATATCTAAGACAAAATAAATTTGACTTAAAAAATAATACAAAGTCGATTATGGTATGTCAATATGTGTAAAAAATGGTTTACAAACAAAGAAGAAAATGTGTACTTATTTTATTATTTCGCGCCGGTATACAAGGAAAAACATCTGCTCTTCTTCATTTTTCTTTTGTTATTTTAGGAACACATAAAACTGTAAATTGCATTACATTTTTAATTCTTCACAGTTGCTATTAAGCTTTAAATTAAATAATGTACAACGTATAAAAGGGTTAAAGCCTCAACAGGTCGGAAAAGTGCTTTCTAGTCCGAAAAATGTTCATAACCCTAAATATAAAAGGGTGCCTTCTTTAATTATGAAAAACATTCGGTCTTAATATAAATTCTCTGTTTTAATTAGCCGCTTTGCACAACCATCCATTTATGAATTACGGAAAACAGAATTTTTTGCTTTTGCAATTATTTTTGAGAACTAGTAAGAATAATTGTGGTAGTTAAGTTGCTTTCCCATCCAATTTAAGTAGTCAATTTAAAAAGAGATGGTAAAAGTTTATCTGTATTTGAAGAAATAATTAAATATACTGGAAGAAAGGAATCAGAAGAAATGTGTAGTATTAAACAGCATTATGAAAAATAGATACAATTTGAGCATTTGAATATTTTAAATTTAATTAAGACATATTAAAATTATAAATAAAATTTAAAAATCAACATCAATCAATAAACGGCAATGTTTGAAAATTAATAACAATTTTTTTTCGTTCGTAGTTTTTTTGTTAAGTTATTTAATTGTTTTATAAGTTGTACTGTGAATTTTGTGTTTGAATCAACAGTTTTTGTTATATAATCTCTTACACCTGGGTAGGATAAAATTTTTAGATAAAACGAGTAATTTTACTAGAGATAAATAAATAGTTATTCTAACTGCATATTTCTGACAAAATACCAGATCAAAGTTAAATATAGTGTTATCTCTGTAAAAATGTTACTAGGAAATTTATATTTTACATTGTTTGAATAAAGTAGCAATTAATTTGTAAAATCTTTTTAAAATTAAAAATAAGGCGTTGAACCTACCTTATGGAGTAAAAAGGACTAGGTAACAAATTCTCGAAATACAGAATAAAAACGCATTATTACAATGATGAATGGGAGTTTTACTGAACATAGTCAGATAGTTGTATGTTTCATATGTGTCATTAGTTGTGATATTGTTGGCTTGGTTTTTACAATATAATTGCCAAAAGTGAAATTGGACTTCTGTGCCCGTCCTACTCTATGTCCAATATTTTATATTTAAAACGACTTGAAAATTCAAGGACTTGTTCAGCTGGATATTCATTATCATTTAAGCATTGATGCAATTAATATCACCATTGAAAAAATTAGCATTCCTCCTGCATGTGGTAATACATACGTATCACATCTAATTATTTATCCATTACCACAGCTTCCATTTCATAATGTATCAGAATTCGCAGTAAAAAACTTTATTAGTTCGCTCTCTCCAGCCATAACTCGTAACAATGTTCGTCACGAGACATGACTCCAGCAGATTTAATTCCATTGGCGTCACGAATTGCAGTTGTGCTGATTATTACTTAAACAACTATTACCCGAGCTTGTTGAATGAGTAAATTACACAAAGATGTCAACTATCAATTAGTTAGCTGTGGGGTGCTAGAGAAATAGAATCCGTGAAGCACGTAGAAGATGAAATTAGTTTCAAGATCTTCCGGCTTTGCTCTTCGAACTCCGTCGTTCATGACATATCCACAAGGGGGTCCACAGCTTTTCAATATTTAGGTCCAATATTAATAAAATATTGAAAAAGCAATTTTTTGAAACAATAATAAAATCAATGTTTTTTCTTGAGCTTCTTAAAACTAAGGAAATTTAAATCTTAACCAGTACGCATTATTTATCCAGTATGGATTGGTATCAAATATATTAGCAGCATCCTGGTAATAGTATACAAATTTACTTAAATGATTGTAGGTTTATATCGTTAAAGTAATATGAACATTTGAATTTAGATGTTACTGACTAAAATTTTAATTACATGCTGGCACATTTATTACAAAGATCACACTCTACATAAACTTCGTATGTAACTTAATCAGAAGAATTGGAGCTCAAATCATCGCCATCATCGTCAGAGTTGAAATAGCTATTATGTCAATTTATCTCTTGTAAAATTTCTTGTTTTTGCTCATAGTTTACTATTTTTTCATTGTTTACATTTTGCCAAGTTAAAGGTTTAGTTAGTCCTTTTTACACCAGGTATAAGCTTTTATATAGCTTTTGCAAAAAAACTGTTGAATTCAACTTAAATATACCAATACATCTTATAAAACAATTAATAATTAATTAATTTAAATACTCAGAAATTATATTGAGGTCTCGCAAACTAAACAACAGTGCTCACAACCGAAAAAACTAGCAACCAAGGAAAATACCTTTGTTATGGATTTTCAAACATTGCCAATAATCTTCCGACATCAAAGTCATAGAAATCAAGGTGACGGCAGGTTGCACACCGTTTTCTCTCTACTTGCAAATATTGTTGTTGAAAATTTCTAACTTCACTTATTTCTGATATATCTTTGGTGGACCTTTTTACCAGCGGACCTTTAATCCTCGCTTTATTCTATATGTATATGTATTCATTTTCAATCGCATTTGTTATTTTATAGCATCTATAAAACTCCAAAAATTAATACCCTCTGAATGTATATTTTTTTGGTGATTTTTTATAAATAAATACAATATGTACTTAAAGAGCAAAAGATTAATAATACAAAAGAAATGTGCATTATTGTCAGATTTTTTTATGTGAAACAATCATATTTCTGCATCAACTTGTGTACCCTTATTGTACAAGATCTGTGAAGCCTTCGTGTCATAAATGGTAACATTAATCTCTGTTTTTTCATACTGGATAGTTTTAATGTCGTTTATCATTTGTCAGATACATCACATATACTTTTTCATTTATGTTACATATCACTCTCCAGCTCACCACGAAATACAATTGGGAATTGGGATTATCGATCGCAGAAAAGTTGAGGAACCATAGGTTTTGATGGTCCTGGCCTTATGCAATTACAAGAACTCTACTCTAATTATTGACGATGATATTTCTGTAGTTCTGTAAACTAATACGACTCTAGAGCACTTCATATAAAATAATCAAACCCTATACATAAAGTTATATGAACATGACGCCCGAACCAGAAATATGAGATATCTGTTAATCTAAAGTTGTGAACAGAAATATAGTGAATGCTTTGCTTATTTAAATGAACTGGATAGTGAAATATGGTCCGTATTCAAATAGAGGAAAGGTTTTACAAGAGATATTATGTAGAACTAAATAGCTAGTTGCTCTAAATGGAATGCAATCATATATTACTTATTCATAAAATTTACTCGAATGGGTGATAAATTTATTGAGAATTTTAGAATTCAATTTTGTCCTTATCACAATTCCACATCCAGTGGTATAAATATTAATCATTTGTTTATTATAAAATATATTAAAATAAATAAATAAACAAATAATTCTGTTAAATTCAACAAAAAGCTTGTTTAATACGCTTTATATAAATGCGCAAACACTAGAAACATTCACCAGAATTTTTTAAAAAAACTTGCATTGATTCTTCTATGGTTAGCATTGTTAACATATTTACTAGACAGACAAAAATTAAATGACTACGTGATATAAATACTAATAATAGGTAACATTTTCAAGAATCAGATTGGTGTTGTTCGGTAATATTAATTTTTTTGTTATATTTTATATAGATTTAAATTATGCATTATGCATTCAATATTTCTAAAATTCATTTATTACAAAAACAAGCATGTAAATTAACAACATAATTTTCAAATCAATTTAAATACCATGTGTATCAAAAATGTTCACTAGTTTTAATTATGTGAATTTTTTCCCACAACATTTCTCAAAATTATTCGAAATTCCTTAAATAGTTCAAATATTTTTAAATTGAAATTATTTTCTTTGTATTAACATTTATCTAATTAATTTTGCTATTTCACATTTACATTTCTATGTTGATTTTGTTAGTCTAATATAAGTTCAAAATTTCGCACATAAATGATTTAAATTTTAAATCTTTGTTCTTTTATTTCCTTTTTTGTGTATTTACCTTGGCTTGCGAAAATGTTGCGCAAATTCTGAGCAAATTTACGATCAGCTAGTTAAAATTACTCTGCAGTCTTTGTTTATTTCATAATAATTGGCATGTTTACATGACGTGTGTTGGTTTACCGATAATTAATAATATCTCGATACCCAAGTAATATTTTATTTGAAAATTTGCATGATTTACGACTTCGATATACTTACATAACTTTGATATCCACCACGACTTTAAATAACTGTTTCTCAACACGATCTTTGTTTGTGTATTTAATCTATTCTTATACCCCGAGCTTAAAATAGTGTTTAGGAGGAGACTTAGGAATAACAAGCTTACGGTAAACTTATTATATTTTGATGAATTTGTTTGGAAGTTCTGGTTTTATTGGCTTTTCAATGCATCATTGGTAGATATTTGGAGTCGTAAATAAGCTAGTTATATTTCTAGTTGTGGATTGGTGGTTAGGGAAATCATAACATCTGACATCTGAAATGCAAGAACGTTATAAATGAAATATCAAAATTTTATAAACTTTATTTTTATATACATTCGTTGAATGAATATATTGAGTCAGTAGTTTCCAATCTTTTTGTACCGCGCTCCCTTGTTTTTTTTTTTAAAAAAAAATCATTTTTGCGTTCCCTAGTACTGATTTTATAATCAACTGATATTATTATTTATTTATCAGGCTACAGATCCGTATATAATGATAAATGTATAGAATTATAACATTCCAAAATTTAAAATTATGTATTTCATTGTAGCAGGCATAATTTTATATCTTATTTTGATTTTGTAACAGCTAAAATCAGGTCTTAATTTCACACCATATTTATGATAACGACATGGAAAATGACTTCTGTGACATGCACAATTCGCAATAATATATATATATATATATATATATATATATATATATGTATATATATATTGCAATTGTTTAATTGAATACATTCATAAGTTATATCAAGGCCTTTGCCATTGTTGCATATTTTATGTCGCGTTCCATTGAGTTACATTTTGCAAAGGCTGATTGTTTCGCAATAAATATTTAACAGATTGATTTATGCAATGCTAGTTTGTAATAAGAATTTAACATCAATATTATTTTATATAAATTAATTTTGTTCCTTGCCATCAATATTAATATATTTTTTACAATAATTTTACTCTCTCTTTAGCTTCTTTCAAATTAGTTCATTTCAAAGACGAATTCTATATAATTTTATTTTGACTTGAAATTATATAAATCTTATTGGTCAATTCTTGACAATAATTGAATACATAGCTTCCAATAACATTATATTATACTTATAAATCAATAAAAATTTTAAGTAACTAATAATGCCACTTTTATACATCTACTCAATCTTCTTTGCCAAAGTTTTGACTCCTCCTCGGAAATGAATTTAAATTGGCAATTAAACATAGGTTTTATTTTCTAAATATACTTAACTATTACGACTTTCTGATCGAAGTGTTTCATTGCAAATTGTCGGTTCCATGACCGTCATTAAAATTTTTACGATTCAACCCTAAAATCCTAAATGTTTTATTTGTTCGGAATCCGTAATACGTAAATGGGATTGAAAATGCTTTTCCGCAGGAGTTGATTTTCTTTAGGATTTAATAAACATGGACTATAGGGCAAATGGTTTATGGAGATTTTTTTGTATTTTGCATAGATGAAGAAATTATTTTTAAATGTTAATGCAATTAGTTATCGAAAACGTATATAGTCACAAATTATTTCTCGGTCAAGATTTATAAAATTATAGACGTGAAAGCAAATAATTACTCAACCAAAAAATTCTCACTCATATTCAAACAATTCACATTCAAAACATTCAAAACAATAACTATAAATTCACATAATTAATATAAGAGAGAGATAAAAATTTTCATCCAAAAATAATTTAATGTAATCTATTTGCTTGTAAAACTGAAATTTTAGAATTGGATAATAATAATATTAATAATAATTATTAACACGGGAAAATAATAAAAATTATCATTACAAGCATGAAATGATCGTCAAAACATTATCAAAAGCTTCGCCAATTTTATTGAATATAAAATCACACCATTAAATCACAATTATTGAATTTATAAAAAAATTAAGGGTTCTTTCGTGGATTAGTGGTTAGAATTGCGAGATTTCAATCAAGGGTATCAGGTTCGATATCTGCTTCAGGCAGCCTGATGTCAAGCAGTACTGACATCGGTTTTTGTTTGAAAATACTTATACATCATTACTATGATACAAATTTTAATAATAAAAATTCATCACATAGAGATAGGACAACCGTTTAGATTAACATCTAAAAAACCGACGTAGTTAATTAAGTCATCAGCTTCCGTAAACGCTGATCAAATAAAATACAAATAAAAATTAATGCAATGATGTATTGCTTCAAACATAAATCATACTATATTTGTTACCTTTTGTGAATTTCATTAAAGCAATTATTTAAAATATTAGAAATAAATGTATTGAATCGTTTTATGCCATTTATTCACGCTCATAAATCTTGAATAAAGATTACCAACGAAGAATAATTTATTAGACGTCCAACGGCTGCCAAGTAATTTAATAAGAGAAAATATGATATCGCATCATAATAACATAATAATCTTTGTTTTTATCAAATTACACAGACGTCTAATATATAATTCATCCCGTTCGACGTCAAAACATAACAGAAATAAAGCTTCAATCCCTCACACCGGCGCCTTCGGAACTGAAACCAATCGGAAAGATATAAGAGTGGAATCAAAATCAGGTTAAGCGCACATGACTTCGTTTTGAAGATTTGATTCGACGTGATTTTGTGTCTGCCGGTAGCTGTTCACCCACGTAACGTCCTGAATTTTCTGTCTATTAGATATTGATGGGTTTTGGCACGGGTCCACCGCCTTGCACGTCGATCAAAAGTGGAACTGTTTGAGATCCTCCCGAGTTTCTCTTGTCGAAACAATTACCAACCGTGGAAACACAACGACCGAACCAATCCTTTTATCGGAATTGAACTGGAAAGCGCCTGTTGGGGGCAAGGTACACATAGGGAATATGAGATGATTGTTGACCAAAAGACAATTTTATTACTATTTATTATACTCCGAATCATATCTAGCTCAATATATATCACAAAGATATTATTTTTTTAACTTCTTTGAACAAACATACTTCATTTTTCTTCCTTTGTGTTCCTTTGGACACTATCTCAAAATCAGTATAATAGTTTAACTGTTATGACAACTGTCATTATCGTTCCCTGGCACAACCGTACCCAATCTCCGATACTTATTAACTTCCCGTAGAGTAAGTTATTGTAATGGGCCGAAAATCGAAATTGAAAATTTTTACATTTCTCGACGTTTTGAAGGTTTCTGAACATTTTGGCATACCTCAGAAAAAATGGATGTGTGTGTGTGTATGTATGTATGTATGGATACAAATTTCCAGTCACGTTTTTGGGCGCACGGATCAACCGATTTGAATGGTTCAAAAAACATTCAATTCCTATCGATAGGGAGAAGAGCTGATTAATTTCATGCGAAGGCAGGTCCAGCTGTTTCGGGGATACGGAGCAATGAGTGCAGAAAATAGAAATCGAGTTTTTGAGTGAACGGAGCATCCGATTTGAACATTCAATTAGTAATGATTAGGAAAAGTGTTTATTAGTTTTTAACAAAGGCAGGCCCAGCCATTTCGAAGATACGGAGCTAAATGTGTAAAAAATGGCAGTTTTTGAGAGAACTAAGCGTCCGATTTAAATGATTCAAAGAACTTTCTGCTTGTCTTAACAAAACAATTGATTTTGGAAAAAAAATCGTTTTAACTTTTGTTTTTCGAAAAAAAATTTTTTTGTATATCGAAAATAATTCAGATTTTATTTTTAATTCTGACTATAGTTCTAATATAATATACTTTAAACAAATAATTTCAGCTTTACAATTCAGTTTATAAAATTCTTATAAATATTAGACAATGTTACAATATTAATAATAATCTATTTGAAAACGTTCAGTATTTCTCTAACATTTCGTTACGGTACGGGAAGTTCCAGCAATTTGCCTTAAGGCACGATGCCATACACCCCACTAGTTATTTATTTATTTTACAATACTTCAATAATTCAAGTATTATATTATTTCAATATAAAGTGGTTGAACTTGTCTTTTTGTTTCTATCAGTTTTCAAACAATAAAGAAAAACATTTTTAGAATTATATTATTATGGTAAAATATTGAAATAAATACTGCGAGATACATACATTTCTAGATAAAATGTAATGTTTTAAATTTTTTAAATTATTTTGCAAACAAAAAAAAAGTTTTATTTCAATTTATACACTGTTATGACTCCGTTTTCCCCTATGTTCTGTGTCTCACATACACCACGCGGTCTACCGAGGGCAGTCCGACAATTGCAGCTTTGGGAACATTTATTGCAAAGGATTGTGTCGGCCGACGCTGTAAAAGATTTTCGTATCGTACAAGGAAATGATTTATTTGCTACATCGTAATAAGATTGGGAGAAAGTACCTACCTGATCACTGAGTTGTATATAGAGACTTTTATAACCATGAAATGTGTTTTCCTTACTATTAAAATGATGCTCCTAAATAATGGAAAAAATAGGTGCTTCTAAATGGTGGAAGTTAGGGAATGCAATACCGATGGAAAATTTCAATACCGGTATTTCGATAATTTTTCATTTTAAAACCGGAATACCGGTAAATTACCGGTATTTTTATTATCTTAAACAAACGTAAACAAAATTGAAAGTTACTAGTACAAATATAAAAAAAATGTATATACAACTACAACTATATTCAACTAAACAATAAAAACAATAAAATAAAACAATAAGTTTATTTTTTTAAATAATAATTTAACAAAAGTATATGCAATTTAATTAATTCATTATCACTATATTGAGGGTATATTGGGTACTTTTCACCAAAAACAAACTTATGAGTAAGAAAGACCAAAAACTCATAAAAGATAATATTACATTATTATAATAAACTGTATTGTCTGTATCTGACTTGTTAAATTAGCATAATCTCCAATATTTAAAAAAAAATATTTTTCTACACTAATTTAAGATCGGATTCTTTGTCGAGATAAGTAATAAGTTACTATAATTGTTGAGTATTGTTATTCAAAACAATGTGATGCTTCTATAGTATTTTCAAACTTCGAAACGTTTTCGAAAAATAATATTTTATAATTGTAATAAGAAGCAAAAATATTTAATGATTATCATAATTATTATGTATAATGTTAGAAAAAAATAAAGATTGCGCAGGGGTGATCTGTATGATATAAAATATTTTCGCGCAAATATCACTTAAAAAACCGTTATAATTTTTACAAAAGATGAAACAAACATCGATGTTTAGATAATGATCATTATCTATCAGTCCAATTCCATTTATTGTAACACGATATGAAGCCCTTTGGAAAGCAATAAATATTCAGTTTAATGACGAGTTGAGATAATATTTGACATTTGTTTATTTTATAAAATCACTTGAAGATATAGCTGTTTATGCGATTATGGAAATTAAAATAAATTTGTTCCGAGAAATTTAAACTTTAGGGTATTATGTATCAAATAGCGCTTATGTAAAAATACCGAAAATACCGGTATTTTTGGAATAAATACCGGTAAAAATACCGCCGAAAAATCGGGCGGTTTACCGGTAATTTGGTATACCGGTATACCGGTATTGCATTCCCTAGTGGAAATGAAATGAAATGATGCTTCTATTTTAGGTTAGATCTTAATTTAGATCTATAAAATAAGAAAAATGAAATTTACAGAATTTATCCATAATAATGGAGAACTTTAAAACAATTGCTATTAATCATTTATCAATTTTTGCTGATGATTAATTATTTTTATTCTGCGAATGTTTAATTACTGTACTGGAAGTTCCAGCAATTTGCCTTAAGGCACGATGCCATACACAATTAGTTATGAATTATTTCATCTAAAATCTAGCTAATATTAAAATATTATTTTAATATTCAACCCCGATTTACCCAAGATTTGTTAACGTTTCTTTTTGTGATGCTATTACAATAAAAATTCCGCATATCTCGTATTTACAAAGAATGTTTTTTTGAGCGTAGTGCGCTTTAGCCAAGTTCGTCTCTCGTCTCTCGTCTCTTGTCACAACAGGACCGAAAATATATGAGGTGTTTATATAAAAGCCGGCGGCTGTGAGCTGATGATGATCGCAGATCAAGTCTGTCACTCACTCAACCTGGGTGTGATGTTTGCTGGAATCATCACAACCTCCTTGAGTGAGCGACGGGCTTGCTCGGAAATTCAACTAGAGGAGAGTGCTAAGAAAAATAAAGCGACATGACGAAAAAATATGAAACAATAACATTTCTATGGTAAGTTGTTGTCAACGGAATGCTGAATGTTTGTTCCAGTGCTTTGGGAAAAATTGCTGGAAAAATTGTTTTCAAAAAATAATATATGATTGGACGGGACCCAAGTATTTCACGTGTTCCATTTCTGCATCAAGGAATATGACAGATAAAAAAATTAAAATCAGAATATAGATTTACAACCAAGAAAATTAACAACAAAAGAAAATATGTTTGATATGAGTTTTCAAACTTGACTGTTTATCTCCTGATTGCGACGTTGAAGTTTGAAGGTGATAACTGGTTACACATCTTTTGCCCTGTACTTTCGAATATTGTGATATCGGTGGTGGATTTTTTTACCCGCTGGCCTTTAAGCCCAACTCTTTCCTAATTTACGAACAAAAACATAATTGTTATTTAAAAATAAGAAAAAACAGCAGATTGATGAACTATTTAAAAAACAATACTGTTTGCTGAATAAACGATCCGAACTGTCGGCAAACAACAAACTAATTATTTATAAATGTATTTTCAAACCCGTGTGGTCTTATGGGATTCAACTATGGGGCACCGCCGAAAAAACCAATATACAGATTATTCAGCGATGATGACAGTAAATGAAGCCAACAAAAAACAGATAACTATAAAAAAAGAATTGACGAGCACCCAAATTACTTGGCACAAAAAGTATTCTCAGAAGCGCGCCCAACCAGGCTAAAACAAAAAATTCCCATTCCCATAAATATTTGTAAATGCTAACATTATTATTATTATTATTATTATTATTATTATTATTATCTTATTATTTCTAATATTGTTATTTTTGTTATATTTTTTTGTTTTTCTAGTATTATTTTATTATTCAGAAATTTTATTTATATTATTTATTAATTTTATTTTTATTATTATTTGCTTTTATTCTATACTAAATCATCATACTACGGATATTATTTTAATGTAAATTCTATCCTTTGCACTTTTATTTATTTAAATTTATGAATATGATTTATTAATTGCTATATGCTAATTATTTAACAGTTGTAATAAATATTGTTATTAAAAAATGAACATTTTGACATAACATAATGCTTATTATTAAAGCAGAACTGCCTCTATAATTATAGACGTAGATAATAAAATAATATCAAGGCTAAGTGAGTCAAAATAAATAGAAGAACCTATCTGTTCAGTCATTTCTAATGTTTCCTGTTAATTTACTTTTATATTTTAGAATTTACAGATAATAAATTTTTTTATCGTTCTCTGTTGAAGATAGAAAGATGTTGAAACCTTAAATATTAATATATAACACCTAAACGATCTTACATTCAACCAGAATTTATTTATTTATACATTTTAAATACTTTCTTTCATTTGGTTCAAAATTTTATAAATGCTGAAATTGAAAATAGCTTTCCATCTTATAAGTTACATTATGTAAAATAATGTTTGCAATCCAATACGATGCTAGGTCGAATTAAGATTTTATGTTGAAATATACTAACTAAACAATCTCAGTACACGCTCTTTAATATCTTTTTATCATGTTTACAGTTTACGTGACATATCTTGAAAAGCTCGACCGTTTCCATCATATTTTCTCTCCGGAATCCCTCACGAGTCGACCCCGCCGTCGCAGCGGTGTTTACTTTACACGGAGCTTCTGAATTTTTCATTACGTCATTCAAAAATATCGATATATTCGATAAGGAAGGAATCCCTTAACATGCCCCTCATCTCCTTTGCCGACTCTATATTTTTCTACTCTATCTTCTCGTAATATCAAATCTCTTTGCGAGTTTTCTTTGCTTACCGGAGTGGATGGCAGGGAAAAGAGTAGCAGAAAAGAACGACTTTTTTATTCTATTTGTACAGATTGCTTATTGCATTTTCCTACTGTCGTGTCGTTTTTATTTCTCTATTACGTCATTTCGCTACAAAAGCAGGCGGCCCACGGAAAACTGCTTTTTGACGGTTTTATTTTGGATCCGGTGCGCCCGCCGTCGAGACGGATTAAAGGGATGCGATAGATTAAATCGTCTATTAGAGCTCAAATTAAATTCTGCCATGCGGAAGTTTTCGAAACTATTTGATTCTTAATCTAGACATTTTTTTCTAATTTTATCAGACAGGCATTTGCGGATTTAAAATTGTAAATTGCGGATTACTACCTACTGGCAGAAATTAATTAGTCATGAATATAATAAAATTTAAAACTAGTGGTGCACGATATCGTAAATTCAGGCAAACTTCTGGAACTTCATGTACCATAATTCAAAACTTTTAAAATTTTAATGGAGAAATTTTTTTTAACTTTTAAAATTCTTTGAAAATTTTGAAATAATTGATCGTCAAACAGCATTTAAAAAAATTCTGGATCTACGAAACCTCTAGACCTTCCAACTATTTAATGAATTCGTTGTTCGATCAATACGAGTACAAGCTGAATGTTTTTTGACCTGCTTTTAATAATTTAATAATTAAAAAAAATCTAGCATTTTTCTCATTTCTGAATAGTTGATAATTATTGAAAACAACATTTAAAGTTTAGGCAATTTTTTAATATTCATTTTACCATTATTTTTAAGAATCTAGTCATTAAATAATATCAGCTATAGATTTTTATTTGTATGTAATAACCATCTAATGTTAAGTCAAGTCTTTCCTGTTATGGTTACTACTATTTTTTGTAACTAGAACTCATAACTCACGATTTATTTAAAAAAATTCAATGTTATAAAATTGTAAAAATTACGCACCCATATACACCATTATGATATACTCGCGTTCTATATTAACCGAGGTAAATTGATTACAAAAAATATTATTATGACAATACTTTTGTACATCGAACAAAAGCTATCGGGATTGTTACACTGTTTATTCGAACATTTTATATTGCATAATCATTACAATTAATTATAACATGCAAACAAAATGGTTACATAATTTGTGTGGCACGTGTAAAGTTTGTATTAGAGAATGTTTTAGTCAGCTCTATTAGATAAATTTTAATAAATGAAATTATCAAATATTAATGGTTCGATTACTATCTAAAAATACGACGAGGGGAGAAGTTTCAGTCTAACAGCTCATATGACGTAAGGCTTTGATTGGTATTACAGAAGAAAAGTTTTTTTCAAATTTTTGATTTCAGTAATCTTTTTTTTAGTCATCATGTAGGTACCTATTATACCCTGATTCATAAGTTTGTAACTTCTTAACCATTATGCTAGTTCCTTTTACCAGAAACTATTACTAATAAACAGTATCTATCTAATATTATTTGAAGTTCATACATCACTATTTTTAAACATGATTTAAAATAAATTTAATGTATATCAATGTGTACGCATCTCTCTGAAGTAAATAATATGAATCATAAAAACAAATATTCAATGATAAGATGAATCACAATTTAGAAAAAAGTCTATCGATCAGAAGTATAAAATGTGATAAACGGTTGTACCAAAAGCTCGTGTAAATTAGACTGGAGTGGTTGCCGTTAGAGTTAATTCTCTTGATGAGGAAACTAGAAATCCGTTCGCCTATTTACGCCCCTAAATATTTACTTGACACAGGTATAGTTGAACAACGTACACAGAACTTTGCGAAACACATAAGCTTGTAATCGGCGTAAGAGCCACGAACTTCGCACTTAATGATAGGACACGGAGTGATAATACGATATAATACAATAAACAACGGCAATTCCACAGGAAATGTAGGTAAAAGGGTATGTTTAATTGATAAATAAATATTTAGGAACCGCATGCAGACGTTTTTGGAATTAATAATTCATAAGTCCTATCATGCTCCTTTTCAATCGTATTCAAGGAAACTGTAATTCTGATATTAATTATTCGGAATTAGAAATTTTGAACAAAACATCGTAAATTTATACTTAATTTCAACAAAATTTATTAATTAACTTTCTGTAGGGTAAGTTATAGTAATCGTCCAAAAATTTGAAATGAATATTTTTGCATTTCTTTACGTTTCAGAGGCTTCTGAACATTTTTAGCATACTTGGAAAAATAGATATGTTTGTGTGTATGTATGAATACAATTTATTATCGACGATTTTCGGAGCACCGCTCAACCGATTTGAATGATTCCCAAAGCATTCGATTCCTATTGATCAGGAGACGTGCTGGTTAGTTTTTAGCAAGGTTGGTCCAGCCGTTACGGAAATATGGAGCAAAGAACACAAAAGAATGGAGTATCCGATTTGAATGATTCATAAAACATTCTACTTGTATTGACGTTATGAAGAATTAAGTTTTTGCAAAAGCAGATTTAACAGTTCAATCAAGAAAAAAAGTTTAAAAATATGCCATATGGGGGTCGAAAGTCAGATATTTTGTAATTTGAAGAAAACGATATGTAGAGTATAAAAAAATTACGAAAAATTTCAGAATTTTCAAAATGTTTGGAGAAAAAAATCTAAATATCTCAAAAAATTCCAAGCTTTCAAAAAATATTAGTATCTTCAAAAAAACAATTTTTTTCAATATTCAAATTTTTCAAATGTTCTCAAAATTTCCAAAAATGTTCTAAAAAATTAAAAATTCTCAAGTAATTATAATTTTTCTTTTCTGAGTTTTCAAAAATTTTAAATTGCAATACAGGACGTTCCACCAATTTGCCTTAAAGCACGATGCCCATGCACCACTATTAGTTTGCATTTTGAATTTAAAGTAATTTCTATTTTAAGTCTAGCCTTATTCCATTAATTATATATTGAGTACTGAATATATACATTGTTACCAATTTTTATTAAAAACGTTGCAAAAGTGCCGTATTTTCTTGGCAAACCTTAGACAAATGGATATGTTTGTGTGTATGTGTGAATACAATTTTTCTTCGGCGATTTTCAGAACATTGCTCAACCGATTTGAATCATTCAAAAAGCATTCGATTCCTATTGATTAGGAGACGTGACTGATTAGTTATTGGCAACCTAAAGGTTGATCCATTTATACTTGATGATTGTATCATTCCAATTTATCTAATAGGGCTGACTTTCAATTTGATGCAGCAGTGAAATTATTAGAATATATTTTCATTCTAAACCAAATATAGAAGTTGATCAAAAAGTAATTTTTGACTTTGATATTTTTATACTTTGGACTAATGCTATCGAGATTTTATATATTTTACTCAAAAATATCCAAAAATAATTATAAGATGCAAACAAAATAATTGTGATACGAGTGTAGGTACTTGGCATTGCAGATTATATTGATCACAGTTAATGTGGTGATGCATGCGTTTATACAAAATGTTCTACAACATTGAATCTCAATTTGTGAATTATGTCAATCTCAATTTCTGAATTATCTTTCGTGTGATTGTAATCATTTTATGTCATTTGAACAATATTAATAAAAAATTTCTTCTTCTTTTGCAGTTTGCGTCGTCCACCCAGTTCGCCGCGGTTGAACCCGCACGCAGTTCGAGCGGAGCTGGGAAGAGCCCTGGACGTTTGGTCTCAGCACAGCAAACTCACGTTCACCGAAGTCGACAGCGACAGGGCCGATATTCTTGTCTATTTTCACAAGTGGGTATTCTTGATGAACATTTTCATGTGCATTAAAATTTCTGATAAACATTTTCATATATGTAGTAAAGTTTCCGGATATTTCATCATAGTAGAAATATGCTTTTTTGATATTTATCTAAAATTTGCCACCTTGGTTCACTTTACACCATAGGCTTGATGAAAAGGGACAACACGTGAGCAAAAAGATCCAATATTTTATTTTTAATTCCATAGACTTTTTACGGAATAATATTTACATTATTCAATCTATACAAAGTAGAAATATGTTTTTTTGCTATTTTTTTAAAATGTGCCACCTGGTTTACAGGCGCTTGAGCAAAAAGGCCCAATAGATTATTTTTAATTTCATAGAACTTTTTCAGAATAATATTTACATTATTTAATCTATGCAAAGTAGAAGTATGTTTTTTTACTTTTTATAAAATTTGCCACTTAGTTAACTTTACCCCATAGGCATGGTGCAAAGGGATTTATTTAGGGTTTATTTTTAATTTCATAGACCTTTTTGAAAATTACTTCTGCATTATTTAATCTATGCAATGCAGTTTAATTTTTGGTAAAGTTCCCAGCTAATTCATTCAAATATGTTCTCTTGCTATTTATTTAAAATTTTCCTCCTGGTTTACTTTACCCCGTAGTCGGAGTAAAGCACAGCGAGCAAAAAAGTCCAATATTTTATTTTTAATTTTTATTGAACAATATCTACATTATTTATTCATTACGATTTTGTTGAATTATTGGGTTGAGCAACGAAATTAAAAATTGTAATTTAAATATATTATACCTACTCTTAAGCATAATAAATAAAAATAATTATTAATTCTTGCCATCATGGCTTGCCTGGTTAGGTATTTCTGTTCAATTTATCATAATCAGGTTTATTGATTCTCAAAATACAATTATTACAAATAAGGTAAACACATTTATGTACAAATGTTTAACAAATATAAGACTGCATACACCCTTTGTATGGAACTTCGTTAGAAGAATTAATTAGAATTGGTATATATACTATATCATTAATATTTGAATATTTTTTTGTATAATTACTATTTTACTTGTTATGTGCTATTAGTTTAATGTTTTGCATCATGCTAGTATAAAGGTTTAGGAGGTCCTTCTCACCCGAAAACATGTATGGAATTCTGGAGGTTATATAAAAAAAATAAGAGCAATAATCGTAATCAAGTTTTCCAAGTCATTATAGACGAGTATGTGTTGACCTTTGGCTGGTTCTGTCGATAATTTTCACAGAAAATTGATAATTTATACTGAAAGTATGATCCAAGTTTACATAACTAGATATGGCTTTGATATTACGAAAGCACTCATTAATATATTCAATGATTATATGATAATTATAAATATACGTTATAAAACAATTAATTAATGCGTACTGAAACAATTTGTTCAGATATTATAAACTAAGGGTAATGCTCAAAAAAAACTAACAACGAAGCATAACAAGTACTTGTGTTAATTATTTGACAATGAAGTCTTTTTCTTGATTCCGAAGTCACCCATTCAATTAAACTAATTTCAATTAAATAATATCACTAAAAATATCACACCTCAATTGTGTTTTTAGATAATGGTGGTTTTATTTCAATTTTTATTATTTAATGTTTTTAGCGATTTCTCGCGCTTAATATTCTTCAGGCTGCTTATCTAAAAATCAGGGAAATTTAACGTATGATATGTCTTCGGGAAACGAAACATATAAATAAATACACTTATTGAAATTCTCCAACAATTATTAAAATTTTAAAAAACAACTAAAAACCAATAATTATTAAAATTTTCCAATTAACTTTATAATAATTTGCAGGAACGTAAAAGTTAAAAAAAAATCAATCTTTGATTGATTTCAATGACCTACTTATTTCGACGAAAGTAATTATGAAACTATAGATGGGATTACGGTGAAACAATATAATAATCACTATTTTACAAAAGAAAACAATCTTTTTCTACAACGTGCACGTTTTAAATATAGGAGTGTTTGCATGATCTATTATTAGTCGACGAATCCAAAAACCATATCCAAACACTTTTGATGAATAGCGAATCATTTAATTTTTCAAAGCACGTACCGTTTTCAAAGCGTTGCTTTATGATTTCATCACAAACATAATAATTTGTGACAAAACTCGGAATTCTTTTGAGAAATGAATTTTTCGGGCTCCGAGCTGTTTATATGTACCGAGAGAAATCTTACGTGATCACCGGAGCGTGGGTAAACATTTTACAGCTCTCTGTATTGAAAGCAAACTTTTTAAGGGAGATTGATTACGGATATATAATGCCACGAGTTCAAGAAAGTAAGAGAAAAGAAGGAAAAAAATGCTTAGCTCGAGCATAATGGAAGTTATAAGAGCAATAATCGTAATAAAGTTTTCCATGTCATTATAGACGAGTATGTGTCGACGTTTGGCTGGTTCTGTCGATAATTTTCACAGAAAAATGATAATTTATACTGAAAGTATGATCCAAGTTTACCTAACTAGATATGGCTTTGATATTGTTAAAGCACTCATTAATATATTCAATGATTATATGATAAACATAAATATAAATTGGTTTTATTTTGAACATATGGATGGGAGGGGCACAACTTCAATCTATCACAATGAATTTTAGGACATAAACAATGGATGACTAAAATAATGTTTTGCGTAATTTCATTTCGTAATTTCTTTGTGTTTCTTATAAAATTGATTAAAAAATCTTATAGCTGCACGTGCATTATTTGACCGAGGATGAACTACAATGTTGTGAGGAATGAATAATCAAATATATTACGTAGTTTATACATAAACCTAATAATTACAAACGAGGCACGTAGTGTCTATTAATATATAATTAATATACTTGTATATATATATATATATATATATATATATATATATATATATATATTTAAGCTATGCGTGTGTGTTTCTCGTATCATGCGAACTACATTATAAGTTTGGTTTCTTGCAGATCTATATATTTTTATTTGTGATATTCGATCAAGCAAGCGTCATGCATAATAAATTTTCGAATTCCAAAAATATTCATGACCTAATTCCGATTCATTTTAATCCTTCACTCATACACCAGAAGATCAAACGCTTCTGAGTGCAATTTCCATACATATACTCGTATATGATTTGTTTAAAGCAGTCAAGCGTGATATTGAAATACCTATGACCATATAAAATTTGTGTTTGAATCAATTTTACGCAAGTAATGCTAACAATATGTCGAAAAAATAAATTATTGGATCTCTAATAATAATGTGTTAAAATGTAACATATCATGGTTGGTTTGTTTATAAAATTAATTGGAGTGTTATTTGAAATTGTTTGATCGGACTTGGATTAGATTTATAGTTTCACAATAGTATTTAGTATGGCTTATTAATTATAGGCATGTTTCAGCATTTTTTATGATAGTATTTATCATGATGATTTCATTTTAAACAAGGCTGAGAGAGAACGATTATTTGCGTCGAGAAAAATTATAACTTTTCTATGAGATTTTTCAAAATTCAACATAAATGATTAGTTACCAATCACACTTAATTTACAGTGCATAAAGAAATAAATATAATTTTTGTTATTATATATTAGGTTAGGGGATTAACTTAGCAAAAAGAATATAAATGGTGCAGTATAAACTAATGCAGAACACAAAAGAATATAAATGGTGCAGTATAAACTAATGCAGAACACAATGAAAAATCATTTATAAATTTTAGTTTATATATCGTACTAATTATTTATTTGTTAACAAGCAAGACGTGGTCAATTACAATAACTAATATTTAAGGCTTTAGTCAAGCTGATTCATCATAATAGGATATAATATTATGGCTTTGTAAAATAGATAGGTTATACTATCCTTAATTAAAAGGAACTGAATGTAAAAACATAAAAATTAAATGTAATAGAGTTTTTAATTTTAAAGTCTAATTAATCTCCAGTCAAGCTTAAATTTCATCTGCAATGTTGAAATTTTCATAGTTTCTTTGCGATATCGATTTGCCTTTTGCTGATTAATATCACTTTCGACAGATCAGATCAAGGTTATATACAATGAATTCTTTGTAAAAAAATATTCCCATAAAATTTATTTTGTTTTTCACATTGCCTAAATAATGCAGTTATTATTTCGTAAAATCCATTTAAAATTTCAAGATAGATATTGGATCTGATGTTTATCCTCTGGCTGACTCCTTTTTCCTTGACCATGAGGAGCAAAGGGGCAGATGACAAATTTTTAAAAAATAGTTAAAAATGTGTTTTTATAATTAGGAATCAACTGAGAATTTGAATATGAATGAGGAGTTAACTGGAAATAGTTCGATACTTCTACTTGTTGTTTGCTACATGATATGTGTTGAACAGATAATTATTGAAAGTCAAATTGGGGATCTTTGTGCCCCGCCTTTCTCTATATTACTTTTACTTATGAAATATACTTCTTTAAACGATTTTTTTATGAAATTATTATATATTTTTTGTTTTCCTTTCAGAGATGACCACTTCGATGGGTTTCCTTTCGACGGACGAGGTTCCGTCCTGGCTCACGCCTTCTTTCCGGGTTCAGGAAGAGGCGGTGATGCTCATTTCGATGATGATGAACACTGGATAGTAGGAGATTTTGATGAAAGCGAAGAGGGTAAGTCAATTGCTATATTCAGAGGAAAATTATCAGTTGAAATATTCTGGGATTTAGGGGAGTCTTTGGGGATGGTGAAACAAGTCGTTAATATTATGATTGGGAAGAATATTATTAATTTTGAAATCAAATTCACTACACTATCATGCATACTATTTTATTGAATGCTATGGTTTGTTCCATCATAAACATAAATATAAACATTAATAACATAAAATCTTGAAATATGTCTGTGTGAATGAGATAAAAAAAATTATGACTATTATCTTATATTAAAACGCTTAGTTACGTCCAACTGCATTCTTTACCATGTCATTTTTTAAAAATTACTACACTTAAATTATTTATTATATAAACACTGGTGCGATCTGCAATACACTGGCCCTTTTCTGAAATGTAGACAGTGAATTCTGAATTCTAACCCTGTGAATTTCAAAAAATTATAGAAATAAAAAATCCAATATTAATCTCCATCTCTAAGCGGCTGATTATCGATTATAATCTAAATTATTGTGTCTACGTTGATAAGATTTATAAAATTTCTGTAGTTCGTTTCAATGCTTAAAGTTTCATCAAAATCTTAGGGATAACGTTTTCCTTGCTAAAATTAAATAATGCAATGATCATAAAACATTTTAAAAAAAATTTAACAACCAGTTGTAGAAATAAAATTTCAAAATTATTACAATTATTTCACCATATATATAATAAATATTCTGCTTATCATTTGAAATAAATTTCACATACATTTATAATCCCCTACTCTAGTTCGTACCAAAATATATCGACATGCGGGTATTATAAATTCTCAAAGTGCTACTTCTCGTATTAATAACACAAAACCTTCGCAATTGAAATTGTTTTATAAAATATAAAAGAGGATTTATTTATTGATTCAAATCTCTACGAAAAAAGAACGAAACAGAATATGAACGTCGGCAGTTCATATATTATACATGCAAAAAATACCCTATTATTTACTCAAGATTCATTTAATATTTCAGATCTCTACAGAGATCACAAACATTTTCGCGCTTGCTTCATTTTCTTTTAGTGCTTTAAACAATTTGAAGATAACTAGAACAGGACTTCTTAATCTTTAAACTAATATTTTTTGCTGATTTTTTCTTTTTTGTTCAAACTTTTCCAATAATCTTATATAATTTTTATAATGTAGACCGTGAATTCTGAATTCTATATTAGAAATAATAAAATTAACATTCGGTTGTAATTAAGTTTGTAAAAATTAACTAATTTCTTTTACCTTTTAACTTTTTAATTATTTATACCTCGGAGGTTCAATTAATAAGTAACTTTCAACCTGTTCAAATAAAAAGTCTGCAGCTTTAATTGAAAAACAAATTTCTAGGCTTTTCATTAACCTTTGAACGACTGGTTCGGAGTTTTGTAATTATAATGTTTATTGCTTGGTTTCATTATAAAGCAACCAGAAGGTGACAATAAGGTTGAAAACAAATTTTAGGCATTTGCATGGCACTTCTCAATCTAGCAATAGTTAAACATTTAATTAAATCTATAGTACAAAAATTATTTTTTGCTTCAAATTTGTAAGAGAATTTTCATATTGCTTCTAGTAGGTTGATTCACACCCACGTAGTAAATTGAACCAGTTTTTAAAATATAATTTATATGTTTATAATAGGAAGGTTTAATTTTCCAAATTAAGAAAAAAAGTGTTATAAAATGTTATAGAAAGAAGCACATTTTATAATTTTTATAGAATTAAACCAGAAAAAAAGCAATTGTTGTAGAATCATCTTATAAAAGTTTGAATTACTGCGACGTAGATGCACATTATCATATAATCATAATTTATTTACCATCTTCCTCAGTACGGATTTTCATCAGGAGCTGAGAACACCATGTCGACTTGCGTTAATTTTATATTCTTAGTAGAAAAAAACGAAAATGAAAATGAAATTGCACACAAAATAAAGATTCCAGAATTTTCTGCAATTGTTACGAAATGCAATGGCAGACAATGATATAAAAATAAATATTTATTAACTTCCAGTATGATAACGTATAGCAATATGAAAAAAATCGAAAAAGTCTTATTAAAAAAGGTCAATATAATATATTGTATCCTGATAATTTTGCCTCAGTTCAGTCACGGAATATGGATAATATAATATATCTATCACTAATGGAGATGAATGTGCAAAACAGTCCCGGAAATACTCACAGTATATGATTTGAATCGCCATTCGTATTTGAATAAATTATTACATAGAATTTATGAACATTGTTGATAATGTAATAATAACATATATAGATATGACAAAACATATTACGAAAGCGCACATATTGTTCTACCTATATTGTTCAAATTAATTTGAATCGAAGCATAACATATTATGAAAATGATTTTATCTCAAATCATATATTTATGAATGTTGATTATTGATAGAAAAATGAGTAAAATATATATTTACGTTATATTATGTAAATTAATTATTTAGGTAATATATTTAATCTTTTTTGCTTGTATTGCTTATCTTTTCTTTACTCCAATTTTGATAAATTGATTTTTTTTAAATACCAAGTCTCACCAAGTATTGAACTTAATTGATCCTCTGAGCTTTAAGCTCCTAACCCCTGGCTGCTAAGGCTTAATCCAGCTCAAACAAAAACGCAGTCATACTCTAGAATTATTTTCAGTAATCAAATTATAATATAATAATAATTACATCTAATTAACTGCGTTTGTTCATAAATTATTTTCTCGGTTGCTTACCTCTGGCCTAAGGGCAGAATTAAGCTTAATACGAACGATGTACATTTTATGAGTGTAAGCTGTCACAATAAAAGTCTTTATCTGTTTCACGGCTTTTTGCATATTTAGAGCACAAACAGGTCGACAGTTATTTAATATTATAATTCCTTTATGCAATAATAACTTTCATCCTGTCTCCTCTATTTCAGGATTTGCCTCAATCTAATGGGTTTCGTTTTAATGTGTCAGAATTATATTTTAATTACGATTATGATGTGAATAAATTTTTACGCTTGGAATTCCTCAGCTCAGGCTGTTTGTGAAGGGTCATTGTGAATATTTAATCTTGTTATTTATAATGAATGTGTTAGCATTTTATTTTAATAGAAAGTAATTATCCTGTCTTATTTCTGAGATTATATATATATATATATATATATATATATATTGTAGAGTTTCGAACAAGAATCCAAAAATAATAAAAAATAAAAAACAAGAAAAGTTTTTAATAAACAATTTCTTTATTTAATTATTTGTTTACTGTCGACGTTTCGGAACTAGGTACGTTCCATCTTCAGGACATCTGTCAAGAAACATGATCTTGATGAGATTTGAGCAAACAATATGTTTAGGAAAAGAAAATAGATTTTTCTTAAATAATAAATTAATTGCAAAAAATATAATAATGTACAGAAATATGATAATATGATCAAAATGAAAATGATAAAAAATGATAAAAATAAATGAGTGGATTATCAGAACAGGATATTAAACATAATAGAATTTTTTTTTGAAAGTTATGGAAAATTTTTTAAGAAAAGGTTAATGACAAAGTTGAATTAATTACCTGTATGTTTGAATAATTAAATAAAAAATAAAATAATTCAACTTTGTTGGTGACTGTAATCTTCTATCATAATTGGTGCATTTGATTTTGTTAATTCAATTGAGTCATAAAAAATAATTATTGTGTGGTCTGTGATTTGTTTATGCCTTCTGTAACAATAAGTTCATTTAATTTTTTTAATATATATTATTTGAACCTGTATAGGAACATTGGTAACATTAATTTATTATGTCGGTTTTTTTCTTTTATAGATAGGCATATCAAACAGTTGTTCCATCTCAAATAGCAGTGACAAATTGTAATTATTATTATTATTACTTTTACTATTATTACTTCAATAGTTTATGTAATTACCTATCTATATTTATTTTTTATTATTCTTCAGTTCTTAATCCATGTTTAGTTTCTCTATTTTTTTTCAAATTACAGAGCCATTGTTAATTTTAGTCTCAATTTTTCAATTTCTACTTTGCTTTGAGGTTGCTTATAAATTATACTTTCATGTTAATTTTAAATCATATTTTGTTCATCATATTATATGTCAATCAAACTCAATTTTGGGAAACATCAAGAGGCATCTTTGTTCTGATTATGTAATCACCAGTGTTTTTTTATTCAGTGGTGACTTCTTTGTTCTAGTAATTATTTCTCTACGGTTAATTGTTATCGAGATAATTTGCCTTTTTTTCTTAGCAATATGCTGGCCATATAATGTCTAGATAATATAAATCATGTATTGCCTAATAGATAATTTTGGAGTGATTGTATAACATGACTTTATAATATTTAGCTGACTTGTTATGGCTTAAAAATATGTGTTCAGAGATCAGGTCTTATTCTGATCAAAAATAGGACTTGTGTCAAAATAAAAATATAAGGATAATATGATTACATGCTATTCATTTTTACCCTAGCATTTGCCCAAACATATGTGTCAATAAATAAGCATTGGTAATAATAACAGGGCACACAGAATACCCTTTGCTATGTAAAAGTGTATGTGGGACTTCTACCTTAGATCCACTTAAATTTCTGGCAAAGAAATGTGGGTTGATACCCTAATCAGAGGTATGAAATATATTGCATACACGAATTATTTATGAGATGTAACAACTCTATTCACTACAGGCTGCATTCACAAAAATTGTATCTGTATGTTGATAAAAAATATATTTTGTTGCGCATAGGTTGGTAAAATTACTTGTGAATAATTGATATTGTAAAGCAATATATGAAGAAAATTTAGCGCAAATCTATTAAGTATTGCGGAGCCTAATATGGGTCCAGATTTTATCTTCTGCGATATTACCAATTTATTAATATGTGACTATGAACACAGAAAAGGCCTATGCCATTAAAGATGCCTTATCACTGGTCGTATTCTAGCATTATTGTATTTCATTGCTCGGTCGTAATGCTCCGGTATCGAAACCTTAGCGATATTACGGGTACTAAGTAAGTAAGATTATGATTTCTATGATGTATACGAGGGAGGCCTATCGACTCGAAGAACATATTGCCCGGCCTGAGTTTCGTTGTGTGAATGGCACGTGTGGACGAATTAAATGGAGGGCTGGTGCATTTAGAGAAATTTTAATAAAAATAATAATAAAACTATATTTTATCAAATTTTCAAACCTGCAATGTTTTGACGTATAGTTGGAACACTATGATTATGGGAATACACAAACTCGTTCTTGTTCATTTCATAGATTGTAGAATTTAATTAATTTTAATATTTTTTGAACAGCGATGAAAACCTAAAAGTTCTATAAGCTGTCTTGCTAGTTAGACTTAACTACTACGTAGATTTTATAGTTGGAAATCCAAAACAGTTGTCTCATCTCTTTGTTATGAATTTTTTATTGTTACAATTTCAATAATAGTGGATCACTTGGAAAATGAAAATACACTGCTATCTATATTTCCAAGTGAAACCCGACGACACTACTGCCTAATATTAGGATGCTCAAGGCAAGTATTGGATCTAAGACATCTAATTCATACCTCTAA
>NW_020537758.1:20330388-20412381 GCF_003426905.1 Ctenocephalides felis | reverse complement strand
CTTGTTCAATACTTTTATATAATGCGCAAAACCTAGAAGAATTCATCAACTGTTTTTTTTTAAATGCAGTTGATTTTTATTAACATTTTTACTGGATAGAAGATAAAGGAAAAATATTTAAATGACTCTTTCTTTTTCTGTCCGTTTGTATTTTTCTATTTGAATATAATAAGGGTATTAAAGAATATTGCTAATTATAAATAACAAATTCAACAATCAGATTGATGTTGTTCGGTAATATTAAAAATCTTTGTTATATTTTTTTTAGATTAAATTATGTATTGTGTATTAAATATTTCTAAAATTTAGCGATTAAAATTATTACCAAAATAAATATTAAATTAACAACACAATTTTGAATACAAATTGTATCAAGAATTTTCAATCGCTTTCATGATGTGGATTTTTATCTCATAACTATTCTCCAAATTTCTCGAAATTCTTTATAAAATTCAAAAAAAAATAAATAGAAATTTTTGTTTTGTATTAAGTTTCATCTAATTAATTTTGCTATTTAGTTTAGTCTAATATTAGTTCAAACTTTCAAACAAAAATGATTTAAACTTTATATCTTTGTTCTTTTATTTCCTTTTTTGTGTATTTACCTTGGCTTGCGAAAATGTTGCGCAAATTCTGAGTAAATTTACGATCAGCTAGTTAAAATTACTCTGCAGTCTTTGTATATTTCATAATAATTGGCATGTTTACATGACGTGTGTTGGTTTACCGATAATTAATAATATCTCGATACCCAAGTAATATTTTATTTGAAAATTTGCATGATTTACGACTTCGAACGTGCACATAACTTTGATATTCACCACGACTTTAAATAACTGTTTCTCAACACAATCTTTGTTTGTGTATTTAATCTATTCTTATACCCCGAGCTTAAAATAGTGTTTAGGAGGAGACTTAGGAATAACAAGCTTACGGTAAACTTATTATATTTTGATGAATTTGTTTGGAAGTTCTGGTTTTATTGGCTTTTCAATACATCATTGGTAGATATTTGGAGTCATAAATAAGCTAGTTATATTTCTAGTTGTGGATTGCAGGTTAGGGAAATCATAACATATGGTATCTTAAATGCAAGAACGTTATAAATGAAATATCAAAATTTTATAAACTTTATTTTTATATACATTCGTTGAATGAATATATTGAGTCAGTAGTTTCCAATCTTTTTGTACCGCGCTCCCTTGTTTTTTTAAAAAAAAATCATTTTTGCGTCCCTCTTTGTTTATCTAACAATATAATTTTTTCAATACTGATTTTATAATCAACTGATATTATTATTTATTTATCAGGCTACAGATCCGTTTTCAATGATAAATGTATAGAATTATAACATTCTAAAATTTAAAGTTATGTATTTTATTGTAGCAGGCATAATTTTATATCTTATTCTGATTTTGTACCAGCTAAAATCAGGTCTTAATTTCACACCATATTTATGATAACGACATGGAAAATGACTTCTGTGACATGCACAATTCGCAATAATATATATATATATATATATATATATATATATTGCAATTGTTTAATTGAATACATTTATAAGTTATATCAAGGCCTTTGCCATTGTTGTATATTTTATGTCGCGTTCCATTGAGTTATATTTTGCAAAGGCTGATTGTTTCGCAATAAATATTTAATAGATTGATTTATGCAATGCTAGTTTGTAATAAGAATTTAACATCAATATTATTTTATATAAATTAATTTTGTTCCTTGCCATCAATATAAATATATTTTTTATAATAATTTTACTCTCTCTTTAGCTTCTTTCAAATTAGTTCATTTCAAAGACGAATTCTATATAATTTTATTCTGACTTGAAATTATATAAATCTTATTGGTCAATTCTTGACAATAATTGAATACATAGCTTCCAATAACATTATATTATACTTATAAATCAATAAAAATGTTAATTAACTAATAATGCCACTTTTATACATCTACTCAATCTTCTTTCCCAAAGTTTTGACTTCTTTCCGGAAATGAATTTAAATTGGCAATTAAACATAGGTTTTATTTTCTAAATATACTTAACTATTACGACTTTCTGATCGAAGTGTTTCATTGCAAATTGTCGGTTCCATGACCGTCATTAAAATTTTTACGATTCAACCCTAAAATCCTAAATGTTTTATTTGTTCGGAATCCGTAATACGTAAATGGGATTGAAAATGCTTTTCCGCAGGAGTTGATTTTCTTTAGGATTTAATAAACATGGGTTATAGGGCAAACGGTTTACGGAGATTTTTTTGTATTTTTGTATAGATGAAGAAATTATTTTTAAATGTTAATGCAATTAGTTATCGAAAACGTATATAGTCACAAATTATTTCTCGGTCAAGATTTATAAAATTATAGACGTGAAAGCAAATAATTACTCAACCAAAAAATTCTCACTCATATTCAAACAATTCACATTCAAAACATTCAAAACAATAACTATAAATTCACATAATTAATATAAGAGAGAGATAAAAATTTTCATCCAAAAATAATTTAATGTAATCTATTTGCTTGTAAAACTGAAATTTTAGAATTGGATAATAATAATATTAATAATAATTATTAACACGGGAAAATAATAAAAATTATCATTACAAGCATGAAATGATCGTCAAAACATTATCAAAAGCTTCGCCAATTTTATTGAATATAAAATTACACCATTAAATCACAATTATTGAATTTATAAAAAAATTAAGGGTTCTTTTGTGGATTAGTGGTTAGAATTGCGAGATTTCAATCAAGGGTATCAGGTTCGACATCTGCTTCAGGCAGCCTGATGTC
Organism: Ctenocephalides felis; assembly: GCF_003426905.1. Taxonomy (NCBI): domain Eukaryota; kingdom Metazoa; phylum Arthropoda; class Insecta; order Siphonaptera; family Pulicidae; genus Ctenocephalides; species Ctenocephalides felis. The sequence goes on along the minus strand of NW_020537758.1, from coordinate 20,409,567 downwards.
AAGCAGTACTGACATCGGTTTTTGTTTGAAAATACTTATACATCATTACTATGATACAAATTTTAATAATAAAAATTCATCACATAGAGATAGGACAACCGTTTAGATTAACATCTAAAAAACCGACGTAGTTAATTAAGTCATCAGCTTCCGTAAACGCTGATCAAATAAAATACAAATAAAAATTAATGCAATGATGTATTGCTTCAAACATAAATCATACTATATTTGTTACCATTTGTGAATTTCATTAAAGCAATTATTTAAAATATTAGAAATAAATGTATTGAATCGTTTTATGCCATTTATTTACGCTCATATATCTTGAATGAAGATTACCAACGAAGAATAATTTATTAGACGTCCAACGGCTGCCAAGTAATTTAATAAGAGAAAATATGATATCGCATCATAATAACATAATAATCTTTGTTTTTATCAAATTACACAGACGTCTAATATATAATTCATCTCGTTCGACGTCAAAACAAAACAGAAATAAAGCTTCAATCCCTCACACCGGCGCCTTCGGAACTGAAACCAATCGGAAAGATATAAGAGTGGAATCAAAATCAGGTTAAGCGCACATGACTTCGTTTTGAAGATTTGATTCGACGTGATTTTGTGTCTGCCGGTAGCTGTTCACCCACGTAACGTCCTGAATTTTCTGTCTATTAGATATTGATGGGTTTTGGCACGGGTCCACCGCCTTGCACGTCGATCAAAAGTGGAACTGTTTGAGATCCTCCCGAGTTTCTCTTGTCGAAACAATTACCAACCGTGGAAACACAACGACCGAACCAATCCTTTTATCGGAATTGAACTTGGAAACGCCTGTTGGGGGCGAGGTACACTTAGGGAATATGAGATGATTGTTGACCAAAAGACAATTTTATTACTATTTATTATACTCCAAATTATATCAACCTCAATATATATATCACAATGATATTGACTTTTTTAAGAAGAATCATATGATTTATTATATGCTTTCATGTTTGTTACTCTGAACAAGCTTTTTTTATTTATTTATTTATTTCATTCGTATAATTGTTTACTACAAATCTTATTGAATAAATAACTTATAAATTAATTTTAGTATTATTAATAAACTTAAATATATATTTATATATTTTTAAATTATTATTAGCTACTAGAGTTTGTACATTGATTGGGAAAATAACATTTTTCTCTGAACAAGCTTATTGTATTTTGTCTTTATGCGTTTAAATACAGCTTTTAGATTCATTACAAATATAAAAATAATCATTAATATTAAAAAACTATTCCTAAGTCCAGTATTAAAATTATTTAGAGCAATCGACATTTATTTGGTTGGTTACCAGAGTGGTATCAAAAAGTTATACTCTAATGTTGTCAACTGTGTTAAAAATAAATAAGTTTTCTTTTTCCTTTTTCTTTCGTATTTTGTCTTAGTTTAGTTCGATTTTTTTTATTTGTTTAAATTTTACCCAAAAAGGACGAAGAATGCATGTCACAACATATATATATCGCATAAAACAGTACTTATTAATGGTAATTAACTATACTAATGTTCAATTTGAATTAAATTAACCAAGTGATCTATTTGCATACAAGTTACAGTTATTATAAAAAGAAATCGAACAAAAAAACTTACTTTTGACTCTTTAAAATCACAGCTTGTTGGCAGGCATCTACAGATCATATTAATAATTTAGGGCGCTGACTCAATGCTATAATGGAAACTTGTTCGAAAAAACATACTTCATCTTTTTCACTTTGGACACAATCTCGAAATCAGTATAATAGTTTAGCTGTTATGACAACTGTCACTACCGTACCCTGGCACAACCGTACCCAATCTCCGATACTTGTTTCGTATTTTACACGGTAGAAATTTAATAAATTAGAAGGCCCAGTGATCTGTTGGAATTATATCTAAGATTTTTTGTTGTATTTTTATTTATTTATTTCACAATACATCAGTAATTCAAGTATTATATTATATCAATGTAAAAGGGTTGAATTTTTATTTTTGATGCATCAATTTCCAAACAATAAATAAAAACATTCTGAAAATTACTTTATTATGGTAAAATATTGAAATAAATACTGCGAGATACATACATTTCTAGATAAAATGTGATGTTTTAAATTTTAAACAAAAAAAGTATTATTTTGCAAAAAGAAATAAAAGTTTTATTTCAATTTAAGAAAACACTCCTATGACCCCGTTTTCCCCTATGTTCTATGTCTCACATACACCACGCGGTCTATCGAGGGCAGTCCGACAATTGCAGCTTTGGGAACATTTATTGGAAAGGATTGTGTCGGCCGACGCCGTAAAAGATTTTCGTATCGTACAAGGAAATGATTTATTTGCTACATCGTAATAAGATTGCGAGAAAGTACCTACCTGATCACTGAGTTGTATATAGAGACTTTTATAACCATGAAATGGGTTTTCCTTACTATTAAAATGATGCTCCTAAATAATGGAAAGAATAGGTGCTTCTAAATGGTGGAAGTTAGGGAATGCAATACCGATGGAAAATTTCAATACCGGTATTTCGGTAATTTTTCATTTTAAAACCGAAATACCGGTATTTTATTATCTTAAACAAAATTGAAAGTTACTAGTACAAATATAAAAAAAATGTTTATACAACTACAACTATATTCAACTAAACAATAACATAAAATAATAAGTTTATTTTTTTAAATAATAATTTAACAAAAGTATATGCAATTTAATTAATTCATTATCACTATATAGAGAGTATATTGGGTACTTTTCACCAAAAACAAACTTATGAGTAAGAAAGACCAAAAACTCATAAAAGATCATATTACATTATTATAATAAACTGTATTATCTGTATCCGATTTGTCAAATTAGCATAATCTCTGATATTAAAAAAAAATAATTTTTCTACACTAATTTAAGATCGGATTCTTTGTCGAGACAAATAATAAGTTACTATAATTGTTGAGTATTGTTATTCAAAACAATGTGATGCTTCTATGGTATTTTCAAACTTCGAAACGTTTTCGAAAAATAATATTTTATAATTGTAATAAGAAGCAAAAATATTTAGTGATTATCATAATTATTATGTATAAAGTTAGAAAAAAATAAAGATTGCGCAGGGGTTATCCGTATGATATAAAATATTTTGGCGCAAATATCACTTAAAAAACATTTTTACAAAAGATGAAACAAACATCGATGTTCAGATAATGATCATTATCTATCAGTCCAATTCCATTTATTGTAACACGATATGAAGCCCTTTGGAAAGCAATAAATATTCAGTTTAATGACGAGTTGAGATAGTATTTGACATTTGTTTATTTTATAAAATTATTTGAAGATATAGCTGTTTATGCGATTATGGAAATTAAAGATAAATTTGTTCCGAGAAATTTAAACTTTAGAGTATTATGTATCAAATAGCGCTTATGTAAAAAAACCGAAATTACCGATATTTTTGGAATAAATACCGGTAAAAATACCGCCGAAAAATCGGGCGGTTTACCGGTAATTTGGTATACCGGTATACCGGTTTTGCATTCCCTTGTGGAAATGAAATGAAATGATGCTTCTATTTTAGGTTAGATCTTAAATTAGATCTATAAAATACGAAAAATGAAATTTACAGAATTTATTCATAATAATGGAGAACATTTAAAACAATTGCTATTAATCATTTATCAATTTTTGCTGATGATTAATTATTTTTATTCTGCGAATGTTTAATTACTATACTGGAAGTTCCAGCAATTCGCCTTAAGGCACGATGTCGTGATTGCCGTGCACCACTAGTTATTATATATTACATCTAAAATCTAATCAATATTAAAATATTATTACCTAATATTTACCCAAGATTTATTTACGTTTCCTTTTGTGATGCTATTACAATAAAAATTCCGCATATCTCGTATTTACAAAGAATGTTTTTTTGAGCGTAGTGCGCTTTAGCCAAGTTCGTCTCTCGTCTCTCGTCTCTCTACTCTACAGGACCGAAAATATATGAGGTGTTTATATAAAAGCCGGCGGCTGTGAGCTGATGATGATCGCAGATCAAGTCTGTCACTCACTCAACCTGGGTGTGATGTTTGCTGGAATCATCACAACCTCCTTGAGTGAGCGACGGGCTTGCTCGGAAATTCAACTAGAGGAGAGTGCTAAGAAAAATAAAGCGACATGACGACAAAATATGGAACAATAACATTTCTATGGCAAGTTGTTGTCAACGGAATGCTGAATGTTTGTTCCATTGCTTGGGAAAAATTGCTGGAAAAATTATTTTCCAAAAAAATTATTATCGGTGGTGGATTTTTTTACGCGCTGACCTTTAAGCCCAACTCTTTCCTAATTTAAGAACAAAAACATAATTGTTATTTAAAAATAAGAAAAAAACGGCAGATTGATGAACTATTCAAAAAACATTACTGTTTGCTGAATAAACGATCCGAACTGTCGACAAACAACAAACTAATAATATACAAATGTATTTTCAAACCAGTGTGGTCTTACGGGATTCAACTATGGGGCACCGCCGAAAAAAACAATATACAGATTATTCAGCGATGATGACATGATGACAGTAAATGAAGTCAACAAAAAACAGACAACTATAAAAGAAGAACTGACGAACACTCAAATTACTTGTCACAAAAAGTATTCTCAGAAGCGCCCCAACCAGGCTAAAATAAAAAATTCCCAATGATCTCATAAATAGCCATTTGTAAACGCTAACATTAATAATAATAATATTATTATTATTATCTTATTATTTCTAATATTGTTATTTTTATGTTTTATTGTTTTTCTAGTATTATTTTATTATTCAGAAATTTTATTTATATTATTTATTAATTTTATTTTTATTATTATTTGCTTTTATTCTATACTAAATCATCATACTACGGATATTATTTTAATGTAAATTCTATCCTTTGCACTTTTATTTATTTAAATTTATGTTATTATTTATCATCTTTGCTATATGCTAATTATTTAACAGTTGTAATAAATATTGTAATTAAAAAAATGAACATTTTGACATAACATAATGCTTATTATTAAATCAGAACTGCCTCTATAATTATAGACGTAGATAATAAAATAATATCGAGGCTAAGTGAGTCAAAATAAATAGAAGAATCTATCTGTTCAGTCATTTCTAAGGTTTCCTGTTAATCTACTTTTATATTTTAGAATTTACAGATAATAAATTTTGTATCGTTCTCTGTTGAAGATAGAAAGATGTTGAAACCTTCAATATTAAAATATAACACCTAAACGATCTTACATTCAACCAGAATTTATTTATTTATACATTTTAAATACTTTCTTTCATTTGGTTCAAAATTTTATAAATGCTGAAATTGAAAATAGCTTTCCATCTTATAAGTTACATTATATAAAATAATGTTTGCAATCCAATACGATGCTAGGTCGAATTAAGATTTTATGTTGAAATATACTAACTAAACAATCTCAGTACACGCTCTTTAATATCTTTTTATCATGTTTACAGTTTACGTGACATATCTTGCAAAGCTCGACCGTTTCCATCATATTTTCTCTCCGGAATCCCCACGAGTCGACCCCGCCGTCGCAGCGGTGTTTACTTTACACGGAGCTTCTGAATTTTTCATTACGTCATTCAAAAATATCGATATATTCGATAAGGAAGGAATCCCTTAACATGCCCCTCATCTCCTTTGCCGACTCTATATTTTTCTACTCTATCTTCGCGTAATATCAAATCTCTTTGCGAGTTTTCTTTGCTTACCGGAGTGGATGGCAGGGAAGAGAGTAGCAGAAAAGAACGACTTTTTTATTCTATTTGTACAGATTGCTTATTGCATTTTCCTACTGTCGTGTCGTTTTTATTTCTCTATTACGTCATTTCGCTACAAAAGCAGGCGGCCCACGGAAAACTGCTTTTTGACGGTTTTATTTTGGATCCGGTGCGCCCGCCGTCGAGACGGATTAAAGGGATGCGATAGATTAAATCGTCTATTAGAGCTCAAATTAAATTCTGCCATGCGGAAGTTTTCGAAACTATTTGATTCTTAATCTAGACATTTTTTTTCTAATTTCACTAGACTGGCATTTGGGGATTTAAAATTGTAAATTGCGGATTACTACCTACTGGCAGAAATTAATTAATTATGAATAGACAAGCTCTTGACAAGAGCCCGAAATAATATCTATTATTATTGATTACGGCTTGCTTATGAATAAATAAAATAAATAAAATTTAAAACTAGTGGTGCACGGCATCATAAATTAAGGCAAACTTCTGGAACTTCATGTTCTATAATTCAAAACTTTTAAATTTTTGAGAAAAAAATTAAGAGGTTTAAAGTTTTATAATTCTTTGAAAACTTTGAAATAATTAATCGTCAAACAGCATTTTTAAAAAAAATCTGGATCTACGAAACTTCTGAACCTTCCAACCATTTAATCAATTCGTTGTTTGGTCAATACGAGTACAAACTAAATATTTTTTGACCTGCTTTTAATAATTTAATAGTTAAAAAAAATGTAGGATTTTTTTTATTTTTGAAGATTATCTTGATTATTATTGAAAACAACTTTTTAAGTTTAGGCAATTCCTTAAAATTCATTCAGATGATATCAGCTATAGATTTTTATTTGTATATAATAACCATCTAATGATAAGTCAAGTCTTTCCTGTTATTGTTACTACTTTTTTTCTAACTAGAACTCATAATTCACCATTTTATTCAAAAAATTTAATGTTATAAAACTTTAAAAATTACTCATCCATATACACCATTATGATATACTCGCGTTCTATATTAACCGAGGTAAATCGATTACAAAAAATATTATTATCATAATACTTTTGTACTTTGAACAAACGCTATCGAGATTGTTTCACTGTTTATTCTAACATATTATATTGCATAATCATTAAAATTAATTATAACATGCAACTGAAATGGTTACATAATTTTTGTGACACGTGTTTAGTTGGGATTAGAGAATGTTTTAGTCAGCTCTATTAGATAAATTTTAATAAAAAAATATAAAGCATGAATGGTTTGGTTACTATCTAAAAATACGACGAAGGGAGAAGTTTTAGTCTAACAGCTCATTATGACGTAAGGCTTTGATTGGTGTTACAGAAGAAATTTTTTTTTTCAATTTTTGATTTCAGTAATCTTTTTTTAGTCATCATGCAGGTACCTATTATACCCTGATTCATAAGTTCGTAACTTTTTTTACATTCTGCTAGTTCCATAACTAAACCATTAACATTGCTTGCAAACAATTTCTATCTAATATTGTATATTAATTGACTGATTAATTGATTGTATATTAATTTGTATGCATTTATCTAAAGTTAATAATATAAATCAGAAAAGCAAATATTTAATGCCAAAAAAAGCGTAATCAAGAAAAAAAGTCTATCGATAAGAAGTATAAAATGTGATAAACGGTTGTACCAAAAGCTCGTGTAAATTAGGCTGGAGTGGTTGCCGTTAGAGTTAATTCTCTTGATGAGGAAACTAGAAATCCGTTCGCCTATTTACGCCCCTAAATATTTACTTGACACAGGTATATTTGAACAACGTACACAGAACTTTGCGAAACACATAAGCTTGTAATCGGCGTAAGAGCCACGAACTTCGCACTTAATGATAGGACACGGAGTGATAATACGATATAATACAATAAACAACGGCAATTCCACAGGAAATGCAGGTAAAAGGGTATGTTTAATTGATAAATAAATATTTAGGAACCATATACAGACGTTTTTGGAATTAATAATTCATAAGCTCTATCTCGTTCCTGTTCAATCTTATTCAAGGAAACTGTAATTTTGATATTATTTATTCGGAATTAAAAATTCTGAACAAAACATCGTAAATTTATACTAGCAAAATTGATTAATTAACTTTGAGTAGGGTAAGTTATAATAATCGTCCAAAAATCTGGAATGAATATTTTTGCATTTCTTTACGTTTTAGAGGCTTCTGAACATTTTTAGCATACTTAGAAAATTAGATATTGATAGTTTGTGTGTATGTATAAATACATTTTTTTATCGACGATTTTCGGAGCACCGCTCAACCGATTTGAATGATTCCCAAAGCATTCGATTCCTATTGATCAGAGGACGTTCTGGTTAGTTTATGTCAAAAGTCGGTCTAGCAGTTTCGGAAATACGGAAGAACAGAAGATAAACGTAGCATCCAATTTGAATGATTCATAAAACATTCTACTTGTATTGACGTTATGAAAAATTCGTTAAGTTTATGCACAGGCAGATCCAGCGGTTTTGGAGATCAAGAAAAAAAGATTAAAAATATGCCAATTTGGGGGTCGAAAGTCATATATTTTGTAATTTGAATTAAACTATGGAATGAGTATCAAGAACTCTCATAAAATTTCAAAATTTTCTGGATTTTCAAAAAAAAAATCTAAACATTTGTTTTGGAAATATTTTCTAGTTTTCAAAAAATATTAGCCATTCTAACAAGGGCATTTTGCCAATATTCAAGTTTTTCAAATGTTCTCAAAATTTCCAAAAATGTTCTAAAAAAATAAAAATTTTCAAGTAATTCTAATTTTTCTTTTCTGAGTTTTCAAAAATTTTAGCATGGCACGATGCCATGCACCACTATTAGTTTGCATTTTGAATTTAAAGTAATTTCTATTTTAAGTCTAGCTTTATTCCATTAATTATATACTGAGTATGGACTGGGTAGTGAAAAATGGATATGCTTGTGCGTATGTGTGATTACAATTTTTCTTCGGCGATTTCCGGAGCATTTCTCAACTGATTTGAATCATTCAAAAGGCATTCGATTCGTATTGATTAGGAGACGTAACTGATTATTTATTGGCAACCTAAAGGTTGATCCATCAATGTTTGATGATTTATCATTCCAATTCATCTAATAGGGCTGACTTTTAATTTGATGCAGCAGCGAAATTATTAGAATATACTTGCATTCTAAACCAAATATAGAAGTTGATCAAAAAGTAATTTCTGACTTTGATATTTTTATACTTTGGACTGATGATATCGAAATTTTATATATTTTACTCAAAAATATCATTACCAAAAAATAATTATAAGATGCAAACAAAATAATTGTGGCACGAATGTAGGTACTTGGCATTGCAGATTATATTGATCACAGTTAATGTGGTACAAAATGTTCTACATTATTGCATCTCAATTTCTGAATAAATGATTCTTTGTGTGATTGTGATTATTTTATGTCACTTGAACAATAATAATAAAAGACTTCTTCTTCTTTTGCAGTTTGCGTCGTCCACCCAGTTCTCCGCGGTTGAACCCGCATGCCGTGCGTGCGGAGCTGGGAAGAGCCCTGGACGTTTGGTCTCAGCACAGCAAACTCACGTTCACCGAAGTCGACAGCGACAGGGCCGATATTCTTGTCTATTTTCACAAGTGGGTATATCTGATGAACAATTTTATATATGTAGTAAAGTTTCCGGCTAATTCATCTTACATACAAATATATTTTATTGCTATTTTTCTAAAATGTGACACCTGGTTCACTTTACACCATAGGCTTGATGAAAAGAGACATCACGTGAGCCAAAACTCCAATATTTTTGATTTCATAGACCTTTTTCAGAATAATATTTAAATTATTTATTTTTTCCAAAGTAGAAATATGATTTTTGCCATTTTTCTAAAATTTGCCACGTTGTTTACTCTACCCCATAGATGTGATAAAAAGGGACACCACATGAGCACAAAAGTCCAATATTGTATTTTCAATTTTATAGACCTTTTTCAGAATAATATCTACATTATTTATTTAATGCGATGCAGTTTACTTATTAATTTAAACAACGAAGTTAAAAATTGTAATCTAAATATATATTGTTAAGCATGATAAATAAAAATCATTATCCATTCTTACTACCATCACAACACTTGCTTTGTGAGGTATTTCTGTCCAATTTATCATAATTAGATTTGTTGATTGTAGAAATACAATTATTACAAATAAGGTGAACATATTTATTGATACGTTCTTTACAAATATCAGACTGCATACCGGTTTGAACTTTTGTATGGAACTTTGATAGAATTCATAAGAACTATTATTATTTAATTTATCTTTTTTAAAATTACTTTTTTGTGTGCCTGTTTTATTGTTTGCACTATGCCAGTGTAAAGGTTCAGGAGGACTTTTTTACCCAATCACATGTATAGTATTCTAGAGGTTATCTACAAGAACTTGTTGCGTCTTGTTTAAAAATAACAATATACTTTATAAAAGAATTAATTAATGTGTACTCAAAAATTCTGTTCAGGTATTGTAAACTAAGGGTAATGCTAAAAAAAACTAACAACGACAGTGGCCTCGGAAGCAAATTTTTGATGGGTGGGCTCGTTTTTTTTTAGACAGCCAGGGCGGTTCTTTTTAGACATTTGAGACAATATCATATTTTTGAGATTGAAAATTAATGGGTGGGTTCAAGCCCACACAGCCCACACGGTTCCGACGCCACTGAACGACGAGCATAAAAAATACTTGTGTTAAATATTTGACAATGAGGCCCTTCTCCTGATTTCGAAGTCGCCCCATTTAACAAAACTACTTTCAACTAAATGGTATTACTAAAAATAACATACCTCACTTGTATTTCTAGATAATGGTCGTTTTATCTCAATTTTTATTATTTTATGTTTCTAGCGATTTCTCGCGCTTAATATTCCTCAGGCTGCTTATCTAAAAATCAGGAAAATTTAACGTATGATATGTCTTCCGGAAACGAAACATATAATTAAATACACTTATAACCACATTTTCGCTCAATTATTAAAATTCTCTAATTAACTTTATAAGCATTTGCAGGAACGTAAAAGTATCAAAAAAATATTTCAATCTTTGATTGATTTCAATGACCTACTTATTTCGACGAAAGTAATTATGAAACTATATATAGGATTACGGTAAAACAATATAATAATCACTATTTTACAAAAGAAAACAATATTTTTCTGCAACGTGCATGGTTTAAATATAGAAGTATATTTAAACCATTTGCATAATCTATTATTAGTCGACGATCCAAAAACCATATCCAAACACTTTTGATGAATAGCAAATCATTTAATTTTTCAAAGCACGTACCGTTTTAAAAGCGTTGCTTTATGATTTCATCACAAACATAATAATTTGTGACAAAACTCGGAATTCTTTTGAGAAATGAATTTTTCGGGCTCCGAGCTGTTTATGTGTACCGAGAGAAATCTTACGTGATCACCGGAGCGTGGGTAAACATTTTACAGCTCTCTGTATTGAAAGCAAACTTTTTAAGGGAGATTGATTACGGATATATAATGCCACGAGTTCAAGAAAGTAAAAGAAAAGAAAGAAAAAAATGCTTAGCTCTAGCATAATGGAAGTTATAAGAGCAATAATCGTAATAAAGTTTTCCAAGTCATTATAGACGAGTATGTGTCGACACTTGGCTGGTTCTGTCGATAATTTTTACAGAAAAATGATAATTTATACTGAAAGTATGATCTAAGTTTACCTAACTAGATATGGCTTTGATATTGTTAAAGCACTCATTAATATATTCAATGATTATATGATAATCATAAATATAAATTGGTTTTAATTTTGAACATATGGAAGGGAGGGGCACAACTTCAATCTATCACAATGAATTCTAGGACATAAACACTGGATGACTAAAATAATGTTTTGTGTAATTTCATTTCGTAATTCCTTTGTGTTTCTGATAAAATTGATTAAAAAATCTTATAGCTGCACGTGCATTATTTGACCAAGGATAAACTACAATGTTGTGAGGAATGAATAATCAAATATATTACGTAGTTTATACATTAACCTAATAATTACAAACGAGGCATGTAGTGTCTAATATATATATATATATATATATATATATATATATATATATTCAAGCTATGCGTGTATGTATCTTCTATCATGCGAACTAAATTATAAGTTCTTGCAGATCTATATATTTTTATTTGTAATATTCGATCAAGCAAGCGTCATGCATAATAAATTTTCGAATTCCAAAAATATTCATGACCTAATTCCGATTCATTTTAATCCTTCACTCATACACCAGAAGATCAAACGCTTCTGAGTGCAATTTCCATACATATACTCGTATATGATTTGTTTAAAGCAGTCAAGCGTGATATTGAAATACCTATGACCATATAAAATTTGTGTTTGAATCAATTTTACGCAAGTAATGCTAACAATATGTCGAAAAAATAAATTATTGGATCTCTAATAATAATGTGTTAAAATGTAACATATCGTGGTTGGTTTGTTTATGAAATTAATTGGAGTGTTATTTGAAATTGTTTGATCGAACTTGGATTAGATTCATAGTTTCACATTAGTATTTAGTATGGCTCATTAATCAGAGGCATATTTCAATATTTTTATGATAGTATTTAGCATGATGATTTTATTTTAAACAAGGTTAAGATAATTTTTAATATACAACATAAATGATTAGCTACCAATCACACTTAATTTACACTGCATAAAAAATAGATATAATTTTTGTTATTAATTTATTAGATCGGGGAATTAACTTTGCCAAAATAATATAAATGGTGCAGTCTTGAATGCAAGTATTTAAATCAAGATCAAATTTTAACTAATGCAGAACACAATGGAAAATCATTTATAAATTTTAGTTTATGTATGGTACTCATTATATATTTGTTTACAAGCAAGACGTGATCAATCATAATAACTAATTTTTAAGGCTCCAGTCAAGCTGATTCATTATAATAGGATATAATATCATGGCTTTGTAAAATAGATAGGTTATACTATCCTCAATTAAAAGGAACTGAATGTAAAAACATAAAAATTAAATGTAATAGAGTTTTTAATTATAAAGTCTAATTAATCTCCAGTCAAGCTTAAATTTCATCTGCAATGTTGAAATTTTGATAGTTTCCTTGCGATATCGATTTGCCTTTTGCTGATTAATATCACTTTCGACAGATCAGATCAAGGTTATATACAATGAATTCTTTGTAAAAAAATATTCCCATAAAATTTATTTTGTTTTTCACATTGCCTAAATAATGCAGTTATTATTTCGTAAAATCCATTTAAAATTTCAAGATAGATATTGGATCTGATGTTTATCCTCTGGCTGACTCCTTTTTCCTTGACCATGAGGAGCAAAGGGGCAGATGACAAATTTTTAAAAAATAGTTAAAAATGTGTTTTTATAATTAGGAATCAACTGAGAATTTGAATATGAATGAGGAGTTAACTGGAAATAGTTCGATACTTCTACTTGTTGTTTGCTACATGTTATGTGTTGAACAGATAATTATTGAAAGTCAAATTGGGGATCTTTGTGCCCCGCCTTTCTCTATATTACTTTTACTTATGAAATATACTTCTTTAAACGATTTTTTTATGAAATTATTATATATTTTTTGTTTTCCTTTCAGAGATGACCACTTCGATGGGTTTCCTTTCGACGGACGTGGTTCCGTCCTGGCTCACGCCTTCTTTCCGGGTTCAGGAAGAGGCGGTGATGCTCATTTCGATGATGACGAACACTGGATAGTCGGAGATTTTGATGAAAGCGAAGAGGGTAAGTCAATCGCTATATTTAGAGGAAAATTATTAGTTGAAATATTCTGGGATTTAGGGGAGTCTTTGGGGATTATGAAACAAGTCGTTAATATTATGATTGGGAAGAATATTGTTAATTTTGAAATATACTACACTATTATGTGTAAGGAATTTGATATTGATCATTTCTCCGAAAGCAGAATACAACAATCAATTATTTTTTGGATTAAAAGAATAGTCAATTTACTTACTGTATTGTAAAAATATGTAATACACACTTGCATCTGGTGCTTTAATTTTTCAAATTGCGCGCCGCAGATGGTCATAAAACATCTTTTAGGTCAAGAATTTTCAACATCCAGTTGTAGAAATAAAATATCAAAATTATTACAATTATTTCACCATATTCAGAATAAATATTCTGCTTATTATTTGAAATAAATTTCACATACATTTATAATCCCCTACTCTACTTCGTACCAAAATATATCGACATGCGGGTATTATAAATACTCAAAGTGCTACTTCTCGTATTAATAACACAAAACCTTCGCAATTGAAATTGTTTTATAAAAATATAAAAGAGGATTTATTTATTGATTCAAATCTCTACGAAAAAAAGAACGAAACAGAATATGAACGTCGGCAGTTCATATATTACACATGCAAAAAATACCCTATTATTTACTCAAGATTCATTTAATATTTTAGATCTCTACAGAGATCACAAACATTTTCGCACTCGCTTCATTTTCTTTTAGTGCTTTAGGCAATTTGAAGATAACTAGAACAGGACTTCTTAATCTTTAAACTAATATTTTTTGCTATTTTCTTTGTTTAAACTTTTCCGATAATCTTATATAATTTTTATAATATAGACCAGTGGTCGGGGAACCGGGGTAAATTACCCCAAATGGGGTAAAAGTGGAATTTTTGGGGGTAAAAGGTATATATTTCCAAAGCACTAATTCAGCTTCAGTAAAACCTACTACCGAAAAGAAAATCTGCATTAGCAAAAAATGTGAAGTTTTTGCATTAAAACAAACTAAATATTTTGAGTATGGACTCTTAAAAATGAAGCTGAAATCTCTATGGTTTCTCAAAAAAATATTCTTGCTGAAAATTTTAAAAACGCTTCCAGGGTTGCATATCTCGCATATTTAGCAGACTTGAAATTTTGAAGAAATTGTGTCAAAGATGAAGCAACACCATTTCTCCAAATCGTAATGTTCTTATATTACATGTATGCGTAGGGTAGGTTATGGGAATGGGCCGAAAATGAAAATTTTTGCATTTCTTCACGTTTCAGAGGTTTTTGAACATTTTGCCATAAGAAGAAATGGATGTGTGTTTGTGTGTGTTTTGTGTCCGCATTTTTTCGTTCACGTTTTCGAGCGCACGGATAAACCGATTTGAATGGTTCATTCAACATTCAGTTCCTATTGATAAGGAGATAATCTGATTAGTATTTGGCAAAGGCAGGTCCAGCCGTAACGGAGATACGGAGTAAAGAGTGCCAAAAATAGAAATCGAGTTTTTAAGAGAACGGGGTATCCCATATGAATGATCCAAAAAACATTCAATTTGTAATGATTGGGAGAAATAGTGATTAGGTTTTGGCAAAGGCATGTCCATCCATTTCGAAGATGCAGAGCTAAATGTACAAAGATGGCAGTTTTTGAGAGAACTAAGCATCCGATTGGAATGATTAAAAAAACTTGCTGTTTATGTTGACAAAACAATTACTTTTGGGAAAGAAAAGTATTTCAAAAAATGTTTCTTTGTATATCGAAAATAATTCAGATTTTAATTCTGATTCTGGCTAAAGTCCTAAAGGTCACTTATATTCTTCGTATAAATATTTTTTTTTTTTAATTTTGTGATTCAGCTTATATATATCTTATAAATATTATACAATGTTACAGTATTTATAATAATCTAATTGGAAACATTTAAAATTCCTCGAAAATTTCGTCACGGTGCGTAAAGTTCCAGCAATTTGCCTTAACGCATGATACCATACACCACTAGTTAACTTCCCGAAGGAGAAGTTTATGTTTTCATCAAAAAATCCGATTCGCTAATTTTATGTTTTCTCGACGTTTCAAGCCATTCTGAATCAAATGAGACCAAATTTGGAAAAAGTATGTGTGTGTGTGTGTGTGTAAAATTTAAAAGCCATTCGATGTATCTCGACGAGGACTATTGTTTGTCAGTTTTGTGCGACGATCGGCCAAGCCGTTTCTTTATAAATCGCACAAACGTGAAAATTTTTTCGTCTACGTTTTAGCCCGCAATTCTGAACCGATTTTGAGAATTCAAAAACCATTCTAAAGATATTGGTTGGAAATCGTGCTGATTAGTTTTTGGTAGAGATCGGCCCGGCCGTTCTCTTGTAATAAAGTTTCAAAAAAAAAAATTCGACGATTTTTATGATTATTTTTTTGACGGTAGATACCATAGTCTTCTAGATCATACTAAAATATTACGGCCCTATGACTAATTGTTTAGCTTTAAAAATTCGTCAAAGTTTGCAAAAATTGGTATCGTTTTTTTGACATTTGTCAAAATTAGACCTTTGATCGACGTTTTCTCAAAAACGCCTGAACCGATTTCAGAAATTTAAAAGCCATTTGTTGTATTTCGGCGAGGACTATCGTTTGGCAGTTTTGGGCGACGATCTGCCAAGCCGTTTCTTTGTAATTTAAAAAAAAGTGTTAAACTTTTCGTCCACATTTAAGCTCATCGAACCGATTTAAGCTACCAAACCGATTTTAAAAAATCAAAAACAGTTCGAAAGATATTAGTTGGGAATTATACTGATTAGTTTTAGGTGAAAATCTACCGAGCCGTTTTCTTGTAATTAACTGTTGAAAAAAAAATTTAAGCCGATTTTTATGGATTTTTTTTGCGATATATACTATGGTCTTATAGAATTTACTGAAATATTACGGCCTTACGACTAATAGTTTGATTTTAAAAAATCATCAAAGTTTGAGAAAATGAGTAGTTCTTTTGACATTTGTTAAAATTAAAATTAGGCTATTTACTTGGTATAATGATAGAGTACTTGGTCTTGAACATAATAAACCATTAAAGTCCTGGAAACTGGTTCAATTATAAAAATTATTGATTTCTGAAAATTTACTTTTAGAAAATACTCCGAGTTAATCTGTTTGTTTGTTTTCAATTATGTGTAATAAATTCACTCGGAATACTTTTAATCACTCATAAATTAATTTAGTTTTTATTGATTAAGTCGATTATTTACTCATATAGGGAAGTTCATGTAACTTGCCTCAAGGCTAAATAACAAACCAACTAGTTTATTCATGTATTAGTAGGATATTCATGAATAATATATTTATTCATAATGAATATAATTTTTACTTATTGTTTCCTTCAAACCCTTTGTTTCAGCCTTTTTAAAAGTTTAGAAGTAACGACCAATGTAGCAAACCGTTAATCTGCGGGTTATGGCAGGTTATACAAAAATATGTTGCAAACAGATTCCAATTATAGGCTCTTTTAGTTAATTTTTCTTTGTGGGGTAATGAGAGGTTGCACAAAAACATTTTGGGGTAACGGTTCCAAAAGTTCCCCGACCACTGATATAGACCGAGAATTCTGAATTCGATATTCGAAATAACAAAATTAGTATTCGGTTGTAATTAAGTTTGTAAAAATTAACTAATATTTTTTACCATTTAACTTTTTAATTATTTATACCTCGGAGGTTCAATTAATGAGTAACTTTCAACCTGTTCAAATAAAAAGTCTACAGCTTTAATTGAAAAACAAATTTCTAGGCTTTTCATTAACCTTTGAACGACTGGCTCCGAGTTTTGTAATTATACTGTTTATTGCTTGGTTTTATTATAAATCGACCAGAAGGTGACAATAAGGTTAAGATTAAATTTTAGGAGCCATAAAGTTCTCATTTACCGCTATTATTTATTATATAGCGAAGGCAAAAAAATTAAATATGGTCAAAAGTATTATTTTAATAATAGAAAATTAATTAAAATAATTAAACGGTTTAAAAAATCAGTTTAAAAGTAGAAAAATATAGTTATAATGAATGAATAGTGTTCAGGTCTAGGACGAAAAAGTAAATTTTCAAAGCAAATCAACCTAGATGTCCGATTGCATGGTACTTCTTATTCTAGCAATATACTATTAAATAATTTTTTTAGTAAAATAGTTATTGCTTTATATTTGTAAAAGAGTTTTCATATTGCTGCTAGTAGGTTGATCACACTCGTAGTAAATTAAATCAGTTCTCAAAAATATAATTTATAGATTTATAATAGGAAGATTTAATTTCTCAAAAAGAACAAAAATGTTATGAAATGTTATAGACAAAAGCTCATTCTATAATTTTTATAGAATTAAACCAGAAAAAAAGCAACTGTTGTAGAATCATCTCATAAACGTTTGAATTATTACGATGTAGATGCACATTATCATATAATAATAATTTATTTACCATCTTTTTCAGTACAGATTTTCATCAGGAGCTGCAAACACCATGTCGACTTGCGTTAATTTTATATTCTTAGTAGAAAAAAACGAAAATGAATATGAAATTGCACACAAAATAAAGATTTCAGAGTTTCAGAGGTTTCCTAACATTTTTCTATAAATTTTCTTAATATTATTTTTCTAAAAAAATCAATACAATATCGTATTGTAACCTGATAATTTTGCCTCAGTTCAGTCACAGAATATGGATAATATAATATATCTATCACTAATGGAGATGAATGTGCAAAACAGTCCCGGAAATACTCACAGTATATGATTTGAATCGCCATTCGTATTTGAATAAATTATTACATAGAATTTATGAACATTGTTGATAATGTAATAACATATATAGATATGACAAAACATATTACGAAAGCGCACATATTGTTCTACCTATATTGTTAAAATTAATTTGAATCGAAGCATAACATATTATGAAAATGAATTTATCTCATATCAGATATTTATGAATGTTGATTATTGACAGAAAAATGAGTAAAATATATATTTACGTTATATTATATAAATTCAATATTTAGGTAATAAATTTAATCTTTTTTTCTTGCATTCCTTATCTTTTCCTTACTCTTATTTTGTTAATTTCGTTTTTTTTTAAATACCAAATTTCACCTAGTATTGAATTTAATTGATCCTCTGAGCTTTAAGCTCTTAACCCCTGGCCGCTAAGGCTTAATCCACCAAACAAAAAAAAGCAGTCATACTCTAGAAATATTTTCAGTAATCAAATTATAATATAATAATAATTACATCTAATTGACTACGTTTGTTCATAAATTATTTCCTCGGTTGCTTACCTCTGGCCTAAGGGCAGAATTAAGCTTAATACGAACGATGTACATTTTATGAGTGTAAGCTGTCACAATAAAAGTCTTTATCTGTTTCACGGCTTTTTGCATATTTAGAGCACAAACAGGTCGACAGTTATTTAATATTATAATTCCTTTATGCAATAATAACTTTCGTCCTGTCTCCTCTATTTCAGGATTTGCCTCAATCTAATGGGTTTCGTTTTAATGTGTCAGAATTATATTGTAATTACGATTATGATGTGAATAAATTTTTACGCTTGGAATTTCTCAGCTCTGGCTGTTTGTGAAGGGTCATTGTGAATATTTAATCTTGTTATTTATAATGAATGTGTTAGCATTTTATTTTAATAGAAAGTAATTATCCTGTCTCATTTCTGAGATTATTTATTTATATATATATATATATATATATATATATATATATATATATATAATGGTCTGTGTATAGGTGTTGTTGGTGACTGTAATCTTTTATCATAATTGACGCATTTGATTTTGTTAATTCAATTGAGTCATAAAAAATAATTATTATTTGGTCTGTGATTTGTTTATGCCTTCTTTAATATAACAATGAGTTCGTTTACTTTTTTTAATATATGTATATTATTTGAATCTGTATAGAAACTTTGTTAACATTAATTTATCATTTATTATCCTAAACAGTTGTCCCATCTCAAATAGCAATAACAATTATTATTATTACTATTATTATTTTTAATATTATGACTTCAAGAGTTTGTGTAATTATCTATCTATATTTATTTTTTATTATTCTTCAGTTCAAATCTACGTTCAGCCTCCCTATATTTTTTTAGCGAATTAGATAGCCATTGTTTAGTTTAGTCTTTATTTTTCAATTTCTACTTTTCTTTGAGGTCGATTATGAATTATACTTTGATATTAATTTTAAATCATATTTGGTTATCATATTATGTCAATCAATCTCTATTTTGAAAAGCATCAATAGTTATCTTCCTTCTGAATATGAAATCAGCAGCTTTTTATTGAGTGATGACTTCTTTGTTCTAGTGATTATTTCCCTAAGTTAATTATTATCGAGATAATTTGCCTTTTTCCTAATAATATGCAGGTAATATCATGTTTAGATAATTAAGATAATGATTTGCCTAACAGATAATTTTGAAGTGATTGTATAGCATTACTCCCAAATAACGATTGATTTATCCATAATTTATAATTTCAGAGATCAGGTCTTATTCTGATCAAAAATAAGACTTGTGTCAAAATAAAAATATAAGGATAATATGATTACATGCTATTCATTTTTACCCTAGCATTTGCCCAAACATATGTGTCAATAAATAAGCATTGGTAATAATAACAGGGCACACAGAATACCCTTTGGTATATATGTAAAAGTATATGTGGGACTTCTACCTTAGATCCACTTAAATTTCTGGCAAAGAAATGTGGGTTGATACCCTAATCAGAGGTATGAAATATATTGCATACACGAATTATTTATGAGATGTAACAGCTCTATTCACTATAGGCTGTAAAAAATTGTATCTGTTTGTATGTTGATAAAAAATATACTTCGTTGCGCATAGGTTAGTAAAATTACTTGTAAATAATTAATTGAAACAATATATCAAGAAAATTTAGCGCAAACCTATTAAGTATTGCGGAGCCTAATATGGGTCCAGATTTTATCTTCTGCGATATTACCAATTTATTAATATGTGACTATGAACACAGAAAAGGCCTATGCCATTAAAGATGCCTTATCACTGGTCGTATTCTAGCATTATTGTATTTCATTGCTCGGTCGTAATGCTCCGGTATCGAAACCTTAGCGATATTACGGGTACTAAGTAAGTAAGATTATGATTTCTATGATGTATACGAGGGAGGCCTATCGAATCGGAGAACATATGGCCCGGCCGGAGTTTCGTTGTGTGAATGGCACGTGTGGACGATTTAAATAGAGGGCTGGTGCATTTCGAGAAATTGTTATAAAAAATAATAATAAAACTATATTTTATCAAATTTTCAAACCTGTAATTTTTTTGCGTATAGTTGGAAAACTGAAATTTCGGAAATGCACAAACTCGTTCTTGTTTATTTTATAACCCTTGTAGATTGCAGAATTTAATTAATTTTAATATTTGTTGAACAGCGATGAGAACTTAAGAATTCTATGAGCTATCTTGGTGATTTGACCCAACTTACTACATTGATTTTTTAGTTGGAAATCCAAACAGTTGTCTCTTTGTGATGAATTTTTTGTTGTTACAGTTTATGTAATGGAAAATGGAAATATATTGCAAACTATATTTCCAAGTGAAACTTGATGACACTACTGCCTAATATTAGGCTGCTCGAGGCGGATATCGAATCTGAGACATCTAATTCATATCTCTAACTTAAACTAAATTAAATCAATGCCTGGAAATTTGAACTCCAAAACTAATGCCTAAAATCTAAAACTAATATTTAAAACCATTGTATTACTTATTTCTTTATATGCGTGCTTCCTAAGCAAACATTTTAGCTTTGTTAGACAAAATCTTATATAATTCCAATACGAATCTTATGAGAATTTTAAAAACTGCCATGTCTTGAAGCGGATACCAAGTGCTGGTGAAATGCTTATATATATATACCTTTAAAATTTTTAGGAGAAAATTGCTTTGTATCATAAAGTCTGTAAAATACTTACATATACATAAATATCTTGGTGTGAAAATATTTTACGAATACTATGAAGATAGTTATTTAAATGCAAATTTTTAATAATAGCATTTACAGATCGTATAAATTGTCTGTCACTTTTGCATATCGTGTTTGTTACAAAATAAAAGACTAAATAAAAATATGATAAGTGTTTTCACATACTTATCTGCGAGTTTCTACATTTTCATATATTTCCATTAAGCTCAAGTGTTCTAGAAATATTCTCAAACTTGGCGTCCTCGCTTTTTGTTTCTTTGTCTTTATAAATCTATACTAATAATTTTATTTTAGTTAGGGATCGTTCAAGTATTACGTAAGCAGATTTATTACAATTATTTACCCCCCCATCCCCCTTGTCATCAAAAGTAAGCAAAGCTCTTACCCCCTACCCCCATGCTTACGTAAACATTTTGCAATTAATGTAAAAAAATAAAAATGCTAGCTATGACGTAATAATCGTCCAGACTCCCCTGCCCCTCATGTTAACCCAAAATAAGCAAATTATCAACCCCCCCGCCCCCCTATAGTGCTTACGTAATACTTGAACAGGGGCCGAAATTATTTAGAAAAAAACGAATCAAATATAAAGAATTCGAATTATTAAAAACTGATTGCTACTTGTGCTTATTTCGTCAGTGATTGAGAAAAAAAATAATAAGAAATATATTTTAAAGAGTCTAGTTGGTGATAGACCTACATTCGAGCTTCTAATTTTTTATTTTTATTTATTTCCATTAACTTCATATATTATCAAATATTTCCATTAACTTCATATATATCATAAATATTTTTATATACTATATTTCTTCAATCATTCTTTATATTTATTAGAAAACATATATAAATTGTAAAGCATGGAAAAATTGATGTTATTTAACTTTATGTTGTCTCTCACATGGTAGATCTACATGTGCGCAGAAAAATTCTTATTTACCTTAATCAAGTTAAAGTACACTAGTAATTTGTTTAGGCTGTATATTTCTCATTAATATTAGACAATTTATAACAATGTGAGATTTGAACATTGTATGGTATTAATGCCTAAGGTTGCGAATTCCAACAGACTCGAGGCTCTTGCAAATTGGGCTCGCAGTATACTAATTTTGAGTATAAAAACAATTCCAATTGATATAAAAAAATGATTGAACAAATAAATATTTTTATTTAAATTTTGCTCGTTAAACAACTTGTAATATCAGTTGGGTATGAAATTAGATTATTCGAAAAGTTATATAGGCGCAATAATTTTTTTTATGATGAGGGGGGGGGGTGGCGTGTTAAGGAAAGTATGGAAACTACTGGCTTACGGAGTAATTAAAATTTCCTAAAATGATATTTTTGTCGTATACCTACTGGTACTTATCTCACCATTCTCAAGTGTTCCAGAAATATCTCCAAGCCCTTCGTCTACGTGCTTCGGCACACATATTTGTTTCAGTGTGCGTTTCTCTGTATCATTCCGGACGTGCTGTGGCATCTGGTGAGAGATATTCACTTCCGTTTGCCGGAGATACGGGCATGTAGCGTAAGCCGTGCCAAAACCTACTGCGTTATTCTCCGATCCCTATAAACTCGAATGCGTAGGTACGGCGGAGTACGGACAGACCCGCCGTACTTCTCCTATCTGGCTCTTGGCCCGGGAATGGGGCCCGGGTCGGCAGACCACGAATCCTGCATATCATATGGACTGATGGATGGATGAGTGACTTGAAGTGGGAAAATAACAGCTTAGAATTGTAAGGCACAAAAACCTTGATATCGTACTTTTATGGTTGGGAGTTAACAAAATACCTCATCCTAAAAAACTTAAAATTTCTACATAAAACAACCTGATATTTCTACTTAAAAAATATTTTTGTATTTTGAAAATATAATAATGATTTCTATATAATATAATATCTCCTTTCATCTACTAAGATTTAGAGTAAATCTATATAATATCTGCAGAAAATATGTAAATATATTTTACTGATATTTCAACCAATTTCAACAATATAATTAGTAGGGGAGACTGGGTACGGTTGTGCCAGAGTACGGTATTTAAGATGAGTCCAAATGAGTATTATACTGGTTTTAAGATGAGTCCAAAGAAAAAAAGGTGAAGTATGTTTGTTGGAACAAGTTTCCATTATTGCATTTACTCAGCATCCTGCATAATGTTTAGACCACATTGCTTCTAGGTTTTTTGTTCTAACTGTTTTGATGATAATTGTGACTTGTATACAGATAATTCACTTTGTTACATTAAATTATTGATTACTATTGATCAAGATGTATATAAGTGAATTTTTATTATTATAAATTTTAAATTTTTGACTATTATGAACTATTTGATTTATTTTACGCCGACGTAAATGCTCTTTGTATGATAATTTGCATTTTTGTAAAATATAATATTTATTTTTACGGTTGTGCCAGGGGTGCGGTAGTGACAGATGTGATAACAGCTAAGCTATACTGGTTCTAAGATGGGTCCAAAGGAAGAAAGACAAAGTATGTTTGTTGGAACAAGTTTCCAATATTGCATTTAGACAGCATCCTACATTAACATGATCTTTAGACCTGTTTTGCTTTTATGTTTTTTGTTCTAACTGTTTTGATGATAATTGTTACTTCTATACAGATAGATCGCTTTGTTTGTTATTTCGCATTACATAAAATTATTTAAGTTATTGATTACTATTGATCACTAGATAAAGATGTGTTTAATTCAATTTTTGATTATTATAAATAATAAACTTTTGATTATTATAAACTATTTTATTCATTTTACTAATTTTTGTTATGCAAATGCTCTTTGTATGATGATAGTGCAAATTGCTGATATTTGCATGATAGTGCAAATTGCTGATGAAATATGCATAGTCCAACAGATGATAAAAGCAAAAATTGATAAACACATGTGACTTCTTGTATAAAGATAAATTTTTGTTATGTAATTATTTAAACAATGAGATAATGCAAATAATGTTAAAACGATATTGATAACAAATTAAATTATAAGCAGAACATTATTGTTTAAATCCAGTGATTTATAAATAACGATTTATAAACATAATATAACAATTATAAATAATAATTCTCTGTTTAGTTGTTCTAAATTGAATGTAAAAAATTACTTTAATTATAATTAAATAAAAGTATTATTCGTTACAATGATATATCTATAGCCTACATTTCTTAAAGAAGTTTATAAACCATATTAAGCATTTTTTTGAAAAAAATTTCAGTGCATTGATGAAATAAAAGAATGATTATTGATTATTATGACTTCTATAAAAAAATTCTAAATCTCATATAAAATCTTTCTAAATATCATATAAATACCATAACAAACACGGAAAACTGGCGTCGAATAGAGCACTCCCCTGTTCGTTCTTGGGTAATTTCATTTACAGTTCTGTTTGTCTGTCTCGGTGAATTACATACGGGTTCTTCTATATTAAGGACATAAACTTTCTTTGAAACTACTTTCTGCACTTCCTATTACGATCACAATCTAGAAAAGTGTAAGCCATAATTATTAATTAGTAAATTTTTGATGAGCTATGAGAAATAAATGAACGAACTTTAATACAAATGGATATTTTTTTGTGATATTTTCTGAATGAAAAATTTTACACTCAAAGACTCATAATTATTAATTAGTAAATATTTGATGTGCAATGAGACTTAAATGAACGAATTTTAACCCGAATGGATATTTTTCTGTGATATTTTCTGAATGATGGACTGAAGATTTTACACTCAAAGACGAAAAAAGAAATGTCTACTTTATCACCAACCGAAGGATGTCTACAATGAACATCTAAAGAATTTGAGCTATTCAGTTGAAAAAAGCGGTATGAATTCGCAAACGAAACGGTGATTTATTCTATTAAGGGGCACAACTAGTGTAAAATTTTCAAAAAATCGAATTTTCAATTTTTATATTACAATAGGTTATACCTTTAAAAGTAACATACCAAAATTTTAAATCCATATCTTAAATAGAGTTACAGCCATTTAAAGAGTATACATTTAGTATATAGTAAAACGATCATTTAATCTTTAAACGCGTTTTCTCGAAACAGCATTTTCCGAATTTGTATAGAACATGTATAGTTTTCCGTAAAATATTTGGCAGTCCAAAAACGACCAAAATTTTGGGTAAAATTCGACTTTTTTTAAAAAAACGCCGTCATTTTGTCAATTTTTGATTCTTTTCTTTATCGTAGTTCATTTTACAGACAATATTATCTAGTTTAACGAGATTTTTTTTTTTTAAATTTCATCCACGTAGAAGGCCGGAATCACTGCAGCAGTGAAGGGCCTTTTTTGTCGCGCCTTTGGATATCGACGATAACTTAAAAAATATTTAATTTTTTTCTTCAAAAATTTTACTATGTATTCTTAAAATATGTATAAATATATTCCTAAATTTTGAAATGATTGATAAATTAGTTTTTTTAATATAAATTCCCAAAGATCACCTTTTTTAGGCGGTTACACTAATTGTGCCCCTCAACATTACATATTTTGCCATTATCTTTGGCAATTATTAGAGCATGGTTAGTTTTGCAACATCCACCATATAGTCCTGACCTTATATCATCCAATTACTTTTAGCAACGATCTTTAACAAACTATTTGAATATATAAAAAAATCAGTAATAATGATACTAACCTGAAATTTTATGGAAGTGGGATAATGATGGTGCTTGAAATATGACGAAAAATCATCGATCAAAATGAACAATGCATTTTAGAATATAATTATTTAGTTTATTCAGACAAACTGATATTTTTTACAACTGCTGCTAATTTATTGAACTAATGTTTCTCTTTCCGGATGTACCTTTACCCACTTGAGTGCTTTCGCTTCCTACCTTCAATTGCACTATGACTAGTATACTTTTAGGGGATAATTATTACTTTTCATTACTCAGATAATATCTCAACTACCTACTCTATTTATCGAATTAATGTTACTCTTCCCGGATGTACCTTTACCCCATTTTCGTGTCCGCATGTCGCGTGTGCGGCATCGTCGTCGTCCCGTTTTCGGCCTCCGTCTCGGCTCGTAGCGCCTCACCATGTCCTCCTGGTGTAGCGTCGTGCGTGCTGCGAGCATCCGGTGCCGTTCGTATAAACAAAACGAGAATAAGTAATGACTCCGGAATTGTAACAATATTCCACCAGGGCAAATGGATTCCTGACCCCCGATGTCGCTTTCTCTCTTTGTATCTTACAACTCTAATACATGTGTTTGCGAAACAAGTATATTAGTTACGACGAATTCTTTACGACTGGTTGAGGTTATGAAATTATGACACGAGAGGAAAGATATGATATCTAAATTGCATATATTTGCGGATGGCACGTCCGCGAAGAGGATGAATGAGATCTTTATGAGTCGTCGCTATACATCTACATGGATAATAAATATAATTTATAAAAGTGTATCAGCACGAGGACTATATAGTAGACTTTTTTTTGACATTACGTTGACAACAGTCTGAGCTTACAATACACAATTATACTTTGATTAATACGAGTAACCGACCTTAAGTTTTCACAATTTATTAACTTCCCGTAGGGTAAGTTATTGTAATGGGCCGAAAATCGAAATTAAATTTTTTTACATTTCTCGACGTTTTAAAGGTTTCTGAACATTTTGGCATACCTCAGAAAAAATGGATGCGTGTGTGTATGTGTGTGTGTGTATGGATGGATACAAATTTCCAGTCACGTTTTTGGGCGCACGGATCAACCGATTTGAATGGTTCAAAAAACATTCGATTCCTATTGATAGGGAAAAAAGCTGATTAGTTTTTGGCAAATGCAGGTTCAGCAGTTACGGAGGTAAAGAGCAAAGAGTGCAGAAAATAGAAATCAAGTTTTTGAGAGAACGGAGCATTCGATTTGAATGATTCAATTAGTAATGATTGGGAGAAGTGTTTATTAGATTTTGGCAAAGGCAGGCCCAGCCATTTCGAACATAAGGAGCTAAATGTGTAAAAAATGGCAGTTTTTGAGAGAACTAAGCGTCCGATTTAAATGATTCAAAGAACTTTCTGTTTGTCTTAATAAAATAATTGATTTTGAAAAAAAAATGTTTTGTTTCAACTTTTTTTTTTCAATTTGTTTTTTCTAAAAAAAAATTGTTTATATATCGAAAATAATTCAAATTTTATTTTTAATTCTGACTATAGTTCTAATATATTTTAAACAAATAATTTCAACTTTGCAATTTAGTTTATACAATTCTTATAAATATTAGACAATGTTACAATATTAATAATAATCTATTTAAAAACATTCAATATTCCTCGAACATTTCGTTACGGTACGAGAAGTTCCAGCAATTTGCCTTAAGGCACGATGCCATACACCCCACTAGTTTTTTATTTAAAATTGAGAAATTATGATTAAAGTTGTTTGAGGATTTGTCAAAATTTTTTTCACCTGTTGTGGCATATTGCTCTATTGTTATGACTGCTTGCACTAGGTACATTATTTATATACTCCTAGTCAGCGCCTATAGAATCAAAACAAAACTTCCAGTACCATTCGCCATCATCATACAGATATAATAAAATTTAAATGTATTTCATAACATTCTATTACTCCAATCATATCATATTAAATGCATATCAACTCTAATCACCAGTATTCAATTTTTATCACCGATATCGTTTTGCCAATCACTTCAAACGGTGGAGGTCTATTATTATATTTACAGATTTATATAAAACTGGACCACTACCACCCATTAATCAATGGAATTGAATTATCGTTGATACGAATCCCCGTTATGTGTTCGATTAAATAATTTTATTATCTATTAAATTTTATAAACTTATTGCTTTACAATTGTGGATTTCATGCTTTATTTTAGCGTATTTGAGTTGATGAATTTTATTATATGCAACTGTGTCGATGTTATACACAGCAATATAAAATACTTTTTTGGAAGATTACAATAAAATCTTATAGATCGATGTATTATTAATCTGTAAATATAATTAAAGGTGTTTCATGGCGTAATGTAGAGGTATATCAATAAACAAAAAGTATTTTAGCAAAACAAGTAAACTAAATCGGAAAATAATAAACATGATAATGTTGTAGCAAACTCCATTCAAATATACATAAATGCATTAGGAGCAAATGTACGAGCAGAGGCATTTGTTACCCGTTAGGTAGCTGCATTCAATTTAGACGGTGTGGTTGAAATATGTCGTGTTTTCCGTTTTCTCATTAAAAATCCAGATGCAAGGGAGTTAAGGTTTTTTAGTTTTCGTTCTACTACAACTAAGGTAACTGTGTTCTATGAATGTCCACGTACACTTGTTACATTTGCCCCGACGCATAGTTCAACATGAGGTGGTTGCATTATCCGCTGTTTGTCGGAAGCTTTACTCGTTTAGATGTTATCCTGAGGTAAACACACAGAGATATAATGCGAAATTGGTATCTGTGCACAGTCTAAGCAGGAACATTCAGTTACTGAAATATTTTCTGCGAGTTTACAACGCTTGCTTTATTCAGCCAAGTTTTGGGTAAGGTGTACTAAAACAATACACCGATTAACTATATATGGGATTGTAAGATACTCGATTTGCTCAATTTGATATTATAAAAGAGTTATATACAATTTCTTTCGACCAACGAATCTAGCAAGGGTGTTTTTCGAGAGATAAATTGAAGAAATGGTTATTCCAACTCTCCTGATGAATATTCCTGACGAATTACTATGAGATATTTTTCTTGTCTATATTGTACGCGACGGTTTTTCTATAAAAATAGTTTTCTTTCTGGATCACTACAAATTAACCAGCGTCAATTTTATATTAATAAGGCATTTATATTCAAAAGAATAGAAAGTACTAATTATCACCGGCGTGCACCAAAAAGTTTCGAGGAACAAAACCTTTTGAAAGTTTCAAAGAGCCGACTATTATGAGAACCTAATCAAAACCCCGGCCGACCGGTTCATTGGAATAAGGAATGGTATAAGAATGCACATGAATATTTTATTCCTACAATTCTTCTGAACCAAATTGTACCATCAAATTTTTAACAGTGCGTGTCGAGGCGGATTACAACCGACCGACGGGTCAGAGCCAGAGTCTTGCATGCGGCACGATTCCGTTGGGATCGCACTGGGAAAGGACTATGATGGAATAAAATTTAAATTTTATTGTTTCAAAAGGGTTGTGAAATAGTAAATGCTATTTTTAATGGAATAAATTGATAGTAAAGTAAATTAGGATCAAAATCATTAGGAAAACAAAAATCTGTGGGGATCAAGCAGGCTAGTCATGATAGAGAAAACAATTGGACTTGTCATATTTTCATAGCATTAATTTTTATAGTCAATAAATTGTATATATTTTTATACAAGTGGAGTTTATACTTTCATATACATTACTACTCCCACATTGGTGACCCCGACGTGATCATGAGTTTATACTTTCATATACATTACTACTCCCACAAATCTATTTAAAACATCTTATTTTTTGGGGGTTAACCTGTGAGATAAGATGATTCAGAAAAACTCAGCATGTTTTTATATATTGTGCTTAGACTAAAAAAATAAAAATGCTAGCTCATACCAGAGACTCTGATCAATGGTACTATGATGTGATCAATATAGTCAATAGCATGACGTCAAAATATTAATAGACACTTCAATTATATAATATATCAATTACAAAATTATATTTATTTCTGGTCAATATACGGTCGGACAGGGTAGAAAGATCCAGTTTGACTGCGCAATTATAGTGTGAAAACCTATTATATTAAAACAACTAACACATATCAAACAAACTACTATCTAACTATGTTCAGTGAAACTCTCAACTAATTCACCATTGTAGATAGATTTTTTAGCTGTTTTTTTTTAGATATGTTACTTGGTCTTTTTTAGCTTAAGGGCGTGGTAAAATGAGACACCCAGGGAATAAGCAGGTTTTATTTTCATTTTTAATTTTAATTTTAATGGGGTGTTGCGAAATAATAGCTACATTATTCAACCAATGTAAAATATTAATTTCATGGCTACATTTTCTACAGAGATATCACTGTATAAAACCTTGATCTAATATTTTGTCAAAATATACACCAGCAGAGTTGGAATAACTATTTATTTCATTTATCTCTTGTAAAATGGCTTTTTTTTAAATAAATTCACGTTTTTGTTTATTATTTTTCATTTTCTACATCTCTGCGATGGTAAAGGTTTGATGATCCTTATTAACCCACCCAGGTGTAAAGGACTTTTGTTAAAGATTTTCAAGCATTCAAAAATCAATGTGATGGATTGTAATACATATTTTTTTCTGTAGTTTCAAATATTGTTGTTAAAAAAAACCTTACATTAGAAAAAGAACAAAAATCTCAAATTATGCGACATTGGTTAGTTCGATTCATTCAGACCATATTTGAATTGCCAAAAATTCCAGATGTCCAAATGCCGCTAGGCACAACTTCAATAAAATTCCAATGCTCTTCTGGAATTATATATATATATATATATATATATATATATATTGGGGTTGGGCTGCAAAAAAAATTTACAAATATATATATATATATATATATATATATATATATATATTAACAAAGTTTAGTAACCGGGCATAATATCATCAAAAAAAATGAATTTCTTTCAAATATTTATTTTAAATCCATACGTTTCGGCTATAATCCTAGCCTTCATTCAGTGGAAAAATCAATTAACCTTAGTGTTAAATTAGAAAACTTTAATAATTCATGGTATCAGGATATGATAATGCACTACAGTACACTATGTATTATAAACATTAAACTTGTAATTACACAATATTTTCACAAAATACTAATTTAAAAAATCACAATTGGATAATGTGTTCTTCGTAGACTGGTTGAAGATATAATTGATGTTATTTTGATTATTATAATTTATTGATGATATGTCCGATTACTAGACTTTGTTAATACATATGTCAACATCAAATTCAGAATCATACAATATATATATATATATATATATATATATATATATTTATAACATACGTTGTATGTACTCTTATATTTTTTGTCCCATATATGAAAATTATTAAAAAACCAGGAAAAGAATTGTAATAATTGATTCCAACAATTGCTCGATAGTGACTAGTTCTATTCGCAGACAGTATCAGAATTCTTAAATATCCCAATTGGCGAGCTACTCAAGTTGTCCATTAACGTTTGTTATTCATCGCAAATAGTCAGTGATTTCCCATCAGCCGTCGTCCAGTCCCCGAGTGAAGTTCATCTGGTATTACATCGATTCCGTGCCGCTGCGCCGCTCGTCCGCCCGCCGACTAAAATATTCATAGGGAGCGCGGTCGCCGTGTGTTCGCCGGCGCTTTGTTTTTCGGAATTGCGTTCCGGTGTAATGGCGATGAAAAAGGGAAAATCTATAAAAGTGATACAATCGTGTTTTATTGAAAGTCTCACGCTGACGGTAGTCGTTGGGAGGTAGACGACTGGAAATTAGATTTTTTGTTAAATGTATTATTAGTTTAAATTGGAGGTCTGTTGCAAGTTACTTACTTGGTTTTAGCATTATTTTGTTCTACAGTGAGCTGGCCACTTTGTTTCAACATTTTGAGCAGTTTGAACATATACTATGGAATTATATAAATTATTTCGTAACTGTAATTAAATACATCATTCAGTACATTGATAGAGAGACCAATTCTCAGATAAAATAGAAATAGTTATGGTAACGCTTAGTTACCCATATCCATAAGTTATGGGTATGTCTTCGTAGTAGTAACAAACTGTCAAAAAGCTATGAATTCGCTGATCAGGGGTTTCACACATATAACCTAATTTAATCCAAAAACAAAATTCTGGAATTGAAACCAAAAAATTATTTATTAACTTCCCGAGGGAGAAGTTTATGTTGCAAAAAAAATCCGATTTGCTAATTTTATGTTTTTCTGACATTTCAAATCATTTTGAATCGTTCGAATCAGTTTTGAAAGAAGCATGTATGTGTGCCTGAGCTCAATTCAGAATTTTTGACTTTTCCAAAAAGGGTTTATACAAAAACCGACATTTCAGAAAACCGGTTTTCGTATTTTAAATTTACTAAAAAACTGGTTTTATCCGGTTTTTGAATTTTATATTTAAAATAAATTTTTGCTCGAATATTCTGTAATTTATTCGCAAATTTAGTGTGATTTAGAGCAGTATTTGGCTGAATTTATATTTATTGTTCAATTTTATGAATAGTAAACTAATTTATTTTAATTTTAATTAGTAGAACTAAAAAATAATAGTTTATCTTGATTAAATAACTTTGAAAATAATCATTTGTTATTCATGCATCATTTTCACATATAAGAATGAAAATATTTTTATGATAGTAAAAGGAAAGTTTTCGAATAAATAAAAATAATACATTTTCAAATAAAAATCATTCATTAATAAATTGGAAAAAAATAAAAAAAATCAATATCAATTTTAGTTTTGAAAAGAATTAAGTTAAACTCGGGTATTGTCTGTTCCGAGTAATTTTAATTAATTTTAAACATTCTAATTGTTTTTTTGTTTCATAAAATACGATTTCAATAAACTGAAAACGTCTATCGAATTGCTACTTAGACGTGTCGTTTGTTTACTCACAAAATTTCCTGAAATAGAAAATACTCTCATACTTGCGACCAAATTATGCTTAATTGTTTTTGAAGCCTGATATAATAATTTTAAGTTTTTTGTTATTTGATTTGTGGCTTCTAGGATTTAAACTCTTTTTTATGTTTGAGTAGAGGAAGTTACTTCTTCAAGAAAAAGTCACACTGATTTAAATTAATATATACACTGGTATAAAAATCTAAATTATTATATACAAAACATTTTTGGGAACTATTGCATACTGTTAAGATATCAAATGCTATTGAACCGATATGATTTCAAGAACCAAAACGCTTTCATCTATCTTTTATATTTGGCTATATATGTCATTTTCCATTTATACAGTGAAAACCGACTTTTTTCCACTAAAAACCGGTTTTCGAATGACATAATTTTCGCAAAAACCGGTTTTTAAAACCGATTTTTGAAAACCGACAAACCCTAAGGACTAGCGTTTGTCAGTTTTGCGCGACGATTAGCCAAGACGTTTAATTGTAAATAGCGGAAATGCTATTTTCAACTATTTTAATTTTTCAATTCTCCTATTCTGTTATGTAAAATTGAAAATAATGTCAAAACTTAATATAATTTTAATAATAATAAAAATCATTCCTCCTGTTTTAAACTTTTGAAACTATGCAATCAAATCAGTATCTCTATTTTATTTCTATGGAAAAACAAATCAGTTCCGTCACAAAATCAAACTGAAGCAATAAAATAGCTTAGTTCATTACACCGCGTAGAACATGCCGCTGTTCTATTATTCATTGCATCCGGCGGCAATCCGCCGCGTCGCCTAGATGTTTCCGTCAAAATGATGGCGTTTTAAAATAAGGCGAAGCTGTTCGAACAGTTACATTTCTACACAAACTTATAGCAAATATATGAATTCTATAATCAATATCAAAGCTATATCAGAAATGAAAAAATCAATGGACTAATATTGAAAAAGTAGTATCTCATGTATGACGTTACCATTGGCTAAAATGTTGTGAATGAAGAAGGCTATTGGAAGAATTATATTTTTATACAAACTCTCAAAAAATATATACATTTTGAAATGAATTCCAAACATATTCAAAATTTAGAGAAATAAAAAGTGAGTTGTGGTAAACATTATCCGTCCATAATCTGGAATGTTTTACTAATTACTTGACAAGGGTTATTATTTAGCTGTTTTTGGCCATTGACAAGTATCTTCATTATATTTTTTGCGTCTTTGATACTGTACGATTTGTTCAGTAAAGTTGTTAAATTTCTTAAGCAAATATAGTAACCAATAGATATACAGGACATTCCATCATTTGAAGCTGCTCTAAATTATGACATTTCTGAACTTTTTGCTGTTACGTAATAGTACCAATTATTAGATAATATATTTATTATTATTAATTAATTCTTTTAATTTCCACGATTGAAGATAAAAAGTATGATGTATTTGTTAAATTTCTAAACTAAAGATCTTGGTGAGATAAGGGAACATCGATAGGAATTACTATACCCTAATTACTCTACGTAATCTTTTGATGAATCTCCAAGGTGCTGAATCTGAAATATGTTCTGAAATGATTTTTCACGTAATATAAATAATGTATTCTCATACTTATTTATACATTATTCAAAATATATTTTTCTGTTCTGAAATTCTATAAATGAGATAAGAATTGCATATATGTAACATAGCTACGCTGAGTGCAATCTTGCCACCATCTTTCGACGTTATTTATATATTTTCCCGCCAGCGTTGAATTTTCAATAAACATCGGAGCAACGCGCTAGAAGGCGACTAATTGATTCACAATCGTGTATTTTTATTTTCTTCGGCACTCTCTAAAATTCTCATAACATATTCCGTAATCACACTTTACGACTTTAGTTTCGAAATTCTGCTACGTGGGATATCTACCACATATTCTCAGTTTTCCCGGCTCGTTCTCGGCTTTTTTTTATCACTTTAGAGATGCATTTTATAACGGCATCGCAATATTTGCATATTTTATTTTGATTTGGAAAACGCGCGCTTTAACAATTTGCCGTCTGATGGGTTTGCGAGGGTACGTCTTGTTTTTAACAGGATTGTTTCTTTAATGCTGTTAGGGGCTGTTAATAATTTAGCAGGGCGGAGACCCCTGCGAGATTTCTGTTTGTTTTTATTTGTCTCGGATTATATTATTCTCTTTACGATGTCGGGTTAGACAGGCATTCACAATTATGGCATTTAGGATCAATTAAGGCCAAATTGCACGCTTAATGGTTCTGCGCGTTTAATAATTTCAATTCTTATAAAAGAAAAAGCAAATAAATTGTATCTTTTATTGAATATGATAATTTGTTATTTACTGTTGAAGTAAAACTTTTCTAGACGCGATTAGGGTGTCACTCAGCAAAAATGCAACGAAATTGCGTTACGCCACAAGTACTGATTCGTCATTGGCCATCGATTGATCGAGATCGTCTTGTCACGTTAATTTTTTCTAATAATTTTTCTATTATTCTAGGTATAAATTTAATTATTCTATTCATCCCATATATTGGTATGATGGAAATTAATTTTTAATCTGGTTTGGTCTAGCCATCGTGAATAAATATTTATAAAACTTGATTGAAATTATTTCAAAAATGAATCTTTTCTCGGCTTACAAGCGGTAATCCGTAGCAAAACAGCAAATATTCTCCAACTATGTTTTATATATGCATCATAAAATGAAAGCACAGCAAAACAGTATTCAATCTTTATTATAACATGTAATGTAAATCGAAAACACCGGAGTTTTGAATGATTACACGTAACAAACCGTCCGGAATACATCGCTGTGAAGAATATTAATGGACTGCATTGTGTTCGTTCCACTGCATCGCAATTTGCTATTTTAATATTTTAAAAGAATAGATTTACCGGAGGATATACTATTTAGCGCTCCTAGAACGATACATAGCGCTATTTCGGATGATGTGAACGGCATAGGAGAAACCGGAGTAAAATGATATTAGATGGCCCCACAATTTGGGAATCGAAAAGAAAACATGATAAATAAATATATATATATAGTCAATAATCGAAATGTAATGAGTATAAGAAGTAATAATATAAGTATCGATTACTACTAAAATAAAAAAACACTATATAAAGAGTATTTTTCCATTAGTATTGTGACGTATAAGGGTTTAAGATGCCCTTTTTAAGGGCGAAGTTGCTATGTAGTATAATTATAGTGCTGCTGCTCCAATCCAGGTAACGAAGGGTTACCTTAGCGCCTTAGTTTGACCCCCAACTCTTGTAAAATAAGTTATTCAGAATTATTATAAGTAAAGAATTATATTTGTTCTTCAACTACTTTTCAAATAATTTAGAAATATAATTGAAAGTAAAGAATTATTTTTGTCACTCAATAATTTTGAAAACAATCAAAATGCAATGGCGAATAACCAATAAAAAAATATCTTCAATAAGCAATTTGCAAAACCAAGTATATTTCATTTCACTTTTTTCTTCGGTGTTCCAACTCTTACGGTGTTTCACTATTTCAAGAAATATTGTTCTGGGCGGGTTTCTCGCGTCTTGAATTATCTAGAGGTACATTTGTTCTGAGTTCATTTGAAAAACGCGCGACTCTTCAAAAGAATATTTAAAAGAAAACGAGCGCAAGGTAAACGATGCTTTGATAAATCTTCTGCGACGACTGAAGCTTGTAATTGAATTAGTTGTGGTTAACATCGAACTAAGTTAAGATTTTATTATCAGACAATTTATTTACATTTATTTGTTTGAATATTTATGACGATACAGGGTTATGAATAACTTGCATAAATATTACCACTTTTCTGAAAAATTGTTAACTAAATCTAGCTGTCCATCCTAAGAACTTCATTACTACACTTTGATCTTAGCCATTATTTTTAAATATTTTACATTGTGAGACTCCTGTTGCATATTTTGCAATTAGGCTTATTCATTTTAGAAAATATTATTTTTATTATATATTAGTTTTATCATATAAATTGTTATAATAGCGTTTATTAAAATGATGCAAGGATGCCCAAAATTTATTCCTATATTTGCTTCCATCTTTCATTTTTTATTTCAAAAAATCTATTTTAAATTGTTATTTAAAATCACGCGAATAATAATAATACAATAAATCAAATGTTAAAATAATAACTGAATATCAAATATCGCAATTTGATATTCATTATATTACATCTTCGTATTGATACCATTATTTCTTTCCAGTATCAGAATGTAAATACATCCAATTAAAAGTAACTTATTCCTGTAATCAATGATTCTGTGAAAAACGTATCAAATGATATTTTCTTTCTTTCCTCGGAGAACACGGAAATTTAATACACTTCAACGATTTATTTTTAATTGCTGACTGAGATAATAATTGACTTATGTTTCAGTAATGGGGTGGTTAATGTAATTATTGTTTCGCAATCTGGAAAAATGTATACTGAGGAAAGAAATATTTTGATATATATTTTATGAGTTTCTTACAAATAAATATAATAAGTAGAGAAAATATTGGCTTTGGAAATATGAATACACTACATTCCGTTTAACACTAATATGTTAAATGAGTTATAAATGTTTCTAGAATATGATTTTCTTATAAATAATTTCAATTGCATATGAGCAAAAAATCATTAGACATTGCTTTATGTAACTCTTACGTAAAGTTATTTACTAAGTTTAAAAATTTCATGCCCATTTAATCATATTTACTAATATTCTGGGATGATGGCGGTGGTACTGGTGATGGTGATCTATTTTAAGTAATAGGAAAAAGGAATCTCATGTGGCTGTAAACCAAAAGATGTCTTATTCCCTTACCCTTGGTAATTTAATTCTAATTAGCAGACACATTTGCGAACACCATTTTATAGCATTTTATGATAACAGAACGAATGGGAGGTATTTCGTGTGCACTCCAAGCATCCTGTAAATGAAGCTACAATCTAGAACAATAATTTTTATATCAAATATTTTTATCTGCATTTTAATAAGCTTATTTAAATATTTAATATGTATATAACTCCAATTTTTAAAAATAACCAACCGACATATTGTACGGTTCATATTCATTTGAAACAATTTGTTTTATTCGAGCATAATCAGTGTATAAAATAGATTATTTTACATTTCACAAACAGATATAAATCCGTTCATATATTCAATCGTTGGATTCGATATCGAATCCATCGAGAGTCTTTTTCCCATGTGTGAGTTTGTTCGAATTAGCGGTTAATATCATGATCGCCTGTATTATCGAACAGCAGCATTTTGTTGCCGCCGGTATTGATAAATTTAACGCATCATTTAATAATAAATGCAAAAGTTGGATATTTAATACGCACTATTTACAAAACTGGAAAATTGATACTGATAATTCGTAACAAACCACTGTTTGCACGATATAAATGATAAAAATAATAGATTAATTGTATGGTGCTTTGAACGGGGTTGCGGGTTAAATGTATGTGATTTTCTGACCGATTATTGAAATGTATGTTACACAGGGAAATATTGCTTATATGCACTTTTTTATATATTCACATTAGTTATGTTATCGCTCATAGATTGGAGAAATCTATTGCTTTCTTAATTATAAATAAATTATATGGGTATTTGTTGAAAATCGTGCTGATTAGTGTTTTGTAAAGATTGGTTGGACCGTTTCTTCGTTGAAAAAAAAACAAAGCAAACTCATGATTCTTAAAAAATATTTATCAGTTTCCCAGAGGTATATTTTTCATTACATAATACAAAAATAGGTCAAGGTTCATTGATATATAAATTAAATTAGTTAATTAGTTTGTTCTCGTTATCGAATGCTTCCCATGCAACATTTCGAATGTATGAAATTACTGTGTAATCATAGGAACAATTAATAATAATTGAGATTAATTAAATATATTACATAAATATAGAGAGGGAAATTTAATATACGTAATAGGTTACAAGTAGGAGAACTTTCTATAAACGCATCATGATATTGGACTAATTATTCTTCCTACTACAATTATTGATCTCTTTGATCAACGATAAATGTGACAAAAGTGAATTAAAATATCAAAAATTATGAATTATTGCAATATTTAGAATATGTGAATAAATATTTTAATGTTTTTGTAACTGCAATTATTTTCTTCAAACTGGTTTTGGTTGTTATGTTACGGGTTTCTTCAAGCGGTTTTTGGGTGAATATAAAACGTCTTTTTTTGAATTTGTAAAAATCATAACTAATAATAATATACATATTGAAATTAGTCAATGAAATATACGAAAATTTTAAGTAACAACTTGGTCTCTATACAGAACCCAAAATTAAAAAATAATTATGCATAAGCAATACCTAAATCATTAAAAGTCGAACATAACTCAACATCAAAAAAATCGATTTATGCCTCCGCAGAACTGGCATAACAAACAATTCTTTAATAATTTCTAATTTTTTTATTTTCTAACCATGTCATGCACTCACCTCAGATTTACTCTTCAGGAATTTCGCTGAAAATTCACATGGTCGAAGAGTTGATAGTCAAATTGAACAGTTTAAAATATTTTGGGCCCATGAGTAGTGATTGTTATAAAAATTAATTACAGTTTTGAAAAACAGGCCGCTCGTTATTTTGCGTCTACAGTTTTAATAGGTCTTTATGAGGTAATGTAAACATATCAAAACTAAAATCTATATGTTGCGTTTTTAATAAATTACTTTTTGGTTTAGATGTTGATTGCTTACCACTTTATCATTTTTGTGATACAACCTCTCCAAATTTAAAATGATTGCCTCGTTCTAGATGTATTTTTCGTTACTTTCTCAAATAGCACTTTTTCAAAGGTATCTATTTTGCTTTTATCGCTCGACAGCCGTGACGGCGTGAGTCCCAGGCCGTAGATATCTTCCGGCCTTTAAATCTGTCAGTGACTTTTTGCCTTGGTTGCGACTCCGTCGACAACGCTCCGTCATTTATTTTGCATGCATGCACTTAAAGGAAATTTTCGTACGCGCGCCAGATTTAAATATTAACGGCGTCACGGCTGTGACATCTGTACCGCTGGTAACTGTCAAGTGCCTAATGTTCCCGGATGAGGGAGGATAAGACACGGGAGCGAGGTCAGTATCGAGATCGAGATCGACGTTGTTGTATATCAAGTATAAGACACCAGGAAATATTTATTTTACCCCATATCTATCATAATATAATTGGTTTGCATAATAGAAGATAAATGAAGTTATATAATTTCGTATACCCGTATCAATATTGTAGTTAAATATCAAGATTTTTACTGCTGGCGCTACGTTTCTGACTATCATAATCATAATATATGGTCCGATGTTTGTGGTGACCCTAACAATAAGTGGAAATGGAACATGGCGCAATATTGTCTTATAACTGGGTCTTATATAGATTACCAATATTACACCTTT
Source organism: Ctenocephalides felis (assembly GCF_003426905.1). Lineage (NCBI taxonomy): Eukaryota > Metazoa > Arthropoda > Insecta > Siphonaptera > Pulicidae > Ctenocephalides > Ctenocephalides felis. Next base: position 20,368,790 of record NW_020537758.1, on the reverse strand, counting down.
AACATATTAGCATATAAAAATAATATTAAACTCTCACTCATAACCAATATAGGCTTAATATAAATTAGCGATAATTACCCCACATTGAAAATCACCATAAGTTTAAAACTAGTGGAACGCATGACATCGTGCCTTAAGGCAAATTGCTGGAAATTCCCGTACCAAAAAAATTTTTTAAAAAAGATTAACATTTTTGATAAAAAATTGCTCTGAAAAAAATAGACTTTTGAGAAACTATAAATTTTTGACAAAAATTTACTTTTTTTGAAACTATTTGAAGTGCGATCGAAATTTTTTAATAGCATTTTCCTTATGTCATAAGTCAATGTTGATACATTGTGAAAATCATCGAAATCGGAAACAAAAAAATTTCATCCAAAATTGGAATACAAAACGTGACCCTAGGGTCATGCTATAAATTCAGTTTTTTCTTATTTATTCGGCAACCGTTGAGAATATTAAAATGCAGTTTTTTTCACGTTATTCTCGCCCGCAAGACAATTCACCTGACGTCTAATTGAAGCTTCTACGTGCCCGGGAAGTGTGTGAAAAATTAAAAAAACTAACTAATTTTTCATCAATTTTTTGGGCATTTTTACTCGTGAAATCTTTAACCGCCTATAACTTTTGAACGAATCATCATAGGACATTGATGTTCCTAGATGAAATATTCTCTATCAAAAGATCTTTGACCCTGTATAAAAATTTTGAAAATACCTCTTACCGTTCGCAAGATATACCCCAAAAACAGTTTCAAATTTTCAAGTATGAAACAGTTAAAGGCCTACATCTCGAAAAATACTCAACATAGGGTCATGATGTGTATGAATGAAATATTCGCATTCAAAATATGTATCTGCGGGTGTAAAAATTTTTATGATAGCTGTAACCGTTCGCGAGATATTCGCTAAAAACCATTTGCTCCTTTTCACATATTAAAAATGCGTTTTTCTCGAAAACTATTTGAAGTGCGATCGAAATTTTTTAATAGCATTTTCCTTATGTCATGAGGTATCAACATTGTGAAAATCATCGAAATCGGAAACAAAAAATTTTCATCCAAAATCGGAATACAAAACGTGACCCTAGGTTCATGCTATAAATTCAGTTTTTTCTTATTTATTCGGCAACCGTTGAGAATATTAAAATGCAGTTTTTTTCACGTTATTCTAGCCCGCAAGACAATTCACCTGACGTCTAATTGAAGCTTCTACGTGCCCGGGAAGTGTGTGAAAAATTAAAAAAACTAACTAATTAACTTCCCGTAGGGTAAGTTATAGTAATCGCAAAAAATCGAAAATGAAAATTTTTATATATCTTTACGTTTCAGAGGTTTCTGAACATTTTGGCATACCTTAGAAAAACTGGATGTATGTGTGTGTGTATGTATGTATGTATGTATGTATGTATGTGTGTGTATGAATGTGCGGATACAAATTATTGTCGACGATTTCGGGATCAACCGATTTGAATAATTCGGAGACGTGCTGATTAGTTTTCGGCGAAGGCAGGTCTAGCCGTTCCGAAGATACGGGGCAAAAAGTGCCGAAAACGGTAACTCGGTTTTTAAGAGAACGGAGCGTCCGATTTTAATAATTCAAAAAACATTTTACTTGTATTGACAAGGTGAAGAATTGATCAAATTTTCATGAAGGCAGGTCTATTGGTTTCGGAGATCTAACGAAAAAAGTAAAAAAAAAATGCCATTTCGCGGTCAAAAATGATCATTAGACATATGCACATCAAATTATCAGATATTTTATAGAGATTTTAACAATAAGTATGAATTTTGTTTACATTCCTATGGGTTCCGTACCAATGTTTATCCGTTAGACAGTGACGCGGCGCTTACGCGCTTTATATTTTGTTTCTATGCAGTTGCGGCAGTACGATTGCTTTGAAAAAAAGTTCAGATCTTCCAAAATATGTCAAAATAAAGAAACCATTTTTTTTTTCAAAAAAAAAATTTTTTTAGAATTTTTTTTTTTTTTAATTTTTTTTTCAAGAAAAAGTAATTCTTTGTCCAATTTATAGTTTCTCAGAAATCATATTTTTGCAAAGTAAAATTTTTTCAAAAATGTTAATCGTTTTTCAAAAAATAATAATTTTTGGTACGGGAAGTTCCAGCAATTTGCCTTAAGGCACGATGCCCTAATTGCCTTAAGACAGAATTCTCTACATCATGATGACTTTACATGAAAGAATATTGTTCACACGCTCGTGGTAACATTGTGTGGTATTTTCAAAGAGTATAAACGCAGGAAAAGCATCTATGATGTCATTGAAATCCACAAATTGCCACGTCGTGTTTTGCCTTGGTTCCTTTATATACATTAGAGTTATATATAGCGTTCGCGCTAGAAAACATATGCCGGACTGGGGCTATAAACAGCACGTTTTCGGCGTCCGTTACGCGTCCTGATTAGTATTATTTCGGTGTCTCTGCTCCGAAGATTTAATCAACAAGTGTATTATAGCAATAAGCCATAAATAGTGTTTGTGTGTGCCCTTATGATTGACTTAATGCTCTTGTGCTTCATATGTATGTATATAATGTATATGTGTTTGTAATATACAGCAGGGATGTCAATAAGCATCGATTTTGAGATACTCAGGGATACTCATTGATCAACATCATGTTTGAAAGATGCATTAATGCAATGCATGCAGGTTTGGCCTTTATTTAACCAGTTAACTGTGATTGACGAACAAACTGGCCATGAAAAGTAGCAATATTTTGTGTATTGAGAAGTGTGCTCGTCATGTATATAAAACTTTTATCATTGGCTACTTAGATTTCATATTTGGTAAAGAAAAAAAGCACAAAAATACATGATGTCGTCATTATATCTACTATAATCAAAAAGTGCGTATAGGAATACTATTTCTTCATATTGAAATGCTGTTAGAATAATAATCGATTGGCTTTTGGAGTTAGTATTAATAGTAGGATTTAGGGTTTATACAAAAACCGACATTTCAGAAAACCGGTTTTCGAATTTTAATTTTACTAAAAAAAAACGGTTTAACCGGTTTTTAATTTTATATAAAAAATAAATTTTTACTCGAATATTCTGTAATTTATCCACACATTTAGTGTAATTTATAGCAGTATATGACTGAAATTATTTATTGTTCAATTTTATAGATAGTAAACAAAATTATTTTAATTTTAATTAGTAGAACCAAAAAATAATAGTTTATCTTGATTAAATAACTTTATATAATTATTCGTTATTCATGCATTATTTTCACATATAAGAATGAAAATATTTTTATGATAGTAAAAGGAAATTTTTTGAATAAATAAAAATAATACATTTTTAAATTTAAAAAAATCATTAAATTAATATAAAATAAAAAAATATTAGATACATGTTGATACATACTTGTAATTTAAACATTCTAATTGTTTTTTTGTTTAATAAAATATGATTTCAAAAAACTGAGAACGTTTATCAAATTGCTACTTAGACGTGGCTTTTGTTTACTCACAAAATTTCTTGAAATAGAAACTCTCATACTTGCGACCAATTTATGCTTAATTGTTTTTAAATACTGATATAATAATTCTAAGTTTTTTGTTCTTTGTGGCTTCTAGGGTTTAAAACTCTTTTTTAAGTTAGAGTAAAGTTACTTTTTCAAGAAAAAGTTCCACTGATTTAAATTAATATATACACTGGTATAAAAATCTAAATTAATATATACAAAACCTTTCTGGAAACTATTGCAGACTGATTAGATATGAAATGCTATTGAACCGATATGATTTCAAGAATCAAAACGCTTTCATCTATATTTTATATTTGGTTATATTTGTCATTTTCCACATATACAGTAAAAACCGACTTTTTTCGCTAAGAAACCGGTTTTCGAATTCCATAATTTTCGCCAAAAAACCAGTTTTTAAAACCGGTTTTTGAAAACCGACAAACCCTAGTAGGAATCATTCCGGTTCTTCGCGATCAAGAACCAAGATTTCTAACTAAGAGATCTTTACTCCTATTCTAGTTTGACAGCCCTTGCACATATGTGGTATAATACCGTTCATTTATCCCTTGAAAAGATCTACGATGTGTTTGGAATCCTTTCATAAGGCGTTAGGAACTTTGCACTGAGCTCCGGAACAAGTGTCTGGCTTGAATACAAGTGCGACTATTGTCAATTACAAGTGGTGTTGTGCCACCAAGAGACGTAATGAATGGAACTCTTTTGTTATTTCTGCAGCCGTTTGTGGCACGACTCTCTTTATAACTGAACTTTGTTTGAGATGATTTACTTTACGCTTTCATAAGCCGTAATATTTCCTCTGCATGTTTTGTTTAATAGATATGTTTAAATGCAAAAGTCGTACATAACGACCAAGGTAAAATTGAAACGGATGAATGTATGTTCTTTTTATTAAATTTTTGGTTAATTAAATAAATGGTTAATCATATATTTATAATATAAAAATTCGAGTTTTTATCTAATTAATTCAATGGTGATTGAATTTATAGTAAATTAGATTTTGATCTCTGCACAGCGTTGAATTATGAAAAAAGAACTAAAAACAAAAATACAAAAATAAATATAATATTTGTCATAAAATTCTTTATTAAGTCTATTGGTGGTCAATGTTTAAATTTTTGGTTATTCATATTTATCCTCATACGATAATGATGGCCCATTAATCAGTTGATCGATTTTTTTAAGATTTTTGTACCCCCCTCCCGCTTGGTGATATGTGGTGTTATCAAAATGACTCTGCCCTCCCCCAACAAATATCACGTGTATTTTTAGTTAGGAAAAAAAAACTGTAAATTTTTGGATTTTTTTCTAAATGTTTGGATTTTTTTAAAAAAAATCGGGTAAAAAATAAATACACATGATATCTTACTACACCCTTGCTTTCCCAACGTGATATTTTGTAACTTTTTGTCAAACCCCCCTTCCCCTAAAAACCCCACGTGAACGATGCCCACAAAAGAGGGTAGTTTTTCTGCACTATTTATTAATTTCCCATAGGGTAAGTTATAGTAATCGCAAAAAAATCGAAAATTAAAATTTTTATATATATTTACGTTTCAGAGTTTTCTGAATATTTTGGCATACCTTAGAGAAAATGGATGTATGAGTGTGTATGTGTGTGTATGTATGTGTGTGTGCGTGTGTTCGGATACAAATTTTCGTCGACGATTTCGGGAACACGGATGAAGCGATTTGAATAATTCAAAAAAAATGGATTCGTATTGATAAGGAGACGTGCTGATTAGTTTTTGGCGAAGGCAGGTAAAGTCGTTCCGAAGATATGGGGCAAAAAGTGCCAAAAACGGTAAAAGAAGTAAATTTTTGTCAAAAATTTATAGTTTCTCAAAAATATAATTTTTCAGAGTAAATTTTGTTTCGAAAATGTTAATCTTTTTAAAAAAAAAAAAATTGGTACGGGAAGTTCCAGCAATTTGCCTTAAGGCATGATGCCATGCACCCCACTAGTTTTATTTTAAAGTTACAATTTTTTTAAAACTATGGTGTTCGAGCCTCACAAATTTTATTCATCTATCTTTGTCTACCTGACACAATAAAATAATTTCCTACCCTAGTATAGGTACTAAGCTAGTTATAAGAAATTATTCATTCTGTACGCATAACTTGAACCGTGAACATCAAACAAATAAATACTATTAATAACTAAACCAACTTATTTAATCTACTTATTTTTAAAGGTCTGATATAGCCATTTTAATAATAAATTATATCTGGTCCTTCGAGGTAGTAAAGTGTCCGTGTGTAGTGATTTTTAATTGACTTGTTTAATAAACATTGCGCCGGGCGCTTAAATATGGTTCATCATATTATCGGTGCAAACATGAGTAAATTACTTTTATTACGCATGAAATCTTAATTCTAATTACCTTGTGCAGATGGTATAGCACTGTTATCTGGTTAAAGATAAATTTCTATATTACGTCAATCAAGTCGATTGACAAATTTAAAATTCGAGCCGTTCCCCGATATAACTTGTAATGACAGAGTTATATACAGTTGTATCATCGGATTATTCGCTATAAAATGGTTTCTGAAAATGGGATGTCTTTCAGTCGGGGCTTTGAAAGGGATTGATATGGAAGAAGGACGTGACGGAAAGAGTGAGAACGTGTAACGTAGGCACGAACTCCTGGAGGCAAGTGCCAATAACGTGTGATTGATGGGAAAGCTCTCACAACTCACAACTACACTCGGCGGCTCAATATTGCGCTCGTTCGATGTTGTTTGCCGATAAATATAACTATTGCCGATCACGTTTTATTTAACAAACTTTCTTCGATATATTTATGAAAGTTAAAGGTTAATTCGCAAGATATTTAACTATCAAAGGACGAACCTTTAAACTTGCGCCTACTTTTCACACAATTGAGAAGGGCCTTGGAGTACAACCTTTTATTTGCACCACTTACATATCTGATAAATAAATTATCGTAAATCACAAAATATCATCATGAAACTTCAACATTAAACGGGGCTTCTTAATCTATGAGAGAGAAATATTTATATCATTTTATAACATAATGTCTTGATTTTTTTATGTCCTCAACAAAATCACTAATTATATATTTTCATATGTATATGTATATACATATGCATATGTATATTGTTACTGAATATATAATTCATTTAAAAATATTAATTTATTTTTTTATATATGTGGGGTTGTCAAGAAACTCGCAGTCGTAAATGGAATCGCAAAGGACAAAAGTTTGAGAAGCCCTGCTACAAAAAGCCAAATCTTCCTATGTCATTCCGGAGTATTTTGACATCCGGCATCAAGCAATACTTTACTAATTAACGATAACTTTACGATGTTAGTTCAATATTATGTGATGACAATTAGACTACAATATTTTAAATATTTAGAATTTACAAACTAGTGGTTTATGGCATGGTGCTTAAAGGCAAATTGCTAGAACTTCTCGTACACTAATTAAACATTCGCGAAATAAAAATAATTAATAATCAATAAAAATATATTAATGATTAATAACATGTTCTAAAAATTTCAAAGTAAATACTGTAAATTTCAGCAGCGTTTTTTATAAATCTAATATAATATAACAGCTTATATTTGGGCGACGATCTTTATCTATGTTTACACCGTCGATACAAGCAATATGCTTTTAGAATCACTCTAATCGGATGAGCCGTTTCCTCAAAACTGCTATTTTTTGCACTCTTTGTGGCTTTTAACTGCCTGTGCAAAAATGTAATCAATCATTGCTAACAATAATAAGTAGTAATTCACTCAATCAATACGAATCAAATGTTTTGGGATCATTCTAATCAAATATACAAAAGTGGACAAAAAATTGTATCCAAACATACACATCCAAAGTAAGCCAAAATGTTCAGAAATCTTTGAAATTTAAAAATATGCAAAAATTATCTCTCAATTTTTTGGAATTACTATAATTTACTTTACGGAAAATCAGAATTAGTAGTTCTTTCAGAAATTTTAAAACTTACTTGACAATTTATACAGCAAGTATTATAGTAGAATATTATGAGGTTTCCAAATTTATAAAAAATTTTATATTTTTTTATACTTTCAAAGGTAATTGAATTTTGGATATAACTATTAATTTTATCATATGTTTGTTTGTTATTTATTTTATAACATTTTGCTGTGAAACTATTGGAACGAATATGCTGTGGTAGACGTTCGATACATTGTCGATCTTACACTACTATTAAACATTTTCAAGTAATTGATTGCAAACTCTGCATATCTGAATGACCATTTCTACCTTTTATTATACCTGTTACAATCCATTATCATATCAATGTGATCTATTTGTTAACTACTACTATGTGATAAAAAAGCTTGGAAAGAATTGAGGTAATTCATCAATATACTGTTGTGTCACTACTGCGAGGTGGGGCGCGTCAAAATATTTACAACGAATGCATTTGCCATTTACCACTCACCATTTACCATTTAGCATTTACCATTTGAAACCTGGAACTGTTGATTGACAATATTTTTAACTGATGCCAATTGAACACATTCGAAATGCGGTTTTCCAATTTAATCAATGTCTGTCACCGGTGCCTACCTATCGTCTACTTCAAAATAATGCGCATTCGGCGCACACATTGTATGATAGATAACGTGTTTAAACCAATAAGCGTAGTCTCTATACTATAGGTACAAATGTATATGAAATAATAAATTTGTGTTTGGTTCATATTTTATATAAATACTGTTCATCACTCACTCATTTCATATAACGACTGCACGATTGTTTGCGTCAATTAAAAGTTTTGCAAACTGCGATCGATAATACAGTTTGAATTTAATTTGAGAGATTTAATAACAGAACTAAATTAGCAATAAATAAAAACATATTTTATCGTTTGGCTATATTAGGTATCGAATTACGTGTACTTGTTTTGGCTATGAAATTTTATATAGAACCAGCGATGTTCGATTTGGCGTTACTGAGTTATGCAAATAAATAAAAATATAAACAAAACTGCGATTCTGTTAAGATGGAAATTGAGATGCAGCTGTATTAGATGCATCTTCGAGTGAACTATCCTATTCAGCATACCAATATATAATATAGACTTATAAGCAGCAGTAATTATACTATAAAATATTTTTACTAAAAACCAAACATGCTGTGAACGTATGTTATATTATCATTCATTTATATAATTATTACCTATCTTTCTAGGTACGAGTTTGTTCGCCGTGGCCGCTCACGAGTTTGGCCATTCTCTCGGCTTGGCCCATTCCACCGTCCAAGGAGCCCTTATGTACCCTTGGTATCAAGGCCTACCCAAAAATTTCAAACTTCCCTACGATGATATAAATGGGATACAAAATATGTATGGTGAGTCTAAATCATTAAATATTTATTTTAAAGTTAATTAGGTAGTAATTATGAACCCTAATATGTGCGGCAGTATGCTTTGGGGCTTTGAAAATATTTGCCTTGATCAATAAGAATGTTTATTTCTAGATACCAACGATCCGTTGAGGCTAAAAGTGTGTTTATACATTTATGTGTCTAATATAAAATATATCATGCAATTGGGTTTCTGATATATATCATGTTAATATATCTCTATTGATTTGATAGTTTAATTCAGTGATGATCCTACATAAACACTACATAAATCACCTTATTCACCAATATCATATACATCAAATATAAAATAATATTTCCACTATAAAATGGTAACATTTTTAACGAGTAATTTTAATTGAACAGCGGTCAGAGCTTATGGGTTCTATGAGCTGTTGTGATTAATATCTTACAAACTACGAATATATAAATTAAAATTTGATATAGCAATATAAATTTTAATCGTATTCATAGATTATTTAACAAAAACATTACAAGCATTCACTTGTTTGTTTGGGTTATGTTTCTATCATTTATCTCGAAATTAAAATGTGTTGTAAAATATTATTCATATAATAATGAATTACCTATAGTGATCGCAACACAAAAGAAACACGTAGTATGCACGGCTGTATTATCATTAAATAAAAAATACCAGTCATTAAATTTTTATTCATATCACATAATAATACCTTTATAATTTCAAATCACCGCTCGCCGCCGGACATTTGAATTAAACCAATTTTTTTAATAATATTTTAGGTCAATCGTAATTCCGTGGACAAATAAACCCGCAGCATTTGCGGAAATCAGTTATAAAAACATATTAGCGACGCATACAGAGCGAAAGGGCTCTCTGACAATCCATTATGTATTGATAGACACAATATCCGAACCGAATAGACGCAATATAGTTCAGCCAGGGGTTGCCAACCGGTAAAACGACTTTTACGGGCCAATTCTCCCTCAAAATAGACCAATGTTAATGGAACGCTGCGTTTTTCATAAAAAATAGTACTAAAAACTGTCAAAATGTATTTTTTGTATATGTTATTATGATACATCACAAAAATGCACTTATGATAAGATTCTTTTTTTGACGTTTTCCAGGTTAGGTTTTATACCTACCTGAAATGTCTAACTGCACAACAGCATAGCTTTTTGACAGTTTTTAGTACCATTTTATATGAAAAGCGCACCGTAACAAATCCTCATCATGAAATTGGTCTAGTAATTAATACGGCAGAATTGCCGCATTAATCTTTATTAGATTTTTTTTGTCATCATTACTTTAATTTTATTCATAACTTGACCTTTCCCTGCTTCATTATTTATCGCTATGTCTTAATTTGTTGAAAATTCTAATATTTAGTTCTTTACACGTGTAATTCACAATTTTGAAACATTTTTTTTATAATAATTGAAAAATTTTATAATAGGTATAATATTTTATAATACTGGTGCGGATTACTGAATCGTACAGCAGAGTCACTCCTGCGGAAAATTGTGTGTTATTACAATAATTGAAAAAATAATTTATGTTTTTCAATACTATCAATTTACACCGTGTTGTTTGAGGTGAATTATACTCTCCCTTGATTATTCGTAATTACATATTCTTCTTATATTTTTCATCATAAAATGTCTTGTATAAATAACAAAAAACTTGAGGATGGAACGTCTAAGACCTGCGAAATCTATATAAATTAAGTATTTCTTAAATATATTGAAGGAAAATTTGTAGGTGTAAATTTGCAATAAGTACGTGACTACAGTCTGTAGTCTACAGATAAATATATTAAGAAGTTGCCCATCTCTGATGTTCCCAAACCTGTGAGTATACGTTGTCTATATATAGAGCGAGGTGTATTTCCTATCCAGCTATATTATGCAGAAGCCGTATGTACAAATTGAATTTGTAACATTAACGTATGTTCAGAGAGGCATTATTGCAATTAGCATGTCCATTGTGCCCGACGCAGTTCCACCGCGTATTTACAATGGCCCAATGTACACACAATCTACGTTATTTATCTTAATAGAATTTCATGAGTTTTGATTTCATTGAAATCGACGGCAAATATAATGCAACGACCAACACTCCGACGAGGGATGTTGAATTTTATCGATATGTCGAAAACTAACTCTTTTCAATATCAAAAACCGTTTTCCGTTGCTGGTTAGATATTTTCGAACAATATAAACCAGACATATCCCATTTTGTAACCGCAAGGTACAAAATACAAACCCATGTTGTAGGCAACCTGGTGCCATGTAGATATCACCATTTAACTTGAAAATATAAATTAAAAGTATGCTTCCAAATTAAAACAGTCGTTTGATGCACTTCTGTTCAGAGAAGTATCAGTATATAATACTTATCAATTATTAAAAGGAGTATCGAATAAAATTGAGTATAAAATAAAACTAATGTAGATATTTTGTTAATTGCTCTATTGAGTCCAAAATAAAATAGGTCAATATTTTTGTCTATAAATAGGCATTTATAAAATTCTTTCGAAATTTATTAAAAATTTTTGAATAGATATATGTTTTGTAAATATATTGAGTGAGCTTGTTTATGTGCACAAATTGATAAAAGTCTGTTAAAAAACCCTTTGACAAAAAATATCCATTTTTTTAGAAATATTCAATCATATTTAATATTTCTTCATCAATAACAAATCGACGAAGTTAGTTAAATATTTCATAACAGCTCGAAAAAACCCTGATTTCTGATTGCTGATAATTAAAAAATATCTTTAATTATTTACACATCGGATGCCAATGTTTTTGTTATAGCATTAATTTAAATTGTAGACTCATGGATATTAGATAATCAGAAAATACAGTTTTCTATAAACCTATGTCGTTCAAGGATTTCCTAACATACACGTCTACATGTTTAATCTAAGGATGAGTATCAATTAATTGCTAGATCTTTTGGTTTTCCTTCAATCTTACTAATGGTGTGTTTTAATAATAATCTGCAGTAATGGATTTGGACTCCATTTCTTGATTATATCTTCTACATTGCTATTTTTAAGTTGTTATTAATACTACGATGAATTAGAATAGATATTAAGACTTTATTTTTGCCTTTGTACTGACTTTATATTTGTCAATCCACGAAATAGCGAGTACAAATCCTATAATTTGAAGTCTTTTTATATGCATTTTGATGACGTTTATCGATACTTCCATTTAACAATAATTAAATAGCAATCAGAAAATTTAAAAAAAAGTATAAGCAAATTATGGTTGTTTTTAGAACTTCACTAATAGTTCTGGAGTTCTACATGCATGACGTTATTAACCAGATCAAAGGGGTGTGCTTCTTTTCAACCTTTTAATTGTTTAAATAGTTGATGTTCCTAATAAGGAAATCAATGCGGGATTATTGGTTGTTGAAAATCTTATCGTGATGGATACCACTTCTGTTTTGCACTCTCTCCTGGACAGTGTCAATTTTCAGATTGTTGTGCAGTGCTATGGTCTCTGGTTACTAATATACCAAGATGTATTTGCAATACACCTCAGAATTTTTGACTGGTTCTTTTGGATATATGAAATTCTTGATCTATTGGCAAAGCCCCACAACTCAACGCTTCAAGTCCAGATTGATTTTATTTTCGCCGTATTTAGTAGTCTTTTGTTTTCTAATGTTGATTTAGATTTACCTTTGATTATCCAGAACAGTGATTTCATTTTCGTTTCTATCTGTTTCAACCGTTGATGTGAGTAATCTAATATAATATCAAAATGTACAAAATATTAGTGAAAAATCTACAACAATGTAAAAATATAGAGCAGATCATAACCCCTAAACCTTAACCACTAATTTATAATTAAATATTTATACTAAAATTATATTTTATATTAACTGCTATATGAAGAGGGTGCAAATGACCTTTCAGATGAACGCCATTAATAAATAAAGTAAAAAAATATTCGATACAATTTTCGACTTCAACATCTCCAGTATTGATTCCAATATATAGCGTCGGATAGCATATGCATTCGTTTCGAAAGCCATTTTAAATTAAAAAGAGAACCGATAGTGAATAATAGAAAACTCTATTGCCGCCCACGCGCTCGCCTCGTCTCCTCCACACACGTAGACCGACTAGGTGACCGACTTTTATGGAAGAGTACTTAAATTATTGTTCTGAAATTGTGCTAACAGCACGTACGATAAGATACATTTATAATTTTAATGGCTTTGTACTGCAAGCCAAATACTGTTTCCTCGAATTTATCTTCCCTTTGTTAAAAAGTGCTTCGAGTATCTCCTGAATTGCGCATCTGGTGCAGAGCGTTCTGAGAAACTGAAAAATTACGAGTATCTGGTTTTTGCTTTACGTGGAATTGGGTCCTGGAGGAATAATTAAAATTATAGTGCTTTGATTTCATTTTGATTTTTCTTGCAATTTTTAAAATTACCTTTTGCATACTTTTTCTACTTCCGCATCATTGTAGAAATTAGAAAAAAAATAATACATAAGAAAAAATGTATGTATGTGATTGTGCGTGTGGTATTGATGTATGCACGTACATACTCTTCTGTGACGATTTCGAGAGCACGATTTACACAATTTGAATAATTTGATTTGTATTCACTGCGTCACGTGCTGATTAGTTTTTGTCAGAGACAGGTCTAAATGTTTTGTAGGTACTGAGCAAAAAGAGGCACAATAGGTTTTTGAGAGAATGGAAAATCCGATTAAAATGATTCAAATAGCATTTTACTTATAGTAAGGGAGTGAAGAGTTGATTACATTTTTGGGAAGGCAGGAATAGAGATTTCGGAGATGCAGGATAAGTTTAAAAAAATGACATTAAGTGATAGAAAGATGAACAGACAGATCATATACAAATCCAATTATTATTGATAAAATTCATGCAAGTTGCATCAAGGCAAAATGCAACAAAAGGCTACTTACTTTTAGTTATTCATTATTAAAATTTTGATTATTTTAAAAAAAATATTTTGCTGCTTCTAATATTGATAACGTAATCGATTGATTATATCGATAAATATTACCATAATATTTTCTCTATCTATTTTCTATTTATACTATCAAATGAGAAGTACTTTAACCTATTGCCATTATTTTTATGTCGCATCGTTTAAGTAATGATATCCGATGAAACGAATAGTAAATACACAAATAATAGCTTATTTTGAATGCATTACCTTTTCGTCGATCGTAAGTTAATATTGACAAATAACATAAGAATTTCGAAAATAGAGCAGTATTGGAACAGCTAATAAGATTATGTATGTACATATTTACATATTCTTATGAATCTAAAAATACCAGAGTTCAACGATCGAGTTGCACAAACTGAAGTGACCTTAGTGAACCGAACTATAAAAGCGAATGTTTCACAAAGGCTGCTATTTAACTACCTATATTGATAACTTTGTATTGAATGCCTGGTAGTTCAGAGGTATAAATACGCAATAAAATACAGACGCATGTACATATATTCTAAATATATATGGACAATGTCAGCACCCTTTGTGAAATCATTTTTGTATCAACAAATGTTGTAATTGAATTTTTTGTTGGAGCACATTCTGGTTTGTCAGAACTATTTTATTTTATTTTATTTGGTTCGTATTTCTGAATGATGGCACACATTTAACGCCAAAACTTATTTGACTTAACTTAGATAGCCACCGATAGCTACTGTCTCCATAAAATAAAATATAAGTAATGCTCTGGACTAACTATGGACTACTAGCAAATGTTATAATTTTTACTGACTTTACCTATGAACAATGTACAAATATCTTATTAAAAAGCACTTTGCATTACCCAGGCTGGTATCATGTGATGTCCGAGATTACATAGTTAAAATTTGTATCATTGATGAATGAAATGAACAGTGCTACAGATTTTTATCTAATTAATGAAGTAATTTGTTATAAAAAATGCTGTAGTCTGTAATTCAAGCTTGTTATCTATGTCATCGTACCGCTTGTACTAGTGTATCGGGATTAAACGAAGTATGGCATTTCTCAAACATCCTCTGCCATAAACTTGCAGCTTCGGAGCTGCGCTATTTATTTAATCATGATCAAATTTAATCGCACACTATGATTAATTAGTGCATGTCTCTCAAATCCTCGCATGCGAACGTAGTCGGGGCGCACTTACAGATGGCGATCGATAACACCTCATAAGTCTAACACAATTCGTGTACATTTCTATTGAATAATTAATGTTGATACGGTATAAACTACAATCATGCTTATTTAGTAATGAACGCTTGCTGCATGTTTCTGGCATTTATTAATAAATAAGAGATAACGTATAACGTAATGTGAAGTGTAATCATATACCTTCTCTACATGACTGCAAAAAGTGTTCTTGAAATTAAACCCTGAGGAACGCCTGCTTTTTTAAACCACGCCTATCAACTCTGCGCTAATATATGAATAATCACGAGTGATATTAGATCGCATCTACTATCATGATCTGAAATAAATCTATAAAGTAAACATTGAGGTATATTTGGGCTACTTTTCTCATGCCTTATCGTACATGTTCTATGATATTGGTTTTATCATAAATTCGTAGCACTAACACAAATATGAGCAGGTTTTCTGCTGAAATTTTTATAACCAGACTTATTATTTCTTGATATACAATTATTACAAATGCCTTCTGTTTTAAATACGTATATCTTGTGCAGATTTTTAAACTGCCAACCAATAAAATATTCGAACTTGACGAGAGATTTATTTAGGTTTGAAAAATATATCCGTAGATTGATAGAAATCTATTTCTTATAATCAAGTACACTTTGCAATGACAACGACGATTTGTTATTTCACTACGAACCGATTTCCAGTAGTATAGATCTAGAGATGAAACTCCTGTTTCTGCACTCCCTGCGTTTCGTTGCCTAAGTGGCTTTAGTTATGACGGGGACTTGTTTTACGGGCTGTCGCTTCTTCCCTGACATGACATGATTATATTTCGGAGGTAATGGAAAAGTTTGTCAACTGCGACGATACACAATTCCCATGCTGTATGATAATCAAAGATAACTGACGATTCTGCCTTGTTGACATGTGTATTTTGAAATAGGTCTTTTTGTCGAATACTTTGATATGTGTTTAACAAAATCGGTACATATTTACAGATCTTATTTGTTAAACTTCACTAGGTAACTATTTCATAGATTTTAGAAAATTGGAGATTATGAGATTTTATTAGATGCATTCAAAGATCCAAAACCTAATGAATCCAGAAAAGCTTGTTATCTATCCTTTTAAGTACTCTCTCTTTCAAAGGATTCGAGGCTTCATTCTTTTGCTTGTAGCATATTTCAATTCTACATATTTTGAACATGCTTAATTTCTCAATTGATGTGAAGATAGGTAATTTTAATAAAAATAACCAATGAACTTTATAATGAAAAAACATCTAATTATGACAATACATTTCTAATATATATATATATACAGATTTGTTCCTGCTCTTTCTTAAATGCGACTGTCCTCTATCTTTACCTTAAAGGTGAACATATGCCCTTCTTCTTATATGTTACAATATTGTCTCACTCCACATTTTGCTCGGTTTTCTTGTTTTACTCAATAACTACAGTCTTACCTCTTGTTAACAAGATTCTACATTCGCTGCTCTACGTTTACAAGAACTCATCGATCATCGTTAATCAGAATTTCAATTTCAGTTATCTTTAATAAGCAACAGAGTTTGCTGCACGCATATAATAATTTGTTCTTCTACTAGTACTTTCAGAAGTTTCTAAATTATTATAGTAGACATAACATTATTGCTGGTTTTAAACATAGCTGTTTTCGAGGAAATGTTCACGAGAGGTCAAATTTTGGGCTATCACTAATTAATCACGTTTTTGGCCAAGATCATCAAACATCAAACATCAAACATCAAACAGAAATTTTTACTTCAAGTTATAGATATCAACTATAATAATATATATAAATATTTATTATTTATTTTCAGGTCCTAGAGAAAGGCAATGGGCTGAAATGCCACCTTACCATCATCGTCCCCCCAGCACGACCACAACAACAACGACAACGACTACAACTCGAATGCCGTGGAAGGATCCACGACGAAGAACAACCGCCGCTCCTCCGCGCACTCGGCCAACCAGCAGGCACTACAAACATCCTCACCAGCCACATTATCCCAGTTACCCCGGTTATCCCAGTTATCCCAATTATCCTAACTATCCTAAACCTGAATATCCTGTGAAACCAAAAGGAGAGAAACCTCGTATACCAGAGAAGCCGAGATATTATCCTAGAAAGACGACTACAAGTACGACCACGATCAGGCCCCATGTGACGACTAGGAATCCGAGGTTCGAGCCTGCGGAACCTGGCATGCCGGATACTTGCGACACAAGTTATGATGCAGTGTCTGTTATCCGTGGGGAAGTTTTCATATTCAAGGGAAAGGTTTGTGCAAATTATTTATATACAACTATTATTTAAACTTTTTCAGTCAAAGGGATGTTTTTTGAAGATTTAAATAGTAGAGTTTCATGTAGTGATATTTTGTATCACCAAATTTGCATTTTTCAATCGGAATCGAACCTCGATGTTCAGTTAGATATTTCTCAGCATACACGGTTCAAAAGCCAAGATTCAAAATTTTTCCAGATGTTTAACTTTATTACCTTCCTAAAACGAATATCGAATAAAAAGCCAGATACAGCATAAAACCCAAAATACGTATCGCAATAAAATACTAATGGCGAGCGAATTTTAATATCGCGAAACTCAGAATTCTGAATAGCTACCACACGGGTGTCCGTACGATAATTCGATATCGATGAATACATATGTGCGGCCGCAGAATAATAATATTTCATTTTCCACGCCACACATATATTACATATACAAATTTTGTTTTCTTTCCAACTCGAGAGGAACGGCGTTCATAATAGATACGTTTCATTGACATTTGAATGATCTGGATTCCCTCATGTGTGCTTGAAATTTAATAAACGATTCCGGGTTAAATTGAATTCAGAGTTCGTTCATTCTATGGTGTTCCAACGCCGCCTGTTTGTGCGCATACATTAACCGGGATATTTGTTACATGCTCATATTTGTTCAAAACGAAACTGTGTTAAAGGGTATAAATTAGATTTCAATGCAAATCTCGAGTTTGAGATCAGCATAATTAAATATTTACTAAGTCGTCAATTGGAATGACAGCATGAAGCATAATTAGAGCTGAGTTGAGGATGTAAAATTTTATCTTCGCACATGTATATAGCACTGTCATTTATTGACGAGCGTATATTTTTTATATTTATTTAACTTCCCGTACAGCAAATTATAGTAATCGCAAAAAATCGAAAATGAAAATTTTCATATTTCTTTACGTTTCAAAACCTTCTGAACATTTTGACATACTTTAGAAAAAATGAATGTATGTGTGTGTGTGCGTGTGTGTATGTATGTGCGGATGCAAATTTTCGTAGACGATTTCGGGAACGGATCAACCGATTTGAATAATTAAAAAAACATTCGATTTGTATTGATAAGGAGACGTGCTGATTAGTTTTTGGCGAAGGCAGGTCTAGCCGTTCCGAAGATACGGGCAAAAAGTGCCGAAAACGGTAACTCAGTTTTTAAGAGAACGGAGCGTCCGATTTGAATAATTCAAAAACATTTTACTTGAATTGACAAGATGAAGAATTGATCAAATTTTCATGAAGGCAGGTCTAGCGGTTTCGGAGATCTAATGAAAAAAATAAAAAAAATGCCATTTGGTCATCAAATGCCATCAAAAATGATCATTAGACGTATGCACATCAAATTATCAGATATTTTATAGAGATTTTAACAATAAGTATAAATTTTGTTTACATTCCTATGGGTTCCGCACCAATGTTTATCTGTTAGACGGCGACGCGACGCTTACGCGCTTCGATATTTCGTCTCCATGCAGTTAAAGCAGTACGATTGCTTTGAAAAAAAGTTCAGAATTTCCAAAATATTTCAAAATACACTTGTCTTCTAAAAGACTTTTTTTTCAAAATGAAGTAAATTTTTGTAAAAAATTTATAGTTTCTCAAAAATCTATTTTTTCACAGTAATTTTTTTTCAAAAATGTTAATTGTTTTTAAAAAAATAATAATTTTTGGTACGGGAAGTTCCAGCAATTTGTCTTAAGGCTAGATGCCATGCGCCCCACTAGTTTAATTATTAACTTCCCGAACGAGAAGTTTATGTTCCAATCCAATTTGATTTTTTTTGTTTTCTTGACGTTTCAAGCTATTCTGAATCGAATGAGACAAATTTGGTAAACTTATGTGTATGTATGTGTGCATGTGAACCGATTTTTGATCTTTCGTCGATGTTTTTCAAAAGCCATTCGACATAAATCGATAAGGACTAGCGTTTATCAGTTTTCCGCGACGATCAGCCAAGTCTTTTATTTGTTACTAGCAGAAAAGTGAAAAATTATTTGTACAAAAGAGTACAATAAGACTTTTCCATTATCATGATATAATAAAACATTTTATTTTATATTTTATCATACAAATATTTTTCACTATTCCTATTCCGACAGTATTTCTGGAGGATCGGACAAGAGGGATTAAAAGCGGGCTACCCAGCAGAAATCCCAAGGCTGTGGACCGGTCTGCCTAGGAACATCACCCACATAGACGCCGTCTACGAGAGACTAGATAGGAAAATTGTTTTCTTTATCGGTAAGTCTAAAAATAATATCGATGCCTTAAGGATTTCGATATCGCTTTGTCGTCTGCTTCTATCGCCATAATACGACGCGGAAACTTCTATTCTACGCCAGTTATTGCAAACGCAATCTTGTTAGTGATATAGGATATCTTTTGTATTAAAGGATAATATTAATGCGATTTCTTCTTAATCCGATCGACTGTTTTATCCTGATAGCTGCTGTAATTTTTGTTGTTTTTCTTTCTGGAAGCACAAGGAATATGATAAATACACTGCGAAGAGTAGGTTCTCAAAAAGTATCAAACGTACACCTCCATATTAATTAAAAAAATAATAGTTTGTTGATGGCTATGAAATTTATTACGACATTTTTGTTTAAATGCATCACAATATTACGATATAATCAATCATAATTTTAATTTTGAAGAATCGATACGTTTTTGTCTTTTAAAGTTTGCCCATTTGTTACTTGCTCATTTTTAATAATTTTCGGGTATTTATTTGTATTGATAATTTTGAAAGTTTTTACGATTTTTTTCGAAAATGATGTATTCTTTAAATTCTTCAAAATATTAACGCAAATGGTAGGAAAATTATTTTTAGAATACTTAGATTAGAAAACAAAGCGACTTTAATTGCTTCAGTTGAAATTTGGAAATTTCAATTTACCAAGATTTTTGATAATTATATCAATGTTGATTATTAACCCTTTTTCTACGGGATTGTTTTCTCCAGAAAAGACACTGCTGTACGAGCTCACGTACCACCCAGTAGCGCTACTAAACGAGACAGAATACATATTTTATGAAAATTTCAATAAAAATGTATTTAAAAGTTACAAAAAACAATTCTGATGAACTAGAAATTACAATAACAAATAAGAATTCTCAACAATTTAACTCAGAGTGATGAATGTTGAAGCATGGTCGAAAGGTATAAAACAGTGTTGTGGATAGTGTTAATTTGTCAGAATTTGTTTTATGATTTTTTTGAATTCTAAAATTTTGGATACCTTAGTAATTTACCAAAATTAGTTTACTAAATTTTCAAAAGCAGTAAATGAGCAAACTGCGCTTTTTTTGAAAAAAAGTGAAATATTTCAATCACAAATCTAAAATCTTTCAGTTGAAATCGACCTAAAAATCTAATTTTGGGTTTGAAAAACTGTTTTTTTATATTCATATGATATTTATTTCTACGTGTGGTAGTTTAATTATTTTATAGTATTCTATTAAATGAGACTTATAATATAGTTTTAGTTATATTAATATGAGGTACGTTCCGTTGTACCGTCATAATTAATATCGCCATATTACAATATACATGTATTAATATCAACATTTGACCAAAAAATCTAAATTAAATTTTGGGTTTAAAAAACTGATTTTTTTATGTTCGTATGATATTTATTTCTATATGGGGAAGTTGAATTATCTTATAGTATTTTATTAAGTTATGCTTATAATATAGTTTTAGTTATATTAATATGAGGTACGAACCGTAGTATCTTCATAATTAATATCGCCATATTACAATATACATATATTAATTTCAACATGCTAACTAATATTACCATGTTTTCATGTTTTCGCAAACAAATACAATATAACAATATCTCTGTATATATTCAAATTCTCAGGCAAATACTATTACCTGTACGGTAATCGCGTGGAACCGGGTTACCCGCGACGGTTAAGCTCCCTGGGTTTGCCAGACAATTTGGAGCGGATCGACGCGGCCATGGTGTGGGGCTACAACTCCAAAACGTACCTGTACAGCGGGGACCGCTACTGGAAGTTGGACGAAGACGAGGGCAGGGTCGAACTTGACTATCCGAGGGATATGAGCATGTGGAAAGGGGTCGGATATAATATCGATGCCGTGTTCCAATGGACAGATGGTAGGATAGTTAAAATAATTATTGTAAAATTCATTTATATTCAAAATTAAAAAACGACCATCGATCTGCTTTATAAATTTAGCTTTATAGATTTAGTATAAGTTTAGTTTAAATAAAATAATTTCGGATAAATTGACAAGTACATTGGGTGTGCTCCAAGGATCAATTTTAAGGCCTCTCTTATTTCTCATATATATTAATGATTTACCCCATTGTACAAATCTTTGTGATTTTATTCTTTTTGCGGATGATACCAGCGTTATCATCAAGGCCAAATCTCTTAATGAATTACAACATAAATTAAGCGTGGTTATGTCAGAAATAACGAAATGGTTTTGTGAAAGTAATCTAGTCCTCAATAATGATAAGACCCAAATCATATCTTTTTGTACAAAAAATCGTTTATCCAATAATATTACTTCTTTAACCATCAATAATTCAGCATATAATTTTTCGCAAGTATCAAAGTTCCTTGGTATCGATATTAATAATAATTTAAAGAGGTCTAATCATATCTCTATCTCACTATCACCAACTTTATCTAGAACATGTTTCATGTTGCGCACCCTAAAACCCAAACTTGGTTTAAATTGCTAACTTTCAGTTTATTATAGCAACTTTTATTTTCACGTTTCATACGGCATCCAATTCTGGGGTTTTTCATCCGAACTAATTAAAATACTTAAGCTTCAGAAAAGAGCTATTCGAATATTTTTTTCCTTCCTGCAGACCCATATTTAAAAAACACAATATTCTAACTGTCCCATGCATTTTTCTGCTGGTAACATTATCTTTCATCAAAAACAATTCGAAACTTTTTGATATGGCTTCGTCCTCCTCAAACTACAACACTAGACACAAACTTATTAAGGCGCGCACATATAAATTAAGCAGCTCTTTCAATACGATCGACGGTCTAGGTATTCAGCTTATGAATAAACTTCCACTCAACATCCGAAACTAAGACAGCAAAAAATTTCACGCTTCCCTAGTTAAACTTTTTAAAGAATTAGCTTTTTATGACATTACTGAATTTTCTCAATTTGATTTCAATAACTATTTTCTTGCATAATCCTTACCCTTTATCTATGTAGTCTGACCATTTGATCGCCTGTACAACCATATTTTTTTAATTTTTTTAATTTTTTTTATTGCTATTTTATTAATTTAACATTTTTACGGTTTTAAATCAATATAACTTTCAACCTTGTGCAAGAATTTTGAGCTTGACTGGTGGTCAAACAGACTTTAATATGATGAACATAGTATTTAATGTTCGAATGCTTTTTTTCAGCTCTTTTTTTCAGAAGCGAAATTTGTGCAGCTACTATGATTATTATAAAATTACTATCATTTTAATATTAACAATGAATCAGCTTGACAAGAGCCTGAAATAATATCTATTATTATTGATTATGGCTTGCTTATGAATAAATAAATAAATAAATAAATAAATAAGGTACAAAAACACCGGTTTAAAAAAAATGTATATATGTATTTATTTCCCAGGAAGGACATATTTCTTCAAAGGCAAAGGTTTTTGGGAGTTCAACGACTTACAAATGCGAGTAAAACACAGGCACCAGAAACTGTCAGCCCCGTTTTGGATGGGTTGTCCTCGAACTTTAGGCGTCGATTCATCTGCAGAGAAACGCCTGAGGTACACCAGCGCTGATTCTGATGAATGGACATCATCAGGGCACTCTCTACGATCAGATATTGCATATCGAATAATCTTAATGATACTGCCGACTGCTTTACTAATTATACGAATACGCTGATTGCCAGGATTGAGTGAAGTTTTGGTATAATCTTTCAGTTTGAGGTACACTAATGTGAATAGTTTTTAAGTGGATAATTATAAGTTTATATATTTCGAACAGTTTGTGAAAATCTTATTCATGTTTGGTAAAATTAGTGCGTTGTTCATTTGGATGAAGTAACTTGTACGATACTCTAAGTAGATGCGTTTCTTGTGCCGTACCAACATTGATTCCGTATCAAAATTGATCCAATATTGCAGTCAAAAAATTATAACCCAAAAATTTAAAAAGAACCTTTTGTGATTGGTCGTTTAAAAAAAATATTTTAGCGATAACTATCAATTTTTGAATAGTTAAAACTCGTGAGTAATTTTTGGTTTCTGCGGATGAAACATTATTCATCGAGTTTAAGTATTTATTAAATATAATATACAAGATAATTCGAATAATAATTTTTGAAATTATTGATGATGCAAAAGAATTTAAAATCCATCAAGTGTTCAGATTTAAATGTCAAGACTTGCTCAACTGTGCTTTTATAGTTATTTGAATTAATAGCTTTGTAATGAACTGATTTAAAATTTAAAATTTTTGAAGATATTAGTTTGTTCTTGAATAATATCAATTACATATCTGCCACTATATAACAAGTTGACAGTGTTTAAGTAATATTATATCTTTATTAAGATTTCAGGTTGGTTTGGTGATGAAATAATCTTAAGAAAAATAATATAAGACATTTCAATCAAGGATTAGTAATTTATTTTCATTAAAAATAATAAAACATCAAATAATTAATAAGGGATTTCCTTCACTAATAGAAGCATTTATTATATAAACATATCTGTGTAATATTCACAATATGATAAATTTTGCAATTATAAATTTATAATTAATATTTATTTTATTTTATTAGAATGGCAATTATGTAGTAAAATAATTTTATGATTAATTAATGTTAATTATTAATATGAATTCAAAATTTGACAAATAAGTCATTCCAGAAATGTTTGGGAATTTTATTATTGGCTAATTAGATATGAAATTTATTGCAATTATGTATATGATTATTTGTAAACTTTGTGAAATCATGAAATTTATTGGTAATTTGGCTTTAGTCATCACATTTTGATTATTTCAATATATTGCAATATGCAGCAATTACTGAAATGTAATTGTTTAGTTATTAATTATAATATTTGGTTATTAAAATTATTTAATATTCATATATTAAATGAAGAAAAATAAAATATTATTTTGACTATTTTTAATTGACAAATTAGCGAAAATAAAATATTAAATTGAAACCTCGTATGCATTTTTAGCTACATTATAAGAAATACATTTATAGTTTTTTTAATATGTTATGATTAGTTCACATTCAATATTGTCGGAATTATTTCTTTTGTAATTAGATCTAATTATAAGTTTTTTCTTAAGTTAGATATTTTATATATTATGATCATTCGGTAAATAAGAGACATCAGAACATTATATTTGTAATTAACACTATAATGTAAGAGGTAGTATTTTTTTAAAAACTATATTTTTATAAATTATGCGATGCATTGGAATTTTATAACAAATATTTTGCTAACTTTCTATTATTGAAAATTCTCTTTTTATAATGTGAAAATTTTAACATTTTTATTCTTAAGAAATAATGAAGATATACAGTACATATATTTTAATTAATTTTTTATGTTATTTTTAAGAATGAAGCCAATATGCGCTTAGAGATGTGACCGCATTATGACTAAAAAATTTGGAATATTTTTAAAAGTTGTATTTGTCTGATGTATATATATGCTAGTGATAAAATGCACATGATATTGTAACATAGTGCCTATTACATATAAACTGCCTATTCAATATAGTGTTTGGCTATATATTTTTTGATCATCAAATACAATATTGAAGGCATTCGCAAAGTGCACAAAGAAAAAAGAACAATTAAATTTGAATATATGAATATTTTGAACTAATTTTTAAATTTCTGACGTTTATCTATCGTAACATAATAAAATCAATTTCTTTCTACAAAAATAATTATTTATATAATTATACATAAAATTTCTAATAATCAAAAACATGTATTTCTCAAAATAAATATGAATATAATAACCTGATATAAACATGATAAATAATGAATGTGGGTTTAAAGATATATTTTCTACATTCACTATAAAAAAATTTGGCATAAGAATATATTATCAAAGTCTAATATAGTATCATTCAGAATATGTATGCATTTTATGGTAAATTTACATCATAACAATCCAATATATATCATGTATTTAACCAATATATACTGTGATATTTAATTGTAATACATTTTGAAATAAACATTTTGTATTATGTTTTGAATTTATGAAAATGTTTGATTGCAAACGATATTGTTATTATTATGGATTACTTTCATATTTTTTATGTAGGAGTAAAAGAACAACTGTATGACGTCAGGTATATGACGTTCAACAGCACCATAAACATCCGCTGGAGCAAAATAAATTTGTCAATATATGATCAAATAAAAATCAATTTTATTAAAAATTCACCACCTACCGTGGTTGACCAATTCTGTGATGTGTTTCCTTGTAACATTGGCGACCCACTGTTATTTTTATTTATTCTATTTGTAAAATTTATAGACATGATATCCGAGTCGTAGAACATTTTGGCAATCGCGTTGAAGCGCTGCCTTGGCTGGATCATGAGGGAAATGTAAATCCTGGTGTCGAAATCTAGATGGTAGGCAGGATTCTTGGCCTGGAGGAATAAATAGTAATAAAAATATAAGTAATATTAACAACGTTTGAATGTATTCAACCTTTAGTGAAGCTATAATTTTTCCTGCACGTTCCCAGTTGCTCTGGTAACTTATATATACCAATAACTTTATAATGTTTGTGATGTGTATGTGTGTATATTTCGACATATATCTAGTATGGTATTTTCTCATTTCTAAAAATAAATTTTTAAATTATCTATATTTTGAAAATTGGTTTTATTTTATTATGAACACCATTTAAGCTGTTTGAAGAATATTTTTATAATTAACAATCGTATACATAATTTTGAATTGTGTAGTTTATTATATTATGATCGCAGTAAATTTAGATTTGAAACTTGTTTGATAAATGAAAATTTTGTTTAAAGTTTTGTTTCATTGTAAAACTTATACTAACTGATCAAATCAATATGTAATCACATAAATTACTGTACTAATTTTTTTATAAAATTAGTTTAAAGTAGTTATAAAATAATTAATTATTGAAATACTCTTGTAAAAATTGTGATGATCAATTAAAATAATCATAAAATGTAAAAAGTAGTATTTATTATATGTTATTCATTTAATTGTTTTTCAACTTTGCAAAGGAGTGGTTTGTTTTCACTAGATAGTTGAAATTGCTTTTTTGTGTTTTCTCACAGAATGTC
This sequence comes from Ctenocephalides felis, assembly GCF_003426905.1. Taxonomy (NCBI): domain Eukaryota; kingdom Metazoa; phylum Arthropoda; class Insecta; order Siphonaptera; family Pulicidae; genus Ctenocephalides; species Ctenocephalides felis. The sequence goes on along the minus strand of NW_020537758.1, from coordinate 20,342,075 downwards.
ATTTAATTTTGATCATTTAAAATAAACGAAATTTAAAGAAAAATGTAATATTAAACATTTTTTGAATTAATTTATATTTTTCTTTTGACCTTGGTTTGATTTTTTTATATTTCAAAATATTTCACCAATTCTACTCTCAATAAGTACACAGTAAGACTCTTTTGCGCTAACTTTGTTAGTTTACAAATGTTTTGTGGCTAGTTTGTATCATCATTAGTAATTTTATTGTAAACTAATAAGTTAAAACTTGAAAAAATTGTATGTTTGTATTTATATAATATTTAATGGCTTCACGTGTTGCAGGAATGTAGAACTAAATTTTTTATCAGAATTTAAAAGCAATTCAACTAAACTATTATGATTTTATTAGAAAATTGCTTTTGTTAATAAATTTCAAAATTATTCATGTATATGAGTGATATATAAATAAAACAGTAAAAAGGGTATGGGCGCATTGCCATATAGAATCGGCCCCACCCTGGTATTTAAATAATTTATACGCCATTTTATAGGTCTAAATGATAAAAACCGATATACCAATTTTCAACTTTGCATCTCATCTTATGGCCGAGATATCATTGAAAATATGTGAAAGTGGCCCCTTTTTTCAAACTCACTTTTTGACGTAACCATAAAAGATATCGAAAAAAAATTTACGTGGTTCTATTCATATTGGCTTAGGCCACATAATGTAGAACAATCGATGCCAAATAATTAATTATTATTAGCTGAAAAAGATAAAATAATTTTTTGATTGATGTTTTCCGGTAGTGCGTTTAGTTGGACCACCTTCTAATTAGCGTTATTCGAAAGATTATTGCTTTATCTTTTAGTACTGAAAATATTGTTCAAATCAATTTGGTGGAACACATTGGAAAATTGAAAAAACCGGAGCCAGTACACCCGCGCGTAACCCTAATAGTACCCTGCAATCGCATAGAGTTCGTTCGAACGCAAAGCAGTGCGCGAAGCGCCCGAAACGGTTCCTAAGAAATTCTGAACTTTGAATTCTGAAATACAATTTCTTTTATTTATCACTGTGAGTAATTTAATTAAAGTAATAAAAGTATTTTAATTATAATATTAGAAATAACTAGTGGGGTGGGTGGCATCGTGCCTTAAGGCAAATTGCTGGAACTTCCCGTACCGTAACGAAATGTTCGAGGAATACTGAATGTTTTCAAATAAATTATTATAAATATTGAGACATTGTCTAATATTTATAAGTATTTTATAAACTGAATTGCAAAGTTGAAATTATTTGTTTAAAGTATATTAGAACTATAGTCAGAATTAAAAATAAAATCTGAATTATTTTCGATATACAAAAAATTAAAAAAAAAAAAAATGAAACAAAAATTTTTTTTCCAAAATCAATTATTTTGTTAAGACAAGCAGAAAGTTCTTTGAATCATTCAAATCGAACGCTTAGTTCTCTCAAAAACTGCAATTTTTTACATATTTAGCTCCGTATCTTCGAAATGGCTGGACCTACCTTTGCCAAAAACTAATAAACACTTCTCCCAATCATTACTAATTGAATGTTTTTTAGATCATTCAAATCGGATACTCCGTTCTCTCAAAAAGTCGATTTCTATTTTCTGCACTCTTTGCTCCGTATCCCGGAAACGGCTGGACCTGCCTTTGCCAAAAACTAATTAGCTCTTTTCCCGATCGATAGGTATCGAATGTTTTTTGAACCATTCAAATCGGTTGATCCGTGCGCCCGAAAACGTGACTGGAAATTTGTATCCATACATACATACACACACACACATACACACACACACATATCCATTTTTTCTGAGGTATGCCAAAACGTTCAGAAACCTTCGAAACGTCAAGAAATGTAAAAATTTTCAATTCCGATTTTCGGCCCATTACAATAACTTACCCTACGGGGAGTTAAAAATTTATTGGTGTTCTTTTAAAATTTACAAGTGTATCATATGATTTACACAAATACTTCGGTATGCTAAATTAATAAATAATAAATCAATTAAAATTATATTTTGTTATTTTAATCGTCATCACTGTCATGGTTAATAGCAACCGAAGTTTCCTCTATTATAAAAATTTTCGATAGTATTTCTGATGGACGTATAATACGTGATAAATACCTCGCAAATGACATATAATACATGATAGCTGCAATATGTGAACAGCAACCAACAGTCCTCAATCCATTGGGACAACTACAGCAATACCTTAAAATACTTCGATAGTTAGTGCAAAGCGGAGTATATTCAATATAAACATTATATTTTTTCCTATTTATATGCCGTGATTGGACATCAATTCTAATTATATTCCTACACTCTTTGAAATAATAATAATAATAATAATAATAATGATTATTAGAATACTTTCAGTAATAATTTTTGTAAATTCCTGAAGTACTATATAGAAAGTTTCCACATCAAATGGCAAATAATTTTTGAAGAATTTTAAATAACCAAAAGCAAAGAATTTCGGATTACCATTTGTCATATTTCTTTTTGTATTGTAGTATTGAGTAGTACTGATAAAGATAGGCCACAATAAGGGCTTTATAATCGCAATGTTACAATTATCATTAAAAAAAAAAGGTTTCTTGGGTTTGTTGAAATTACAATGTTTCATTATATTATTATTTCATATGAATACATATAACTATATAATAAATATTGTCACATTCAGAATTTCTTAGGAACCGTTTCGGGCGCTTCGCGCACTGCTTTGCGTTCGAACGAACTCTATGCGATTGCAGGGTACTATTAGGGTTACGCGCGGGTGTACTGGCTCCGGTTTTTTCAATTTTCCAATGTGTTTCACCAAATTGATTTGAACAATATTTTCAGTACTAAAAGATAAAGCAATAATCTTTCGAATAACGCTAATTAGAAGGTGGTCCAACTAAACGCACTACCGGAAAACATCAATTGAAAAATTATTTTATCTTTTTCAGCTAATAATAATTAATTATTTGGCATCGATTGTTCTACATTATGTGGCCTAAGCCAATATGAATAGAACCACGTAAATTTTTTTTTCGATATCTTTTATGGTTACGTCAAAAAGTGAGTTTGAAAAAAGGGGCCACTTTCACATATTTTCAATGATATCTCGGCCATAAGATGAGATACAAAGTTGAAAATTGGTATATCGGTTTTTATCATTTAGACCTATAAAATGGCGTATAAATTATTTAAATACCAGGGTGGGGCCGATTCTATATGGCAATGCGCCCATACCCTTTGTCTGTATATTTAAAAATGTAAAAGTATTTAACAAATTTTATACCTGAGAAAGGAAATGCAAACAAGTGTACTGTAGAACACAGGTTAGTGGAAGAAAATAAAATTTATTCTACACCAAATTTATTTATTTCAATAACCAACGACTAATTCATTGCAGTGTAAATTTTTAGAGAATTTACTAAAAGAATGTAATATCGTTATTTAATTTATAAAACCCTTAATGTTAAAATTGAAGATTCAAATAAACGTCGTTTCGATTTCAAAACAGAAGAGGCGTTCGAGTTTCTGAAACGCCATCTTCGACCGAGCGAACGTGCACGCTTTGCAGTCGCACGTCTACAGGTCTTTTGCACATCTATGCTTTGCGACTCTAGGAGTTGGGAGAGGCAGTTGTCATTGCGAGTGAGAGTTCATTTCCATCGTGGCGATTGCTGGAAGAAGACAACGGGACGTCGTCGAACACGGACGAACGGGCCTGACCCTTCGCTGCCTGTGGAAAACATGCGACCTGCGAGCGTCACCTGGTACGTTGCACTTGTGCTGATTATATTTCTCTTTGCGGATTCGCTCGGATTTCATTTCGTGTTTTAAGATGTTTTAGATTTAATCGAGACCTTTACTCATTTCTGTTTTTTTTTTGGAAAACGTGTGCTCGATTTATATAGTTTTTGCTCAAGTCGTACTACTGTCTAAGACGTACGCCGGATATATTTTATCTAATCATTTTATTTTGCATCATTTGGTGAACACTGTTAAATAAAACTACATATTATTTTGTTGACTGAGCAAGACTTCACAATTGAATGGCTGGCGGTCATTGTGCAGAAGAAATAATCAAAAGTAATAGTAAAAAGTTGTGAAAGTAAAAAATAATGACTGTTAATTCATTATGAGAATTATTGTGAGTACATTTATACGGATCGTTTAATTTGAAGTCTTATTTACATCTTTATCATCTGCTAATTCACTTCAATTTATAGATCAGAAGTATTGTGTAAATTGGACCACAATCATCATGTCATCAAGAATTTTAAAGCAAAATTACTTTTCCATGAAAGCCATTTTTGTTTTAAATGCATAATTTTATTTCTTTTACTTGAAAAAAAGTTACAAATTGACAAAGAATAGTTACAATTTGAATGAATATAAAGATGCAAACGAAGACTATTCTGTGCTGGAGCGCTGCATTGCACACGAAGACAGCTTTGGTGACGCATCAACAATGACATTTAATAATGTATGTATAATCAACTAAATTCAATAATAATTTGTGTATTTTGCAGGTGCCGGGTAGGTTTGCGTTTGCTGCGTTTTTATACGAAAATTGTTACTGTGACGCTCTGAATGTGGTATTTATTGGAATTGCATTTGGCACGAATAGATTTATTAAGCGGTGATTTTGTTCAAGATATTAATTGATCAATATTATAGTTGTCACTATAACTTTTAGAAATTTACAAAATCATTAAGGCATTGAATTTCATGATTCGAATGATCACGATATGTCTTGCATGTGGGTTAATTTATTAGTTAGGTAGCATCAGTAGTTTTATTATTAATAATAACAAATACTAATACACTAATCTATTCAATTATTGAAAAATAATGTGGTCATTTGAATCATTTGAGATTATGCAATGTGGATTTGACATATTACATTAAATTTTAATTTTCACTGTTTTCAATTCATGTTAATGCATTTCATAAAAACCAAGTGCAATTCTTAAACTGCTAGTAAATTTCTACATTCTATTTCTGGTCATCAAGATGAAATCACATGGAGGCCACAAGATACCATATCAAGCAAATTGTTGAGTATCGAATGGCCAAGTATCGAGTGAAAATTCAACACTGACTCACTTCACCGGGAAACGCTCTGAAAATAATTTAAAAAGTACGTTTTTATCCATAATCAGTATAAATGTAAACAATAAATAACATGTTTATTTTTTTCCAGGTCCTTTCAACCATTGCTGCTCTGTACACTGACCCCTTCACCAGGAATCGCTCTGAAAATAATTTAAAAAGTACGCTGTTATCCATAATCAGTATAAATGTAAACAATAAATAACATGTTTATTTTTTTTTCAGGTCCTTTCAAATACTGCTGCTCTGTACACTGACCCCTTCACCAGGAATCGCTCTGAAAATAATTTAAAAAGTACGTTTTTATCCATAATCAATATAAATGTGAACAATAAATAACATGTTTATTTTTTTCCAGGTCCTTTCAACTACTGCTGTTCTGCACACTGACCCCTTCACCAGGAATCGCTCTGAAAATAATTTAAAAAGTACGTTTTTATCCATAATCAGTATAAATGTAAACAATAAATAACATGTTTATTTTTTTCCAGGTCCTTTCAACTACTGCTGTTCTGCACACTGACCCCTTCACCAGGAATCGCTCTGAAAATAATTTAAAAAGTACGTTTTTATCCATAATCAATATAAATGTGAACAATAAATAACATGTTTATTTTTTTTTTCAGGTCCTTTCAACTACTGCTGTTCTGCACACTGACCCCTTCACCAGGAATCGCTCTGAAAATAATTTAAAAGTACGTTTTTATCCATAATCAATATATGTGAACAATAAATAACATGTTTATTTTTTTTCCAGGTCCTTTCAACTACTGCTGTTCTGCACACTGACCCCTTCACCAGGAATCGCTCTGAAAAATAATTTAAAAAGTACGTTTTATCCATAATCAATATAAATGTGAACAATAAATAACATGTTTATTTTTTTCCAGGTCCTTTCAACTACTGCTGCTCTGCACACTGACCCTTCACCAGGAATCGCTCTGAAAATAATTAAAAAGTACGTTTTTATCCATAATCAGTATAAATGTAAACAATAAATAACATGTTTATTTTTTTCTAGGTCCTTTCAAATACTGCTGCTCTGTACACTGACCCCTTCACCAGGAATCGCTCTGAAAATAATTTAAAAAGTACGCTGTTATCCATAATCAGAGTATAAATGTAAACAATAAATAACATGTTTATTTTTTTCAGGTCCTTTCAACTACTGCTGCTCTGTACACTGACCCTTCACCAGGAATCGCTCTGAAAATAATTTAAAAAGTACGTTTTTATCCATAATCAGTATAAATGTGAACAATAAATAACATGTTATTTTTTCCAGGTCTTCAACTACTGCTGTTCTGCACACTGACCCCTTCACCAGGAATCGCTCTGAAAATAATTAAAAGTACGTTTTTATCCATAATCAGTATAAATGTAAACAATAAATAACATGTTTATTTTTTTCCAGGTCCTTTCAACATTGCTGTTCTGCACACTGACCCCTTCACCAGGAATCGCTCTGAAAATAATTTAAAAAGTACGTTTTTATCCATAATCAATATGAAGTGTGAACAATAAATAACATGTTTATTTTTTTTTCAGGTCCTTTCAACTACTGCTGTTCTGCACACTGACCCCTTCACCAGGAATCGCTCTGAAAATAATTTAAAAAGTACGTTTTCATCCCTAATCAGTATAAATGTGAACAATAAATAACATGTTTATTTTTTTCCAGGTCCTTTCAACCATTGCTGCTCTGCACACTGACCCCTTCACCAGGAATCGCTCTGAAAATAATTTAAAAGTACGTTTTTATCCATAATCAATATAAATGTGAACAATAAATAACATGTTTACTTTTTTCCAGGTCCTTTCAACCATTGCTGTTCTGCACACTGACCCCTTCACCAGGAATCGCTCTGAAAATAATTTAAAAAGTACGTTTTTATCCATAATCAATATGAATGTGAACAATAAATAACATGTTTATTTTTTTTTTCAGGTCCTTTCAACTACTGCTGTTCTGCACACTGACCCCTTCACCAGGAATCGCTCTGAAAATAATTTAAAAAGTACGTTTTCATCCCTAATCAGTATAAATGTGAACAATAAATAACATGTTTATTTTTTTCCAGGTCCTTTCAACTACTGCTGTTCTGCACACTGACCCCTTCACCAGGAATCGCTCTGAAAATAATTTAAAAAGTACGTTTTTATCCATAATCAATATGAATGTGAACAATAAATAACATGTTTATTTTTTTCCAGGTCCTTTCAACCATTGCTGCTCTGCACACTGACCCCTTCACCAGGAATCGCTCTGAAAATAATTTAAAAAGTACGTTTTCATCCCTAATCAGTATAAATGTGAACAATAAATAACATGTTTATTTTTTTCCAGGTCCTTTCAACCATTGCTGCTCTGCACACTGACCCCTTCACCAGGAATCGCTCTGAAAATAATTTAAAAAGTACGTTTTTATCCATAATCATATAAATGAACAATAAATAACATGTTTACTTTTTTCCAGGTCCTTTCAACCATTGCTGTTCTGCACACTGACCCCTTCACCAGGAATCGCTCTGAAAATAATTTAAAAAGTACGTTTTTATCCATAATCAATATGAATGTGAACAATAAATAACATGTTTATTTTTTTTTTCAGGTCCTTTCAACTACTGCTGTTCTGCACACTGACCCCTTCACCAGGAATCGCTCTGAAAATAATTTAAAAAGTACGTTTTCATCCCTAATCAGTATAAATGTGAACAATAAATAACATGTTTATTTTTTTCCAGGTCCTTTCAACTACTGCTGTTCTGCACACTGACCCCTTCACCAGGAATCGCTCTGAAAATAATTTAAAAAGTACGTTTTAATCCATAATCATATGATGTGAACAATAAATAACATGTTTTTTTTTTCAGGTCCTTTCAACTACTTTGGCTCTGCACTTTGACTCCTTCACCAGGAATCCTTCCTGAAACATTTTACCAAGTATGTGATTTATCCATAATCAGTATAAATGTGAACAATAAAAAATAACATTTTTTTTTTTTTCCAGGTCCTTTCAACCCACTGCTACTCTGCACACAGACCCCTTCACCAAGAATCTTTCCAGAAACATTTTACCAGGTATGTGTTCATCCATATTAGTATAAATGCGAACATTCCTATAATGTTTCTTTCTTTTTTTGCAGATCTTCTCGATCCAACTATTACTGAAGCCTCAAATTCAGGAGCTTCCAAGCTCCTGAACACTCATTCATGTGAATGGCTCGCAAGTAGTTTTTTTTCAATGACTGTCTATAATTATGCATGATTAACTTAACTCTTATTAACTCAATAACATGACTAACCTAACTAACTTAATTATGCAGTTATTATAAAAACCACTTGTTGAGATTTACTATGAAGGTCTTAATGGGGTTATGTGGAAGACACCGCTCCATGATTAATCAGGTAATTTATTCTTTATAGTATATTTTATGAGACTTGTTACTATTCATTGTTTTCGGTTATAGGGTAAACAACTTCAAGCCAAGTGCTCTTCAACGCTCAAGTTGCTCATGAGTGAGAACAATCATTTGATCTACTAATTATGCTGTCCGTCCGTCCGTCCGTCCGTCCGTCCGTCTCTTCACCAGAGAAGATGCCTACTATGATATATTAAATAGTTAAGTGCTTAGATGTTAAGATTTAATGAATAAATAATTGTATTTAATTTAATTGTTGTTTTAATTTAATTATGAGCCACTTCACGGCTAAATCACATCATGCTGTAACGTAAATTACAGAAATATTTAAACATGTCTACATTTTAAAAAATTTCTTGTGTTATTAATAGGGATACTTATTGAGTGCACTCTTTAGTGTAGTCAATTGTGTAGAACAGTTTTCTTCACTGTTTGGGTGTTTGCAAACATCTTGCCGCATCTTGGTAAAGCTCTTTATACCTTTGCTTCGACTCGGGTAGAACTCTGCGTCATTGCTTTGACTCGGTAGAAACGCGTTGACAATAGACTTTGCTTTTTTCCAAACCATTATGTTAGTCGAGTGCCTTAAACATTTAATGTGTCAAACCGATGTTTTCTCTTGTTTAATATTATACTTTCTATTATTTCTTTAAATGGCGCATTTTTTTCTTAGCTATAAATATCACTTAATTTAATACACGGTTTGAAAATTGAATATTTTTAATTTTTTATACGATTTTATTCCATTTAGCACGATTTCAAATTTTATGTACTTAAATTTTTTTTGTCATATTTAATTTTTGCGAAGTATGTTCATATCACAAAAAAGTATTTATGAAAGTGAAAAGTCTGAAACCATCGATAGTATCGATAGTTTGCGAACACTAGCTTAAAGATAAACAATTTTTACTGGTCAAAGCGAATGCGAATAACTGATGACGACAGCAATTAAATTTATGTTGTTGTATTTATGATTATCACTTATTCTATTTTATTTTATTTTTTACCTTAAAAATTGAATAACCTATTCTTTTTGTTCACAACATATTTTTTTAGTTCCTGAACTTGCTATATTACTTTTAATTTATATTACTTTTAAGATTAGAGTGCATATCTTTTTTATCATTAATTATTATTGAAAATAAGCATTATATATTTGATTTAATAAAATAAATATGAATTCTTGTTCTTAAAAATTCTTGTTTTTCACTAATTTTAATAGGTTTTAGAGATTAGGAACAAATCACCCATTTTTGTATAAGATCAATGTCTTTTTTTACACGGCTTCTTCTGGAACCAATCTACCGTGTAAAAACAGACTTAGGTGTATATATATATAATAATAATAACACAGTATGTAACAATAATATATATATATATATATATATTATACAATTAGACAAATGTTAATGTATTTTAGTCATTTTCATTACTGCAATTGTAAGAATAAATTAATATAATTGTATTATTAAATACTGTGATACATTGATTGGAAGTTTTGAATAAAACTAACTAAACTTTATTTGAAGTGTTTCATTTCACACAATTTTCAGTGATATATGTTAAAAACGCACCGTATAGGTATAGGTATTATGAACATCAATATATTTGTTGATGTTATCATAAACACTAATATACTCATTAATTCGTTTTTCGGCGATGATTTATTATTTTGAATGAATTTCATAAAATATATTACAATTTTTGTAATCTAATTCTATTATGATCAATAAAGTTGATGAAGTTATGACTTTGACCATTTTAAATAGACTAATCTATGGTTTTTCACTCATTTCAAACATGTCAAAAATGATAACACCTTTCACTCACTTCAATCATATACTATTATTCAAAGTGTTTTAATTAGTTCATTTTAATTAATATACTTTTAATATTGGTCTGTTTTACTTAACTTTGGACATAGGTAATGAAGATTATTTATTTTTTCCTCTTTAGCACAATGATATCTTCATTTTTATTGAGATAATTTATTTTATTAGATTATTTTATTACTATATTAATTGTATTAATTTCCCGCGACACGTTTACGCTACCACCCTTCTCCTTACTTTATAACCTTACCTAATGCTTATCTACGCGCGTTAAGAACTAATATTCTTACCTTGCTTACCTCTACCACGTCTCGAACCTGCTACCACGTCCTCTCCAGTGACTCCCAGCTCCTAACGCGCGACGCCACGACGATCACGTTAATAAACCGTTGCAAAGTAGATGATATTGTATATTTTATACGATTAAAAAACTAACAGGTCATATGGCCAAAAAAAAGTTGATTTTGTGTGGCCTGTGTTGGCGTAATGGATAGATTGATGGCTTCGTACCATAAAGGTACCGAGTTCGAATCATACCTCAGGACAAAAAAAAATATTGTTCACGTTGTGGTATTTATTTAGTGTTGAATAACACAAAATTAATATTTAGATATAACAAACTAACAAGTCATGAGGCCGAAAGAAAGCAAAATCGATGTGGCCTGTGCTGGCGTAATTGGTAGAGCGATGGATTCGTACCCAGAGAGTGCCGAGTTCGAATCGAACCTCGGGACAAAAAATGGAAAGCGTGGAGTTTATTATTTATTGTAAGATAGCACAAAGATAAAATTTGGATTTAATAAACTAACAGGTCATGAGGCCCAAAAAAAGCAGATTCGGTGTGGCCTGTGTTGGCGTATTGCTAGCGTGCTAGCTTCATGTCAACAAGGTACCGAGTTCGATTCATACCTCCGGACACAAAACGCAAAATAGCGTGACTGTTGACGCTGTGGAACGAGGTATGCACGGAATCACATCCGTTCGAATTTGAGACCCCAGGCAATGCTCCCCTCGATCTCGATTGAGAGGAGAGATACGCGCGAGAGAGAATCCGCAACATCCCCTAATAAGCCCCGCAGCATCCCAAAAGGGGAGAGGGGGGACTATAGGGGGGTGTGGGGTTCGCGAACCCGCGACCCTGTGGTCCAACCCTCCCGAAAAAGGGAGAGGGGGGACTATAGGGGGGTGAGGGTTCCGCGCGACGACCACCACTGGGTCGCGCCGGTTGAAAAGCTGGGTGCGTCACAGGGTTGGGTCGGTGTGCGAGTCCCCGGAGCACCTCTCGAGTGCGATGATGGGGATGTGGGGTGAGGGAAATGCAGTGAGT